>NC_092282.1:25325041-25686291 GCF_036320965.1 Panulirus ornatus
TGCCTCCCACACCAAATATTCTTAATACCTTCTACAGAGCATTTCTATCAACTCTATCATATGCCTTCTCCAGATCCATAAATGCTACATACAAATCCATTTGCTTTTCTAAGTATTTCTCACATACATTCTTCAAAGCAAACACCTGATCCACACATCCTCTACCACTTCTGAAACCACACTGCTCTTCCCCAATCTGATGTTCTGTACATGCCTTCACCCTCTCAATCAATACCTTCCCATATAATTTACCAGGAATACTCAACAAACTTATACCTCTGTAATTTGAGCACTCACTCTTATCCCCTTTGCCTTTGTACAATGGCACTATGCACGCATTCCGCCAATCCTCAGGCACCTCACCATGAGTCATACATACATTAAATAACCTTACTAACCAGTCAATAAAACAGTCACCCCCTTTTTTAATAAATTCCACTGCAATACCATCCAAACCTGCTACCTTGCCAGCTTTCATCTTCTGCAAAGCTTTTACTACCTCTTCTCTGTTTACCAAATCATTTTCCCTAACCCTCTCACTTTGCACCTCGACCAAATCACCCTATATCTGCCACTCTATCATCAAACACATTCAACAAACTTTCAAAATACTCACTCCATCTCCTTCTCACATCACCACTACTTGTTATCACCTCCCCATTTGCGCCCTTCACTGAAGTTCCCTTTTGCTCACTTGTCTTACGCACTTTATTTACCTCCTTCCAGAACATTTTTTTATTCTCCCTAAAATTTAATGATACTCTCTCACCCCAACTCTCATTTGCCCTCTTTTTCACCTCTTGCACCTTTCTCTTGACCTCAAGTCTCTTTCTTTTTTACATCTCCCACTCAATTGCATTTTTTCCCTGCAAAAATCGTCCAAATGCCTCTCTCTTCTCTTTCACTAATAATCTTACTTCTTCATCCCACCACTCACTACCCTTTCTAATCAACCCACCTCCCACTCTTCTCATGCCACAAGCATCTTTTGCGCAATCCATCACTGATTCCCTAAATACATCCCATTCCTCCCCCACTCCCTTTACTTCCATTGTTCTCACCTTTTTCCATTCTGTACTCAGTCTCTCCTGGTACTTCCTCACACAAGTCTCCTTCCCAAGCTCACTTACTCTCACCACCTTCTTCACCCCAACATTCACTCTTCTTTTCTGAAAACCCATACAAATCTTCACCTTAGCCTCCACAAGATAATGATCAGATATCCCTCCAGTTGCACCTCTCAGCACATTAACATACAAAAGTCTCTCTTTCGCGCACCTGTCAATTAACACGTAATCCAATAACGCTCTCTGGCCATCTCTCCTACTTACATACGTATACTTATGTATATCTCGCTTTTTAAACCAGGTATTCCCAATCACCAGTCCTTTTTCAGCACATAAATCTACAAGCTCTTCACCATTTCCATTTACAACACTGACACCCCATGTATACCAATTATTCCCTCAACTGCCACATTACTCACCTTTGCATTCAAATCACCCATCACTATAACCCGGTCTCGTGCATCAAAACCACTAACACACTCATTCAGCTGCTCCCAAAACACATGCCTCTCATGATCTTTCTTCTCATGCCCAGGTGCATATGCACCAATAATCACCCATCTCTCTCCATCAACTTTCAGTTTTACCCATATTAATTGAGCATTTACTTTCTTACATTCTATCACATACTCCCATAACTCCTGTTTCAGGAGTACCGCTACTCCTTCCCTTGCTCTTGTCCTCTCACTAACCCCTGACTTTACTCCCCAGACATTCCCAAACCACTCTTCCCCTTTACCCTTGAGCTTCGTTTCACTCAGAGCCAAAACATCCAGGTTCCTTTCCTCAAACATACTACCTATCTCTCCTTTTTTCACATCTTGGTTACATCCACACACATTCAGACACCCCTATATCTGCCACTCTATCATCAAACACATTCAACAAACCTTCAATATACTCACTCCATCTCCTTCTCACATCACCACTATTTGTTATCACCTCCCCATTAGCCCCCTTCACTGATGTTCCCATTTGTTCCCTTGTCTTACACACTTTATTTACCTCCTTCCAAAACATCTTTTTATTCTCCCTAAAATTTAATGATACTCTCTCACCCCAACTTTCATTTGCCCTCTTTTTCATCTCTTGCACCTTTCTCTTGACCTCCAGCCTCTTTCTTTTATACATTATACATTATATTATTATTATTATCATACTTTGTTGCTATCTCCCGTGTCAGCGAGATAGCGCAAGGAAACAGACGAAAGAATGGCCCAATCCACCCACATACACATGTATATACATACATGTCCCCACACGTACATATACACACCTACAAATTTCAACGTATACATATATATATACAGAGACATATACATATATACACATGTACATAATTCATACTTGCTGACTTTATTCATTCCCGTCACCAACCCACCACACATGAAATGACAACCCCCTGCCCCCGCATGCTTGCAAGGTAGCGCTAGGAAAAGACAACATAGGCCACATTCATTAACACTCAGTCTCTAGCTGTCATGTATAATGCACATATATACATACATAAACATACACAGACATATACATATATACACATGTACATATCTTTACTTGCTTGCCTTCATCCATTCCTGGCGCTACCCCACCCCACAGGAAACAGTATTGCTACCCCCTGCTACAGTGAGCTAGCACCAGGAAAACAGACAAAAAAGGCCACATTCACTCACACTCAGTCTCTAGCTGTCATGTGAAATATACCGAAACCACAGCTCCCTATCCACATCCAAGCCCCACAGACCTTTCCATGGTCTACGTCATAAGTTTCACATGCCCTGGTTCAGTCTACTGACAGCACATCGACCCCAGTATACCACATCATTCCAATTTACTTTCTTCCTTGCATGCCTCTCACCCTCCAGTATGTTCAGACCCCGATTGCTCAAAATCTTTTTCACTCCATCCTTCCACCTCCAATTTGCTCTCCCACTTCTCTTTCTTCCCTCTACCTCTGATACATACATCCTCTTTGGTAATCTTTCTTCATTCATTCTCTCCATGTGTCCAAACCATTTCAACACACCCTCTTCAGCTCTCTCAACCACACTCTTTTCATTTCCACACATCTCTCTTACCCTTTCATTACTTACTTGATCAAACCACCTCCCACTAAATATTGTCCTGAAGTATTTCATTTACAACACATCCACCCTCCTCCACACAACCCTATCTATAGCTCATGCCTCGCAACCATATAACATTGTTGGAACTACTATTCCTTCAAACATGTCCATTTTTCTTCTTCGAGATAACATTCTCTCCTTCCACACATTCTTCAACACTCCGGGAACCTTCGCCCCCTACCCCACTCTGCGACTCACTTCTGTTTCCATGGTTCCATTCGCTGCTAAGTCCACTCTCAGATATCTAAAACACTTCACTTTTTCCAATATTTCTCCATTCAAATTTACATCTCAATTAACTTGTCCCTCAACCCTACTGAACCTATTAACCTTACTCTTAATCACATTTACTCTCAATTTTCTCCTTTCACACACTTTTCCCAACTCAGTCACCAACTTCTGAAGTTTCTCAATCGAATAAGGCACTAGAACTGCATCATTGGCTAACAACAATGACTCCCTAGTCTGTGATGAAAGGTATGAAGGTGAAATCACACTTCAGTAGTTCATATAATTTCATCTAACATGTGATTTTTCTATACATGCGGCATGACATGTTACATGGAGACCATCCACCTCATCGAGTGATAATACTTAATACAGCTATCTAAATCTCAACAGAAGTACCATCCTGTATCTACCTACTTAGACAACACACTGGCCTGACCAACAACAACCATTAAAAGGGAGAGTGGTTAACGGGGGATTACACAACAGGGGTTGACCTGGGTAGCTAATTGTGTCAGGGACCCCTTTTCTTGTGTCTTTGTTTTTTGACAATTCTTTCATAATGATTTGGTTAATGATAGGATGGGCTTTAAAACTGTCTGGGGACAAATTAAAGGTCTTAGTATTAGCAATTAAGACAGAATCAATGATGTTGCAGGTGGCATAATCAGCAGAAGGGTATAAAATAATTGTATTTCTAAGGTCTACAGGGTGATCATTTTCATGAGAGTGTTTAGCAATCGCATTTTTGTGGTCGTCCCTGTGTACTGCTTGACAATGCTAACAACATCTCTCTGTTACAGTTTTCCTTGACTGGCCAATGTATATATCTTTATATGCCTTACATTTAATGGAGTAAACACTCCCAATCGTTGAATGATTTGGCTTAATTTCTATTAAGGTCTTACTGATGGTATTATTGTACCGGATGGCAACATTACAAGCACTGTTTTTTAGTACATATCTTATATCAGCTAAGTTGGGAGAATAGGGCAACACTAAACATTTAGACCTACTCTCATTTGTCACATTTTTGTTACCAGGAAAAAAATCATCAGAAAGATAAACCATCTGGAACGGAAAATCAATAAGATTTTTTACACCAGTTCATGGGTGAAAGCATAAAACCCAGATAAAAACACCAATTTTTCATCCCATTCCTTAACCAAGGATAAAAAAAAACTTGCTCTGGGTTTTGGTCTCTCTTTTTCTTTCAAATCAATGGATACTCTTAATGTGAAACAATTAGTGTCTATTGTAAAATCCACTAATGGCAGCGACCAGGAATCTGATTTCATATCCGTTTCAATTTAAAGTACCTTGACCAGTGAAAGTATTCTTAAGTTTAGTGGCAATGCACAGAGATTCCAGAGAGCCATTGAAAATCACAAGAAAAATGAAGATATTCATAGCACAAAATCAGATGAGACTACCCAATTCATGATTTTCAATACTGAAGCATGTGAAAGATTAACATCAAATCTCCTTAATAATAAAGTAAAGACTTTCAACTCTAGACTCAACTAATTGTTAAATAAGCATTAAGACATTCTCAAATCAGTGAGGGTAGATAATCCCTCTCTTATTTATATATATGGTCTCCCCAAACTCATAAAGATGTATATATGGTCTCCCCAAACTCATAAAGATGGATTTCCCCTCAGACCAATCATCTCATCTGTTAATTCCCTAGTTATGAATTTATCTAAATTGTTAACAAAACACCTTAGCAATGTTCAAGGAAAAAACTCTCCATAGCATGTTATAGCTTAGATTTTGTAAACAAAGTTGGAAACATAAATTTGCCTGATCTTAAACTCATTAGTGTTGATGTGAATTCCCTTTTCATTAAAGTTCCCATTGATGAAATTATCAAATATCTTAGGAGAAAATCACCTGATCTCAGTCTTGCCTTGCTCCTACCCATTAAAACTTTCAATGACTTAGCAGAGCTTTGCATTTCTAATAATGTTTTCCAAGATGATGGAAGTAATTTTTAAAGATAGAAATTTGGTCTTGCCTTGGGAAATCCACTAAGTCCTATTCTCAGTAACTTATTTATGGAATACTTTGAGACCCAAATTCTAACTTCAATCAATAATCATTCAAAAGTCTAGTTTAGATAAGTTGATGATGTGTGGTCCCTGTGGCCATCTTCCCAAGATTGTGATGTTTTCTTTAAGGAATCAAATAACATCCACCCCAATATCAAATTCAAGATTGAATGGGAGAAAGAAGGCAAACTGCCCTTTTTTGATGAGTTGGTAACTAGAAAATCTGATCACACATTCTTTAAGATCTACAGTATGCCTACCAACTCTGAGTTATATTCATTATTTTCCAGCACATGATTCTTCTATAAAAGCATCTGTAGTTATGTTTTATGTTTTTAAGAGCACTAAAGATATGTGATCCAATAGGTCTGGTAGACAAATATAGTTATATAAGATGTATCTTTAGGCAATTATTTTATCCCAAGTGGATTGTGAGCAAAGCTTATTGGAAAGCCACAAAGACATTTCATTCATCTAGAAACAAATATGTGACAAATGAGGATAGGTCTAGATGTTTAATGTTGCCCTATTCTCCCAACTTAGCTAATTCAAAAAATGTACCAAAAAACAGTGCTTGCAATGTTACCTTCCAGTACAATAACACCATCAGTACGACCTTAATAAAAGGTAGGCCAAATCATTCAACAGTTGGGAGTGTTTATGTCATCATATGCAAGGCATGTAAAGATACATACATTGGCCAGACTGGGAAAACTGTAATGGGGAGATGGTATTGGCACCATCAAGCAGTACACAGGGTTGATGACAAAAGTACGATTGCAAAACAGTGTCATGAAGACGAACGCCCTGTAAACAAAAAAAAAGAAAAAAGTTATTCTATACACTTCTGCTGACTGTGCCACCTGCAACATCAATGAATGTCTTAATTGCTAATAATAAGAACTTTAATTTGTCCCCAGGCAGCTTCAAAGCCCATCCTATCATTAACCAAATCATTATGGGAGAAATGACAAAAGACAAAAACATAAGAAAGGGAGTACCTGACATACCAGGTCAACCCCTGCCACGTAACCCCCCTTCCTTGACCACTCTCCCTTTTAATGGTTATTGTCAGTCAGGCCGGTGAGTTGTCTATGTTGGTAAACATCATCAGACATACTTCTGCTGTGATGTTGTGATTTAAATATCTATATAAAGTACTGGCACCTGATGAGAAGGACTGTATCCACAAAACATCATGCCACATGTAGAGAAAAATTAAGTCAAACAAAATTATGTGCAAGAGGTGAAAAAGAGGGCAAATGAGAGTTGGGGTGAGAGAGTATCATTAAATTTTAGGGAAAATAAAAAGATGTTCTGGAAGGAGGTAAATAAAGTGCGTAAGACAAGGGAGCAAATGGGAACTTCAGTGAAGGGCACTAATGGGGAGGTGATAACAAGTAGTGGTGAAGTGAGATGAGATGGAGTGAGTATTTTGAAGGTTTGTTGAATGTGTTTGATGATAGAGTGGCAGATATAGGGTGTTTTGGTCAAGGTGGTGTGCAAAGTGAGAGGGTTAGGGAAAATGATTTGGTAAACAGAGAAGAGGTAGTAAAAGCTTTGCAGAAGATGAAAGCCAGCAAGGCAGCAGGTTTGGATGGTATTGCAGTGGAATTTATTAAGAAAGGGGGTGACTGTATTACTGACTGGTTGGTAAGGTTATTTAATGTATGTATGACTCATGGTGAGGTGCCTGAGGATTGGCGGAATGCGTGCATAGTGCCATTGTACAAAGGCAAAGGGGATAAGAGTGAGTGCTCAAATTACAGAGGTATAAGTTTGTTGAGTATTCCTGGTAAATTATATGGGAGGGTATTGATTGAGAGGGTGAAGGCATGTACAGAGCATCAGATTGGGGAAGAGCAGTGTGGTTTCAGAAGTGGTAGAGGATGTGTGGATCAGGTGTTTGCTTTGAAGAATGTATGTGAGAAATACTTAGCAAAGCAAATGGATTTGTATGTAGCATTTATGGATCTGGAGATGGCATACGATAGAGTTGATAGAGATGCTCTGTGGAAGGTATTAAGAATATGTGGTGTGGGAGGCAAGTTGTTAGAAGCAGTGAAAAGTTTTTATCGAGGATGTAAGGCATGTGTACGTGTAGGAAGAGAGGAAAGTGATTGGTTCTCAGTGAATGTAGGTTTGCGACAGGGGTGTGTGATGTCTCCATGGTTGTTTAATTTGTTTATGGATGGAGTTGTTAGGGAGGTGAATGCAAGAGTTTTGGAAAGAGGGGCAAGAATGAAGTCTGTTGTGGATGAGAGAGCTTGGGAAGTGAGTCAGTTGTTGTTCGCTGATGATACAGCGCTGGTGGCTGATTCATGTGAGAAACTGCAGAAGCTGGTGACTGAGTTTGGTAAAGTGTGTGAAAGAAGAAAGTTAAGAGTAAATGTGAATAAGAGCAAGGTTATTAGGTACAGTAAGGTTGGGGGTCAAGTCAACTGGGAGGTAAGTTTGAATGGAGAAAAACTGAAGGAAGTAAAGTGTTTTAGATATCTGGGAGTGGATCTGGCAGCAGATGGAACCATGGAAGCGGAAGTGGATCATAGGGTGGGGGAGGGGGCGAAAATCCTGGGAGCCTTGAAGAATGTGTGGAAGTCGAGAACATTATCTCGGAAAGCAAAAATGTGTATGTTTGAAGGAATAGTGGTTCCAACAATGTTGTATGGTTGCGAGGCGTGGGCTATGGATAGAGTTGTGCGCAGGAGGATGGATGTGCTGGAAATGAGATGTTTGAGGACAATGTGTGGTGTGAGGTGGTTTGATCAAGTAAGTAACGTAAGGGTAAGAGAGATGTGTGGAAATAAAAAGAGCGTGGTTGAGAGAGCAGAAGAGGGTGTTTTGAAATGGTTTGGGCACATGGAGAGAATGAGTGAGGAAAGATTGACCAAGAGGATATATGTGTCGGAGGTGGAGGGAACGAGGAGAAGTGGGAGACCAAATTGGAGGTGGAAAGATGGAGTGAAAAAGATTTTGTGTGATCGGGGCCTGAAGATGCAGGAGGGTGAAAGGAGGGCAAGGAATAGAGTGAATTGGATCGATGTGGCATACCGGGGTTGACGTGCTGTCAGTGGAATGAATCAGGGCATGTGAAGCATCTGGGGTAAACCATGGAAAGCTGTGTAGGTATGTATATTTGCATGTGTGGATGTGTATGTGGGTGGGTTGGGCCATTTCTTTTGTCTGTTTCCTTGCGCTACCTCGCAAACGCGGGAGACAGCGACAAAAAAAAAAAAAAAAAATTATGTGAACTACTGAAGTGCAATTTCACCTTCATTTATTGATTCATTATTATACTTTGTCACTGTCTCCCGCATTAGCGAGGTAGCGCAAGGAAACAGACAAAAGAATGGCCCAACCCACCCACATACACATGTATATACATGCATGTCCACACACGCAAATATACATACCTGTATATCTCAACAGATACATACAAATACATACACAGACATATACATATATACATATGTACATAATTCACACTTGCTGAGTTTATTCATTCCCGTCACCACCCCGCCACAAATGAAATGACAACCCCCTCCCCCTGCATGTGCGCGAGGTAGTGCTAGGAAACGACAACAAAGGCCACATTCGTTCACACTCACTCTCTAGCTGTCATGTATAATGCATCGAAACCACAGCTCCCTTTCCACATCCAGGCCCCACAAAACTTTCCATAGTTTACCCCAGACGCTTTAAGTGCCCTGGTTCAAACCAATGACAGCATGTTGACCCTGGTATACCACATCGTTCCAATTCACTCTATTCCTTGCACGCCTTTCACCCTCCTGTATGTTCAGGCCCCGATATACATACGTATATTTATGTATATCTCTTTTTAAACCAAGTATTCTAAGTCACCAGTCTTTTTTCAGCACACAAATCTACACGCTCTTCACCATTTCCACTTACAACACTAAGCACCCTATGTACACCAATTATACCCCCAACTGCTACACTACTCAACTTTGCAATCAAATCACCCATCTCTCTCCATATACTTTCAGTTTTACCCACATCAATCCAAATATGTAAAGTGCATAAGACAAGGGATCAAAAGGGAACATCAGTGAAGGGGGCTAATGGGGAGGTGATAACAAGTGGTGACGTGTGGAGATGGAGTGAGTATTTTGCAGTTTTGTTGAACGTGTTTGATGATAAGAGTGGCAGATATAGGGTGTTTTGGTCGAGGTGGTGTGCAAAGTGCGAGGGTTAGGGAAAATGATTTAGTAAACAGAGAAGAGGTAGTAAAAGCTTTGTGGAAGATAAAAGCCAGCAAGGCAGCGGGTTTGGATGGTATTGCAGCGGAATTTATTAAAAAAAGGAGGTGACTGTATTGTTGACTTGTTGGTAAGGTTATTCAATGTATGTATGACTCATGGTGAGGTGCCTGAGGATTAGCAGAATGCTTGCATAGTGCCATTGTACAAAGGCAAAGGGGATGAAGGTGTGTGCTCAAATTAAAGAGGTATAAGTTTGTTGAGTATTCCTGAGAAATTATATGGGAGGGTATTGATTGAGAGGGTGAAGGTATGTACAGAGCATCAGATTAGGGAAGAGCAGTGTGGTTTCAGAAGTGGTAGAGGATGTGTGGATCCGATGTTTGCTTTGAAGAATGTATGTGAGAAATACTTAGAAAAGCAAATGGATTTGTATGTAGCATTTATGGATCTGGAGAAGGCATATGATAGAGTTGATAGAGATGCTCTGTGGAAGGTATTAAGAATATATGGTGTGGGAGGCAAGTTGTTAGAAGCAGTGAAAGGTTTTTATCGAGGATGTAAGGTATGTGTACGAGTTGGAAAAGAGGAAAGTGATTGGTTCTCGGTGAGTGTTGGTGTGTGGCAGGGGTGCGTGATGTCTCCATGGTTGTTTAATTTGTTTATGGATGGGGATGTTAGGGAAGTGAATGCAAGAATTTTGGAAAGAGGGGCAAATATGCAGTCTGTTGTGGATGAGAGAGCTTGGGAAGTGAGTCAGTTGTTGTTCGCTGATGATACAGCACTGGTGGCTGATTCAGGTGAGAAACTGCAGAAGCTGGTGACTGAGTTGGGTAAAGTGTGTGAAAGAGGAAAGCTGAGAGTAAATGTGAATAAGAGCAAGGTTATTAGGTACAGTAGGGTTGAGGGACAAGTCAATTAGGAGGTAAGTTTAAATGGAGAGAAACTGGAGGAAGTGAAGTGTTTTAGATATCTGGGAGTGGATTTGGCAATGGATGGAACCATGGAAGTGGAAGTGAGTCATAGGATGGGGGAGGGGGCGAAAGTTCTGGGAGTGTTGAAAAATGTGTGGAAGGCGAGAACGTTATCTTGGAAAGCAAAAATGGGTATGTTTGAAGGAATAGTGGTTCCAACAATGTTATGTGGTTGCAAGGCATGGACTATAGACAGAGTTAAGCGGAGGAGGGTGGATGTGCTGGAAATGAGATGTTTGAGGACAATATGTGGTGTGAGGTGGTTTTATTAAGTAAGTAATAATAGGGTAAGAGAGATGTGTGGTAATAAAAAGAATGTGGCTGAGAGAGCAGAAGAGGGTGTTTTGAGATGGTTTGGTCACATGCAGAGAATGAGTGAGGAAAGATTGACCAAGAAAATATATGTGTCAGAGGTGGAAGAAACGAGGAGAACTGGGAGACCAAATTGGAGGTGGAAAGATGGAGTGAAAAAGATTTTGAGTGATCGGGGCCTGAACATGCAGGAGGGTGAAAGGTGTGCAAGGAATAGAGTGAACTGGAATGATGTGGTATTCCGGGGTCATGCTGTCAATGCTCCCTTTCCACAGCCAGGCCCCACAGAACTTTCCATGGTTTACCCCAGACGCTTCACATGCCCTGGTTCAATCCATTAACAGTGCATCGACCCCAGTATACCACATCGCTCCAATTCACTCTATTCCCTGCACGCCTTTCACCCTCATGCAGGCTCAGGACACGATCACTCAAAGTCTTTTTCACTCCATCTTTCCACCTCCAATTTGGTCTCCCACACTGCTCTTCCCCAATCTGATGCTCTGTAAATGCCTTCACCCTCTCAATCAATACCCTCCCATATAATTTACCAGGAATACTCAACAAACTTATACCTCTGTAATTTGAGCACTCACTCTTATCCCCTTTGCCTTTGTACAATGGCACTATGCACGCATTCCGCCAATCCTCAGGCACCTCACCATGAGTCATACATACATTAAATAACCTTACCAACCAGTCAACAATACAGTCACCCCCTTTTTTAATAAATTCCACTGCAATACCATCCAAACCTGCTGCCTTGCCGGCTTTCATCTTCCGCAAAGCTTTCACTACCTCTTCTCTGTTTACCAAATCATTTTCCCTAACCCTCTCACTTTCCACACCACCTCAACCAAAACACCCTATATCTGCCACTCTATCATCAAACACATTCAACAAACCTTCAAAATACTCACTCCATCTCCTTCTCACATCACCACTACTTGTTATCACCTCCCCATTTGCGCCCTTCACTGAAGTTCCCATTTGCTCCCTTGTCTTACGCACTTTATTTACCTCCTTCCAGAATATATATATATATATGAGATGTTTGAGGACAATGTGTGGTGTGAGGTGGTTTGATCGAGTAAGTAATGTAAGGGTAAGAGAGATGTGTGGAAATAAAAAGAGCATGGTTGAGAGAGCAGAAGAGCAGAAACCCTCCCCTCCTTGTATTTTAACTTTCTAAAAGGGGAAACAGAAGAAGGAGTCACGCGCGGAGTGCTCATCCTCCTTGAAGGCTCAGATTGAGGTGTCTAAATGTGTGTGGATGTAACCAAGATGAGAAAAAAGGAGAGATAGGTAGTATGTTTGAGGAAAGGAACCTGGATGTTTTGGCTCTGAGTGAAACGAAGCTCAAGAGTAAAGGGGAAGAGTGGTTTGGGAATGTCTTGGGAGTAAAGTCAAGGGTTAGTGAGAGGACAAGAGCAAGGGAAGGAGTAGCACTACTCCTGAAACAGGAGTGGTGGGAGTATGTGATAGAGTGTAAGAAAGTGAACTCTAGATTGATATGGGTAAAACTGAAAGCTGATGGAGAGAGATGGGTGATTATTGGTGCATATGCACCTGGGCATGAGAAGATCATGAGAGGCAAGTGTTTTGGGAGCAGCTGAATGAGTGTGTTAGTGGTTTTGATGCACGAGACTGGATTATAGTGATGGGTGATTAGAATGCAAAGGTGAGTAATGTGGCAGTTGAGGGAATAATTGGTATACATGGGGTGTTCAGTGTTGTAAATGGAAATGGTGAAGAGCTTGTAGATTTATGTGCTGAAAAAGGACTGGTGATTGGGAATGCCTGGTTTAAAAAGAGAGATATACATAAGTATACGTATGTAAGTAGGAGAGATGGCCAGAGAGCGTTATTGGATTACATGTTAATTGATAGGCGCGCAAAAGAGAGACTTTTGGATGTTAATGTGCTGAGAGGTGCAACTGGAGGGATGTCTGATCATTATCTTGTGGAGGCGAAGGTGAAGATTTGTAGAGGTTTTCAGAAAAGAAGAGAGAATGTTGGGGTGAAGAGAGTGGTGAGAGTAAGTGAGCTTGGGAAGGAGACTTGTGTGAGAAAGTACCAGGAGAGTCTGAGTACAGAATGGAAAAAGGTGAGAACACAGGAGGTAAGGGGAGTGGGGGAGGAATGGGATGTATTTAGGGAATCAGTGATGGATTGTGCAAAAGATGCTTGGGGCCTGAGAAGCGTGGGAGATGGGCAGATTGGAAAGGGTAGTGAGTGGTGGGATGAAGAAGTAAGATTATTAGTGAAAGAGAAGAGAGAGGCATTTGGACGATTTTTGCAGGGAAATAACGCAAATGAGTGGGAAATTTATAAAAGACAGAGGCAGGAGGTCAAGAGAAAGGTGCAAGAGGTGAAAAAGAGGGCAAATGAGAGTTGGGGTGAGAGAGTATCATTAAATTCAAGGGAGAATAAAAAGATATTTTGGAAGGAGGTAAATAAAGTGCATAAGACAAGGGAACAAATGGGAACTTCAGTGAAGGGGGCTAATGGGGGGGTGATAACAAGTAGTGGTGATGTGAAAAGTAGATGGAATGAGTATTTTGAAGGTTTGATGAATGTGTTTGATGATAGAGTGGCAGATATAGGGTGTTTTGGTTGAGGTGGTGTGCAAAGTGAGAGGGTTAGGGAGGATGATTTGGTAAACAGAAAAGAAAAGTAAAAGCTTTGTGGAAGATGAAAGCCGGCAAGGCAGCGGGTTTGGATGGCATTGCAGTGGGATTTATTAAAAAAGGGGGTGACTGTATTGTTGACTGGTTGGTAAGGTTATTTAATGTATGTATGACTCATGGTGAGGTGCCTGGAGATTGGTGGAATGCTTGCATAGTGCCATTGTACAAAGGCAAAGGGGACAAAGTTGAGTGCTCAAATTACAGAGGTATAAGTTTGTTGAGTATTCCTGGTAAATTATATGGGAGGGTATTGATTGAGAGGGTGAAGGCATGTACAGAGCATCAGATTGGGGAAGAGCAGTGTGGGAGACCAAATTGGAGGTGGAAAGATGGAGTGAAAAAGACTTTGAGTGATCGTGTCCTGAACCTGCATGAGGGTGAAAGGCGTGCAAGGAATAGAGTGAATTGGAGCGATGTGGTATACTGGGGTCGATGGTTCAGTCCATTGACAGCATCTCGACCCCAGTATACCACATCCTTCCAATTCACTCTATTCCTTGCACCCCTCTCAGCCTCCTGTATGTTCAGGCCCAGATCACTCAAAATCTCTTTCACTACATCCCTGGGGATAGGAGAGAAAAAATACTTCTCACGTATTCCCTGCATATTGCAGAAGGTGACTAAAATGGGTGGAAGCAAGAGGCTGGAAATCCTCCCCTCCTGTCTTCCAAAAGAAAGAACAAAAGTGTATATATGGTTCATTTACTGATTTACAAAAATATGTATAAATTTTCCACATCTATTCTATCATCTATTTTTCAATCACTGCCCAACTTTTACGAGTGATAAACTTAGAGGGTGACCCACTGAACTTAATTCAATGCTTACTGTTTAAACTCAAAATTATTCTTCGCATTTTATGAAAAGAAAATCATTGTAAAAATTAATAAAAAAAATAACATGCTAATGTGAGTTGTTTTCACACATTTCAGACACCAAAATCTTAATGTTTTCCGAGAGTGGCAGTTATTGGATAGGAAGAGCATGTGATGGGAGGAGCCATGCGGCAGTAGACACTGGTGACACCATGCAACGTGAGGACGGCTAGCACCAAACCTGCCAGCTGGCCACACTCGACCCGTCGTGGTCTGAGCCACGCTTGGAGGCACCGCCTCCACCCAATAACGTCAGGGACTTTTTCGACCCTTTGTCACTACCAAGTACATTGTCTATGCTGTAAAACGGAGAAGATTGAAGCATGATATGAGTTTTATATAAATGGTGGATTATCATGGACTATATCATATAAACATAATTCTCACATATACATTGGATACTGACAGTCACCACAGTCTATATATATATATATATATATATATATATATATATATATATATATATATATATATATATATACATATATATATGCAAACAACAGACATAATTATACCAAAAGAAAATGTAGTATATTAAAGATATAACATGAAGTATGTATATCAATACCTATAAAATACCCCTTAAAAGCTTAAAAATACCAAACACGAATGTGGTGGCTGTTTCACAGTTACTCATCAGTATAATCCACTCATTATTGTCATGATATATCAGGTAACATCTTGAAGACTAGTTTTCCCGCGCTATGGTGCAGGGTCGTGGCTGAGGATGGAGAGTCGTCGACGCCCTACCTTACGTTGGATTGAGAGAGGCTGCCCTGGCGGCTCTGGTGTCCCTGGGAGTCCTGCTGCTCATCGATGGAGCGTGGAAGGCTGGTCCTTGAAGCATGGGTGCTCTTGTTCGGTGCGGCAGGTGCTGCTATGCCCATCAGTCGCGCAAACAAACTGGGCTTCTGTGGTGCCACCATCGAGGGTCAGGGGAGGGTGAGATGCTCGAGACACGGAAGCTATAGTTGAACTGTTACAGCTAAAGTATTCATATATGGTGGCTTACTGAATCAATTATGGAGTGAAGTATATTCCTTTTATCAATAACTTAAATTTCAATTGAATTTCACAAGGTTAACTGAACTGCCTTTAAGACTTGTACTTTTCTACTTTCAAATATAGCTTCCATTTTTCGAACTCCTACAAACATCGATTTGAACATCAGGTTTTATAATATAATTTAAGAAAAATTTATAAACATCAATAACAACAGGAGTAAAGAAATCAACCAAATGCGGGATGAAAGAGGAAGAAGATTGTGAAGGAGTCGTGGCATGACAGTCGTAACTCACATAAATTTTTGGGGCAAGTTCTTGATGCTATGTGGCTTAGAATCTTGTCCTTACTGCCATCATATCAAACTAACTAACTAACTCATATGCTGAGAAAGCTATCACAGAAAAGCATATGGCACAAAGTTTTACCACATTTTTCATTTTAACGTGGACTGATAGATTCTTCCCAGTACATTGCAACGTAAAAGGTATTTGCTGAGTTTGAATTACTAAGCTCTCTAGAAAAACTTTGCATACTACAACCGCCATCCACAAACACCAACATTATCTGCTTTTTTATCGTATACTTCATTTGATATACAAAAACAATGTTACACACAATGGGTGAAAAGCTTAACACGAGAAAGGTTAAATCATAAAGATGTCCCATTAATATTACATAAACTTCTTAGTGCCTTGTTTCAGTTGTATATATTAATGATTTAGCAGATGCATTGTGGATACTTTTTAAATGTTCTATTTCATCAGTCACTATCAAGGAGCCAGTCACTATAAGAAAGATGACATGACTATCAAGAAACCTGATCCATTGCCCATAGTAACTGAATCTTAGGGAAACATTAAACTTTGAATAAATGTCACCCAACTTCACACCGATGAAATGCCCTTCAATAATCATGTGAATTCCATTACAACTAACTAGAACAGCAACCCACTTGCATGGGACCATTTATTACTGTTAGAATCATGTCACTGTTTAAGAAATGGTGGAATATGCCTGTTCAACACCACACTTCCAGAAAGATAATTCTTCCAATACAACACTGTAAAGAATGATCTTCATGGAAGTCTTCATTTGGGTCAATGTAGTGAGTGATGGGGTCATGGTTTCAGGTTTGTGTACACTAGCGTGAAGAGCGAGTGGCTTACATGCGAGGCTCTAGTGGCTGGCAGTTGATACTTGAACTTGTTCAACTACCCTCATTACCCAGTAATTATAGATTTCTCCATTCCAGCTTCAAGTTACAGTAATGTATATAAAAAAAATATTGTATCATATTCTATACCATTTATCAGAAGATTAACAGAGACCTGCAATACTCTGTTATAACTTAAAAGCCAAAACCTTATATTAATTCTGGGCAAGAGGATGATAAAAAACACAAGTTCAACCACTCATCTTGAGTCTCCATAAGCGAGGAGCCACCCAGACATACAATGGAACCCTCGTGGAGAACTCCAAACACACTTTTAGATGTAAGCAGTTCTTTTCACAGCCTTGTAGCAGGTGTATATGTGGATCTAAGAGAAATTTGTGTCCGGATCTATTTAATAGAAATGACCAGGTTCTCTGTGTTCATAAGTGCTATACCACAAATTATACAAAATCATAACTTTTTGCATTTTAAAAACTAAGACAGTAATGTTAGACAAAATAACTAATACAGAAGGTATTCTTCCTTGGATGTACAAATAATCAGATCTGAGAATGCAGGATTCTACCCAACAAGGAAAAAACATGGGCACTTACCATGATATTCATTTAAGGAAGTAATTAGAATTTCTTGCTGACAACATATGAATAACATACTGTACACCATGAAACTCCTATCCTTCCCACTTTCTTCCTCAGTCCATTTTTACTTCCAAACCTTCTGTTGCCTCAAGGGATGGAAGCAAACTACCCTTGGATGCAATAATTGACACATTCAAGAAAACAGCTCCTCCAAAGTTAAAAACAAAAGCTTTTTCCTCTTCTGGAGGAGCAACTTCACCAAGAATACTGGCATAATCTGGCAAGGGAAGTGGAAAGCTACACCACAAACAGATGATGTCATAGTAAAGCCATGAGCTGTCCAATATCACATATTTAAAATGTGAGAACATCCCTTTCATAAACAACTGATGGAAAGTAAATGGTTTGTAGCCAATTAAAACCATTTAATTCATCAAATCTGATGAGGTTAAGACCTACAGAAGAAAAAATCACTGGACAAAATACATATGGTCTGAGCAGGGTAATAACCTTGTATATAAGAAAGGCTACTTATGCAGCTAAGGACTCTCATGTTTCACAGCCACATGCAGATTTTACAGGAATTCAAAGCAACATTTAACCTGAAATTTTGTGTTACCTTGAGCTTTAAGTTCATTCCATATCAAATGAAGAATTGACATACGGGTAAGCCTTTGCACCATACTTTGGGAACCAGTTAAAATATCTTGGATTAATAATTATCTATCATACGAATTCATGGTGGAGGAGCATATAACCCAAGGGCAGAAAAGAACAGGGAGATTACAAAATTTTCTAAATAAATTTGATTTCTTGCCACCAAATGACTACAGGAATACAGACATTTTGGTCTCATTTACATCATGTAACCATGTAGGTTAAAGAATATCCATCTCAATAACAGGTACATAATAATGAACATTTGTACAAACTTGTTTGTCTCAACTAAACTTCCTTTCAGAAAAGCTGCTCAAATTGTATATAAAAGTACAACCCTACATCTGGAGAGAACAGTTCTCTCCTTTTCTCATTCCACTTTCCTTCCTGGCTTGATTCAATAAATGACAATTTGAAGTATCAACTTATCCTCTGTCACCTCTCAACTGAACCTCATTCTCTCTGCTACCACAATGATTCTTTCTTTCTTTCTTTTAAAAATACTATTTCGATTTCTGGTCCTGAGATGGCCCTTTGTGTATCTTCCCTTCAAGCTGTGAACATACCATCTAAAACCCCTTATGTCCTTCAGGCAATATATGAAGACTGGAAACTCAAGGTGTGGCTAAGTTGATATCTTATTCTCTCTTTCCAATGCTAAACAGTGGAACTCTTTTTGGTGTTATGTTCTTCCTACATTTTAATAAAGCATTTCCTAATACAACAATTTTTCATCTACCTTACTTAGTCGCTGTCTCCCGTGTTAGCAAGGTAGTGCAAGGAAACAGATGAAAGAATGGCCCAACCCAGCCACAAACACATGCACATACATCAACGCCCACATACGCACATATACATACCTATACATCTCGACGTAAACATACATATACATACAAAGACATATACATATGTGCACATGTACATATTCATACTTGCTGCCTTTATCCATTCCTGTCACCACCCCACCACACATGAAATGGCAACCCCCCCATGCGTGAGGTAGCGCAAGGAAAAGACAACAAAGGCCACATTTGTTCACACTCAGTCACTAGCTGTCATGTGTAATGCACCCAAACCACAGCTCCCTATCCAAATCTAGGCCCCACACACCTTTCCATGGGTTACCCCAGATGTTTTACGTACAGTGGTTCAATCCATTGACAGCACGTCGACCCTAGTACACCACATAGTTTCAATTCACTCTATTCCTTGCACGTCTTTCACCCTCCTGTATGTTCAGGTCACAATCGTTCAAAATCTTTTTCACCCCATCCTTCCATCTCTAATTTGATCTCCCACTTCTCCTCATTCCCACCACCTCTGACACATATATCCTCTTGGTCAATCTTTCCTCACTCATTCTCTCAATGTGGCCAAACCATTTCAATACACCCTCTTCTGCTCTCTCAACCACACTCTTTTTTTTTACCACATGAGATAACATTCTTGCCTTCCACAAATTCTTCAACGTTCCTAGAATTTTCACCCCCTTCCGCACCCTGTGACTCACTTCTGCTTCCATGGTTCCATCCACTGCCAAATCCACTCACAGATATCTAAAACACTTCACTTCCTCCAGTTTTTCTCCATTCAAACTTACCTCCCAATTAACTTGCCCCTCAACCCTACTGAACCTAATAACCCTGCTCTTATTCACATTTACTCTCAGCTTTCTTCTTTCACACACTTTATCAAACTCAGCTACCAAATTCTTCAGTTTCTCACCCAAGTCAGCCACCAGCGCTGTATCATCAGTGAACAACTGCATACTTGCCCCTCTCTAAAACTCTTGCATTCACCTCCCTAACAACCCCATCCATATACAAATTAAACAACCATGGAAACATCACACAACCCTGTCGCAAACTGACATTCACTAGGAACCAAACACTTTCCTCTCTCCCTACTCGTACACATGCCTTACATCCTCGATAAAACTTTCCACTGTTTCTAGCAACTTACCTCCCACACCATACACTCTTAATACCTTCCACAAAGCATCTCTATCAACTCTATCATATGCCTTCTCCAGATCCATAAATGATACATACAAATCCATCTGTTTTTCTAAGTATTTCTCACATACATTCTTCAAAGCAAACACCTGATCCAAACATCCTCTACCACTTCTGAAACCACACTGCTCTTCCCCAATCTGATGCTCTGTACATGCCTTCACCCTCTCAATCAATCAATACCCTCCCATGTAATTTCCCAGGAATACTCAACAAACTTATACCTCTGTAATTTGAACACTCACCTTTATCCCCTTTTCCTTTGTACAATGGCATATGCACGCATTCCGCCAATCCTCAGGCACTTCCCCATTAACCATACATACATCCTTACCAACCGGTCAACAACAGTCACCCTCTTTTTTAATAAATTTCACTGCAATACCATCCAAACCTGCTGCCTTGCTGGCTTTTCATCTTCCAAAAAGCTTTCACTACGTCTTCTCTGTTCAACAAATCATTTTCCCTGACCCTCTCACTTCGCACATTGCCTCAACCAAAACACCCTATATCTGCCACTCTATCATCAAACACATATTCAGACACCCCAGTCTGAGCCTTCAAGGAGGATGAGCACTCCCTGGATGACTCCTTCTGTTTCCCCTTTTAGAAACTCAAAACACAAGGATGGGAGGGTTTCTAGCCACCCGCTCCCGTCCCCTTTAGTCACCTTCTATGACATATGAGGAATGCGAAGGATGTATTCTTTCTCTCCTATCCCCCTATTCAAAGAGTAAGTAATATTTTTTTTCTACTATTTTTACTCTGTCTGGCCTTAATGTGTGCACAAGCATCTCTGCCTTTTCACATTCATATATAATGGGGGGTGCCATTTCATGTTTGGCAGGGCGGTGACAGGAATAGAGGAAGGCAGCAAGTATGAATATGTACATGTGTATATGTGTATATGTCTGTGTATGTATATGTATGTATATATTTATATATTATTATATTATACTTTGTCGCTGTCTGCCGCATTAGCGAGGTAGCGCGAGGAAATAAAAAAAGAATGACCCAACCCACCCACATACACATCTATATACATACACGTCCACACACGCACATATACATACCTATGCATCTCAACATATACATATATATACACACACACACATATACATATATACACACGTACATAATTCATAGTCTGCCCTTTTTCATTACCGTCGCCACTCCGTCATACATGAAATGACAACCCCCTCCTCCTGCATGTGCATGAGGTAGCACTAGGAAAAGACAACAAAGGCCACATTCATTCACACTCACTCTCTAGCTGTCGTGTGTAACGCACCGAAACCACAGCTCCCTTTCCACATCCAGGCCCTACAGAACTTTCCGTGGTTTACCCTAGACGCTTCACTTGTCCTGGTTCAATCCATTGACAGCACGTCGACCCCAGTATACCAAATTGTTCCAATTCACTCTATTCCTTGCACACCTTTCACCCTCCTGCATGTTCAGGCCCCGATCACTCAAAATCTTTTCCACTCCATCTTTCCACCTCCAATTTGGTCTCCCACTTCTCCTCGTTCCCTCCACCCCTGACACATATATACTCTTTGTCAATCTTTCTTCGCTCCATCTCTCCATGTGACCAAACCATTTCAAAACACCCTCTTCTGCTCTCTCAGCAACACTCTTTATATTACCAAACATCTCTCTTACCCTTTCATTACTTACTCGATCAAACCACCTCACACCAAATATTGTCCTCAAACATCTCATTAGCAGCACACCCACCCTCCTCCACGCAACTCTATCTACAGCCCATAACTTGCAACCATATAACATTGTTGGAACCACTAGTCCTTCAAACATACCCATTTTTGCTTTCCAAGATATATATACGAGAGTGTATATATATATATATATATATATATATATATATATATATATATATATATATATATATATATTATTTATTATTTTTATTATACTTTGTCGCTGTCTCCCGCGTTTGCGAGGTAGCGCAAGGAAGCAGACGAAAGAAAGAAATGGCCCAACCCACCCCCATACACATGTATATACATACGTCCACACACACAAATATACATACCTACACAGCTTTCCATGGTTTACCCCAGACGCTTCACATGCCCTGATTCAATCCACTGACAGCACGTCAACCCCAGTATACCACATCGATCCAATTCACTCTATTCCTTGCCCGCCTTTCACCCTCTTGCATCTTCAGGCCCCGATCACACAAAATCTTTTTCACTCCATCTTTCCACCTCCAATTTGGTCTCCCTCTTCTCCTCGTTCCCTCCACCTCCGACACATATATCCTCTTGGTCAATTTTTCCTCACTCATTCTCTCCATGTGACCAAACCATTTCAAAACACCCTCTTCTGCTCTCTCAACCACGCTCTTTTTATTTCCACACATCTCTCTTACCCTTACGTTACTTACTCGATCAAACCACCTCACACCACACATTGTCCTCAAACATCTCATTTCCAGCACATCCATCCTCCTGCGCACAACTCTCTCCATAGTCCACACCTCGCAACCATACAACATCGTTGGAACCACTATTCCTTCAAACATACCCATTTTTGCTTTCCGAGATAATGTTCTCGACTTCCACACATTCTTCAAGGCTCCCAGAATTTTCGCCCCCTCCCCCACCCTATGATCCACTTCCGCTTCCATGGTTCCATCCGCTGCCAGATCCACTCCCAGATATCTAAAACACTTCACTTCCTCCAGTTTTTCTCAATTCAAACTTACCTTCCAGTTGACTTGACCCTCAACCCCACTGTACCTAATAACTTTGCTCTTATTCACATTTACTCTTAACTTTCTTCTTTCACACACTTTACCAAACTCAGTCACCACCTTCTGCAGTTTCTCACATGAATCTGCCACCAGCGCTGGAATTTATTAAAAAAGGGGGTGACTGTATTGTTGACTGGTTGGTAAGGTTATTTAATGTATGTATGATTCATGGTGAGGTGCCTGAGGATTCGCGGAATGCGTGCATAGTGCCATTGTACAAAGGCAAAGGGGATAAGAGTGCTCAAATTACAGAGTTATAAGTTTGTTCAGTATTCCTGGTAAATTATATGGGAAGGTATTGATTGAGAGGGTGAAGGAATGTACAGAGCATCAGATTGGGGAAGAGCAGTGTGGTTTCAGAAGTGGTAGAGGATGTGTGGATCAGGTGTTTGCTTTGAAGAATGTATGTGAAAAATACTTAGAAAAGCAAATGGATTTGTATGTAGCATTTATGGATCTGGAGAAGGCATATGATAGAGTTGATAGAGATGCTCTGTGGAAGGTATTAAGAATATATGGTGTGGGAGGCAAGTCTCCCGCGTTTGCGAGGTAGCGCAAGGAAACAGACGAAAGAAATGGCCCAACCCCCCCCCATACACATGTATATACATACGTCCACACACGCAAATATACATACCTACAAAGCTTTCCATGGTTTACCCCAGACGCTTCACATGCCTTGATTCAATCCACTGACAGCACGTCAGCCCCGGTATACCACATCGCTCCAATTCACTCTATTCCTTGCCCTCCTTTCACCCTCCTGCATGTTCAGGCCCCGATCACACAAAATCTTTTTCACTCCATCTTTCCACCTCCAATTTGGTCTCCCTCTTCTCCTTGTTCCCTCCACCTCCGACACATATATCCTCTTGGTCAATCTTTCCTCACTCATCCTCTCCATGTGCCCAAACCACTTCAAAACACCCTCTTCTGCTCTCTCAACCACGCTCTTTTTATTTCCACACATCTCTCTTACCCTTACGTTACTCACTCAATCAAACCACCTCACACCACACATTGTCCTCAAACATCTCATTTCCAGCACATCCATCCTCCTGCGCACAACTCTATCCATAGCCCACGCCTCGCAACCATACAACATTGTTGGAACCACTATTCCTTCAAACATACCCATTTTTGCTTTCCGAGATAATGTTCTCGACTTCCACACATTCTTCAAGGCCCCCAGAATTTTCGCCCCCTCCCCCACCCTATGATCCACTTCCGCTTCCATGGTTCCATCCGCTGCCAGATCCACTCCCAGATATCTAAAACACTTCACTTCCTCCAGTTTTTCTCCATTCAAACTCACCTCCCAATTGACTTGACCCTCAACCCTACTGTACCTAATAACCTTGCTCTTATTCACATTTACTCTTAACTTTCTTCTTCCACACACTTTACCAAACTCAGACACCAGCTTCTGCAGTTTCACACATGAATCAGCCACCAGGTGATAACAAGTAGTAGTGATGTGAGAAGGAGATGGAGTGAGTATTTCGAAGGTTTGTTGAATGTGTTTGATGATAGAGTGGCAGATATAGGGTGTTTTGGTCGAGGTGGTGTGCAAAGTGAGAGGGTTAGGGAAAATGATTTGGTAAACAGAGAAGAGGTAGTGAAAGCTTTGCGGAAAATGAAAGCCGGCAAGGCAGCAGGTTTGGATGGTATTGCAGTGGAATTTATTAAAAAAGGGGGTGACTGTATTGTTGACTGGTTGGTAAGGTTATTTAATGTATGTATGACTCATGGTGAGGTGCCTGAGGATTGGCTGAATGCGTGCATAGTGCCATTGTACAAAGGCAAAGGGGATAAGAGTGAGTGCTCAAATTACAGAGGTATAAGTTTGTTGAGTATTCCTGGTAAATTATATGGGAGGGTATTGATTGAGAGGGTGAAGGCATGTACAGAGCATCAGATTGGGGAAGAGCAGTGTGGTTTCAGAAGTGGTAGAGGATGTGTGGATCAGGTGTTTGCTTTGAAGAATGTATGTATGTGAGAAATACCTAGAAAAGCAAATGGATTTGTATGTAGCATTTATGGATCTGGAGATAGCATATGATAGAGTTGATAGAGATGCTCTGTGGAAGGTATTAAGAATATATGGTGTGGCAGGAAAGTTGTTAGAAGCAGTGAAAGGTTTTTATCAAGGATGTAAGGCATGTGTACGTGTAGGAAGAGAGGAAAGTGATTGGTTCTCAGTGAATGTAGGTTTGCGGCAGGGGTGTGTGATGTCTCCATGGTTGTTTAATTTGTTTATGGATGGGGTTGTTAGGGAGGTAAATGCAAGAGTTTTGGAAAGAGGGGCAAGTATGAAGTCTGTTGGGGATGAGAGAGCTTGGGAAGTGAGTCAGTTGTTGTTCGCTGATGATACAGCGCTGGTGGCTGATTCATGTGAGAAACTGCAGAAGCTGGTGACTGAGTTTGGTAAAGTGTGTGGAAGAAGAAAGTTAAGAGTAAATGTGAATAAGAGCAAGGCTATTAGGTACAGTAGGGTTGAGGGTCAAGTCAATTGGGAGGTGAGTTTGAATGGAGAAAAACTGGAGGAAGTGAAGTGTTTTAGATATCTGGGAGTGGATCTGTCAGCGGATGGAACCATGGAAGCGGAAGTGGATCATAGGGTGGGGGAGGGGGCGAAAATTTTGGGAGCCTTGAAAAATGTGTGGAAGTCGAGAACATTATCTCGGAAAGCAAAAATGGGTATGTTTGAAGGAATAGTGGTTCCAACAATGTTGTATGGTTGCGAGGCGTGGGCTATCGATAGAGTTGTGCGCAGGAGGATGGATGTGCTGGAAATGAGATGTTTGAGGACAATGTGTGGTGTGAGGTGGTTTGATCGAGTAAGTAACGTAAGGGTAAGAGAGATGTGTGGAAATAAAAAGAGCGTGGTTGAGAGAGCAGAAGAGGGTGTTTTGAAATGGTTTGGGCACATGGAGAGAATGAGTGAGGAAAGATTGACCAAAAGGATATATGTGTCGGAGGTGGAGGGAACGAGGAGAAGAGGGAGACCAAATTGGAGGTGGAAAGATGGAGTGAAAAAGATTTTGTGTGATCGGGGCCTGAACATGCAGGAGGGTGAAAGGAGGGCAAGGAATAGAGTGAATTGGAGCGATGTGGTATACAGGGGTTGACGTGCTGTCAGTGGATTGAATCAAGGCATGTGAAGCGTCTGGGGTAAACCATGGAAAGCTGTGTAGGTATGTATATTTGCGTGTGTGGACGTGTGTATGTACGTGTGTATGGGGGTTGGGCCATTTCTTTCGTCTGTTTCCTCGCGCTACCTCGCAAACGCGGGAGACAGCGACAAAGTATAAAAAAAAAAAAAAAAAAAAAAATATATATATATATATATATTTTTTTTTTTTATACTTTGTTGCTGTCTCCCGCGTTTGCGAGGTAGCGCAAGGAAACAGACGAAAGAAATGGCCCAACCCACCCCCATACACATGTATATACATACGTCCACACACGCAAATATACATACCTACACAGCTTTCCATGGTTTACCCCAGACGCTTCACATGCCTTGATTCAATCCACTGACAGCACGTCAACCCCGGTATACCACATCGCTCCAATTCACTCTATTCCTTGCCCTCCTTTCACCCTCCTGCATGTTCAGGCCCCGATCACACAAAATCTTTTTCACTCCATCTTTCCACCTCCAATTTGGTCTCCCTCTTCTCCTCGTTCCCTCTACCTCCGACACATATATCCTCTTGGTCAATCTTTCCTCACTCATCCTCTCCATGTGCCCAAACCACTTCAAAACACCCTCTTCTGCTCTCTCAACCACGCTCTTTTTATTTCCACACATCTCTCTTACCCTTACGTTACTCACTCGATCAAACCACCTCACACCACACATTGTCCTCAAACATCTCATTTCCAGCACATCCATCCTCCTGCGCACAACTCTATCCATAGCCCACGCCTCGCAACCATACAACATTGTTGGAACCACTATTCCTTCAAACATACCCATTTTTGCTTTCCGAGATAATGTTCTCGACTTCCACACATTCTTCAAGGTCCCCAGAATTTTCGCCCCCTCCCCCACCCTATGATCCAGTTCCGCTTCCATGGTTCCATCCGCTGCCAGATCCACTCCCAGATATCTAAAACACTTCACTTCCTCCAGTTTTTCTCCATTCAAACTCACCTCCCAATTGACTTGACCCTCAACCCTACTGTACCTAATAACCTTGCTCTTATTCACATTTACTCTTAACTTTCTTCTTCCACACACTTTACCAAACTCAGTCACCAGCTACTGCAGTTTCTCACATGAATCAGCCACCAGCGCTGTATCATCAGCGAACAACAACTGACTCACTTCCCAAGCTCTCTCATCCACAACAGACTTCATACTTGCCCCTCTTTCCAAACCTCTTGCATTTACCTCCCTAACAACCCCATCCATAAACAAATTAAACAACCATGGAGACATCATGCACCCCTGCCGCAAACCTACATTCACTGAGAACCAATCACTTTCCTCTCTTCCTACACGTACACATGCCTTACATCCTTGATAAAAACTTTTCACTGCTTCTAACAACTTGCCTCCCACACCATATATTCTTAATACCTTCCACAGAGCATCTCTATCATATGCCTTCTCCAGATCCATAAATGCTACATACAAATCCATTTGCTTTTCTAAGTATTTTTCACATACATTCTTCAAAGCAAACACCTGATCCACACATCCTCTACCACTTCTGAAACCACACTGCTCTTCCCCAATCTGATGCTCTGTACATGCCTTCACCCTTTCAATCAATACCCTCCCATATAATTTACCAGGAATACTCAACAAACTTATACCTCTGTAATTTGAGCACTCACTCTTATCCCTAAATACATCTCCTAAATACATCCCATTCCTCCCCCACTCCCTTTACTTCCATTGTTCTCACCTTTTTCCATTCTGTACTCAGTCTCTCCTGGTACTTCCTCACACAAGTCTCCTTCCCAAGCTCACTTACTCTCACCACCCTCTTAACCCCAACATTCACTCTTCTTTTCTGAAAACCCATACAAATCTTCACCTTAGCCTCCACAAGATAATGATCAGACATCCCTCCAGTTGCACCTCTCAGCACATTTACATCCAAAAGTCTCTCTTTCGCGCGCCTGTCAATCAACACGTAATCCAATAACGCTCTCTGGCCATCTCTCCTACTTACATACGTATACTTATGCATATCTTGCTTTTTAAACCAGGTATTCCCAATCACCAGTCCTTTTTCAGCACATAAATCTACAAGCTCTTCACCATTTCCATTTACAACACTGAACACCCCATGTATACCAATTATTCCCTCAACTGCCGCATTAATCACCTTTGCATTCAAATCACCCATCACTATAACCCAGTCTCATGCATCAAAACCACTAACACACTCATTCAGCTGCTCCCAAAACACTTGCCTCTCATGATCTTTCTTCTCATGCCCAGGTGCATATGCACCAATAATCACCCATCTCTCTCCATCAACTTTCAGTTGTACCCATAATAATTGAGAATTTACTTTCTTACATTCTATCACATACTCCCACAACTCCTGTTTCAGGAGTACTGCTACTCCTTCCCTTACTCCTGTCCTCTCACTAACCCCTGACTTTACTCCCAAGACATTCACAAACCACTCTTCCCCTTTACCCTTGAGCTTTGTTTCACTCAGAGCCAAAACATCCAGGTTCCTTTCCTCAAACATACTACCTATCTCTCCTTTTTTCACATCTTGGTTACATCCACACACATTTAGACACCCCAGTCTGAGCCTTCGAGGAGGATGAGCACTCCCCGCGTGACTCCTTCTTCTGTTTCCCATTTTAGAAAGTTTAAAAAATACAAGGAGGGGAGGATTTCTGGCCCCCCGCTCCCGTCCCCTCTAGTCGCCTTCTACGACACGCGAGGAATGCGTGGGAAGTATTCTTTCACCCCTATCCCCAGGGATAATATATATATACATACATATATACACACATACACATACATACGCACATATACACACACTCACACATATACATATATATACATATGAAAAATGTAAGAAACAATTTAGAAAACTGAAACTTCTAGCTTGAAATGAAATGAAAAAAAAATATATATATATTAGGGAGGATAAAAAGTTGTTCTGGAAGGAGGTAAATAAAGTGCGTAAGACAAGGGAGCAAATGGGAACTTCAGTGAAGGGGGCTAATGGGGAGGTGATAAGTAGTGGTGATGTGAGAAGGAGATGGAGTGAGTGTTTTGAAGGTTTGCTGAATGTGTTTGATGATAGAGTGGCAGATATAGGGTGTTTTGGTTGAGGTGGTGTGCAAAGTGAGAGGGTTAGGGAAAATGATTTGGTAAACAGAAAAGAGGTAGTGAAAGCTTTGCGGAAGATGAAAGCCAGCAAGGCAGTAGGTTTGGATGGTATTGCAGTGGAATTTATTAAAAAAGGGGGTGACTGTATTGTTGACTGGTTGGTAAGGTTATTTAATGTATGTATGATTCACGGTGAGGTGCCTGAGGATTGGCGGAATGCTTGCATAGTGCCATTGTACAAAGGCAAAAGGGATAAGAGTGAGTGCTCAAATTACAGAGGTATAAGTTTGCTGAGTATTCCTGGTAAATTATATGGGAGGGTATTGATTGAGAGGGTGAAGGCATGTACAGAGCATCAGTTTGGGGAGGAGCAGTGTGGTTTCAGAAGTGGTAGAGGATGTGTGGATCAGGTGATTGCTTTGAAGAATGTATGTGAAAAACACTTAGAAAAGCAAAGGGATTTTGTATGTAGCATTTATGGATCTGGAGAAGGCATATGATAGAGTTGATAGAGATGCTCTGTGGAAGGTACTAAGAATATATGGTGTGGGAGGCAAGTTGTTTGAAGCAGTGAAAAGTTTTTATCGAGGATGTCAGGCATGTGTACATGTAGGAAGAGAGGAAAGTGATTGGTTCTCAGTGAATGTAGGTTTGCGGCAGGGGTGTGTGATGTCTCCATGGTTGTTTAATTTGTTTATGGATGGGGTTGTTAGGGAGGTGAATGCAAGAGGTTTGGAAAGAGGGGCAAGTATGCAGTCTGTTGGGATGAGAGCTTGGGAAGTGAGTCAGTTGTTGTTCGTTGATAATACAGCGCTGGTGGCTGATTCATGTGAGAAACTGCAGAAGCTGGTGACTGAGTTTGGTAAAGTGAGTGAAAGAAGAAAGTTAAGAGTACATGTGAATAAGAGCAAGGTTATTAGGTACAGTAGGGTTGAGGGTCAAGTCAACTGGGAGGTAAGTTTGAATGGAGAAAAACTGGAGGAAGTAAAGTGCTTCAGATATCTGGGAGTGGATCTGGCAGCGGATGGAACCATGGAAGTGGAAGTGAATCATAGGGTGGGGGAGGGGGCGAAAGTCCTGGGAGTCTTGAAGAATGTGTGGAAGTTGAGAACATTATCTCGGGAAGCATAAACGGGTATGTTTGAAGGAATAGTGGTTCCAACAATGTTATATGGTTGCGAGGCATGGGCTATGGATAGAGTTGTGCCAGTAGGAGGGTGGATGTGCTGGAAATGAGATGTTTGAGGACAATATGTGGTGTGAGGTGGTTTGATCGAGTAAGTAATGTAAGGGTAAGAGAGATGTGTGGAAATAAAAAGAGCGTGGTTGAGAGAACAGAAGAGGGTGTTTTGAAATGGTTTGGGCACATGGAGAGAATGAGTGAGGAAAGATTGACCAAGAGGATATATGTGTCGGAGGTGGAGGGAACGAGGAGAAGTGGGAGACCAAATTGGAGGTGGAAAGATGGAGTGAAAAAGATTTTGAGTGATTGGGGCCTGAAGATGCAGGAGGGTGAAAGGCGGGCATGGAATAGAGTGCATTGGATCGATGTGGTATACCGGGGTCGACGTGCTGTCAATGGATTGAATCAGGGCATGTGAAGCGTCTGGGGTAAACCATGGAAAGTTGTGTGGGGCCTGGATGTGGAAAGGGAGCTGTGGTTTCGGGCACTATTGCATGACAGCTAGAGACTGAGTGTGAACGAATGGGGCCTTTGTTGTCTTTTCCTAGCGCTACCTCGCACACATGAGGGGGGAGAGGGATGGTATTCCATGTGTGGCGAGGTGGCAATGGGAATGAATAAAGGCAGACAGTGTGAATTGTGTGCATGGGTATATATGTATGTGTCTGTGTGTGTATATATATGTGTACATTGAGATGTATAGGTATGTATATTTTGTGTGTATGGACGTGTATGTATATACATGTGTATGGGGGTGGGTTGGGCCATTTCTTTCGTCTGTTTCCTTGCGCTACCTCGCAAACGCAGGAGACAGCGACAAAGCAAAATAAATAATAAAAAAAATATTTGTGTGTATGTATATGAGTGGATGGGCCATTCTTCATCTGCTTTCTGGCCCTACCTCGCTGATGGGAGAAACAGTGACAAAGTATTATTATAATAATAATAATAATAATAATAATAATAATAATTATAATCATAATAATAATACAATATAAAGGAGCCCAAATGCCCTTGAATGATAAAACCCTGCATTCTCGGACAGTCTTCACAAAAACAAGGAAAATCAATTCAAGAGTCCAGGAAAATCAAAAGACACACATGCCTATGACCTATCTGAAAACGTGGCACACTAGTGTTGGCCAATCGTAACATCAGTATCCTAAATAGAGCGTTTCCTTCCTCTTCAAGTAACTGGGCATCAAAAGCTTATCATCTATGAATTCAATCAATATGAAACCTACAATCAGGACACTAATAGCCTTGGCTAACTCAAGTGGTTTCTAACCTTGCTTCAGACAGAAATCAGCTCTTCAGCTAGACAATTCTATTCTTGGGACAGAAGAACTACAGCTGTTGGTGTATTCCCACAGTTCTTATGTTGTCTTAGTATGACAAGAAAATTCATATTTCAAACTTCATCTTCTGTGTCTAACAACAAACTATAAACACCCATGAAAATAACCATTAGATAAGCCATTCTGCCAGTGGAGGTATATTAAGTTACAAGAGTTTCAATACTCTGAAGTTCCCAAAATCAACAACAAAATTAATCAAATCAGAAATAGACTTTCCCAGACCCAGGCTGATTGCCTAGAATCACCAGTATACATTCTTAAGTACTTTCTAAGATGTTATGGCTATTTGTCTACGTGCATTCACTGTGCATAATGTCTATTTTTCAAAATAGATGAAAGAGCTAGGTTGCATATTTGAAACAGCAGACCTCATATTATTACAAACTAAATGAGCATCACAGTTCATATCCGGAGGTTGATGAGTTACTTGATCATGACAGATGACTACAAAATCTAACCTGAGAAACTTAACCTGATAATATCAGAAACAAGTCAGTATAACTGTTCCTACAGGACACAGTGACTACACATTAAGACTGTCAGAACTTACAGCAAATAATATCTGTTCACACGACACAAAAACAACTTATTCAGACTGTTAGGGCTGACAGCAAATCTTCTGAGAATAGATATGAAAAAGATTCTGGTTCTATTCTCTTAATCTACAATCATTCCCAGCAGACAGCAAAATGGTTTACATACAACAGCATTTTTGTAAAAAAAAGAAAAAAAGTTCATGTTAAATTTATTTGTCTAGGGCTTTTAAGAGGAGCAAAGGATTTATTTTAATGATATTCTTTGTCTGAAACAGCCAAAAGCTAAAAACAATATGCTTCTAGCCTCATCATATGTTTTTCTAAAAAAATATGAATTTTCAAAAGAGCTGCAATTAAAAACTTTTAAAAAAAAATTTAAAAGTTTAACACTCATAAGTATAGATTCCTGGTAAATTATATGGGAGGGTATTAATTGAGAGGGTGAAGGCATGTACAGAGCATCAGATTGGGGAAGAGCAGTGCGGTTTCAGAAGTGGTAGAGGATGTGTGGATCAGGTGTTTGCTTTGAAGAATGTATGTGAGAAATACTTAGAAAAGCAAATGGATTTGTATGTAGCATTTATGGATCTGGAGAAGGCATATGATAGAGTTGATAGAGATGCTCTGTGGAAGGTATTAAGAATATATGGTGTGGGAGGAAAGTTGTTAGAAGCAGTGAAAAGTTTTTATCGAGGATGTAAGGCATGTGTACGTGTAGGAAGAGAGGAAAGTGATTGGTTCTCAGTGAATGTAGGTTTGCGGCAGGGGTGTGTGATGTCTCCATGGTTGTTTAATTTGTTTATGGATGGGGTTGTTAGGGAGGTAAATGCAAGAGTTTTGGAAAGAGGGGCAAGTATGAAGTCTGTTGGGGATGAGAGAGCTTGGGAAGTGAGTCAGTTGTTGTTCGCTGATGACACAGCGCTGGTGGCTGATTCATGTGTGAAACTGCAGAAGCTGGTGACTGAGTTTGGTAAAGTGTGTGGAAGAAGAAAGTTAAGAGTAAATGTGAATAAGAGCAAGGTTATTAGGTACAGTAGGGTTGAGGGTCAAGTCAATTGGGAGGTGAGTTTGAATGGAGAAAAACTGGAGGAAGTGAAGTGTTTTAGATATCTGGGAGTGGATCTGGCAGCAGATGGAACCATGGAAGCGGAAGTGGATCATAGGGTGGGGGAGGGGGCGAAAATTCTGGGGGCCTTGAAGAATGTGTGGAAGTCGAGAACATTATCTCGGAAAGCAAAAATGGGTATGTTTGAAGGAATAGTGGTGCCAACAATGTTGTATGGTTGCGAGGCGTGGGCTATGGATAGAGTTGTGCGCAGGAGGATGGATGTGCTGGAAATGAGATGTTTGAGGACAATGTGTGGTGTGAGGTGGTTTGATCGAGTGAGTAACGTAAGGGTAAGAGAGATGTGTGGAAATAAAAAGAGCGTGGTTGAGAGAGCAGAAGAGGGTGTTTTGAAGTGGTTTGGGCACATGGAGAGGATGAGTGAGGAAAGATTGACCAAGAGGATATATGTGTCAGAGGTGGAGGGAACAAGGAGAAGAGGGAGACCAAATTGGAGGTGGAAAGATGGAGTGAAAAAGATTTTGTGTGATCGGGGCCTGAACATGCAGGAGGGTGAAAGGAGGGCAAGGAATAGAGTGAATTGGAGCGATGTGGTATACGGGGTGACGTGCTGTCAGTGGATTGAATCAAGGCATGTGAAGCGTCTGGGGTAAACCATGGAAAGCTGTGTAGGTATGTATATTTGCGTGTGTGGACGTTGTATAGTACTGTGTATGGGGGGGTTGGGCCATTTCTTTCGTCTGTTTCCTTCGCGCTACCTCGCAAACGCGGGAGACAGCGACAAAGTATAAAAAAAAAAAAAAAAAAAAATATAATATATATATATATTTTTTTTTTTATACTTGTTGCTGTCTCCCGCGTTTGCGAGGTAGCGCAAGGAAACAGACGAAAGAAATGGCCCAACCCACCCCCATACACATGTATATACATACGTCCACACACGCAAATATACATACCTACACAGCTTTCCATGGTTTACCCCAGACGCTTCACATGCCTTGATTCAATCCACTGACAGCACGTCAACCCCGTATACCACATCGCTCCAATTCACTCTATTCCTTGCCCTCCTTTCACCCTCCTGCATGTTCAGGCCCCGATCACACAAAATCTTTTTCACTCCATCTTTCCACCTCCAATTTGGTCTCCCTCTTCTCCTCGTTCCCTCTACCTCCGACACATATATCCTCTTGGTCAATCTTTCCTCACTCATCCTCTCCATGTGCCCAAACCACTTCAAAACACCCTCTTCTGCTCTCTCAACCACGCTCTTTTTATTTCCACACATCTCTCTTACCCTTACGTTACTCACTCGATCAAACCACCTCACACCACACATTGTCCTCAAACATCTCATTTCCAGCACATCCATCCTCCTGCGCACAACTCTATCCATAGCCCACGCCTCGCAACCATACAACATTGTTGGAACCACTATTCCTTCAAACATACCCATTTTTGCTTTCCGAGATAATGTTCTCGACTTCCACACATTCTTCAAGGTCCCCAGAATTTTCGCCCCCTCCCCCACCCTATGATCCAGTTCCGCTTCCATGGTTCCATCCGCTGCCAGATCCACTCCCAGATATCTAAAACACTTCACTTCCTCCAGTTTTTCTCCATTCAAACTCACCTCCCAATTGACTTGACCCTCAACCCTACTGTACCTAATAACCTTCCTCTTATTCACATTTACTCTTAACTTTCTTCTTCCACACACTTTACCAAACTCAGTCACCAGCTACTGCAGTTTCTCACATGAATCAGCCACCAGCGCTGTATCATCAGCGAACAACAACTGACTCACTTCCCAAGCTCTCTCATCCACAACAGACTTCATACTTGCCCCTCTTTCCAAACCTCTTGCATTTACCTCCCTAACAACCCCATCCATAAACAAATTAAACAACCATGGAGACATCATGCACCCCTGCCGCAAACCTACATTCACTGAGAACCAATCACTTTCCTCTCTTCCTACACGTACACATGCCTTACATCCTTGATAAAAACTTTTCACTGCTTCTAACAACTTGCCTCCCACACCATATATTCTTAATACCTTCCACAGAGCATCTCTATCATATGCCTTCTCCAGATCCATAAATGCTACATACAAATCCATTTGCTTTTCTAAGTATTTTTCACATACATTCTTCAAAGCAAACACCTGATCCACACATCCTCTACCACTTCTGAAACCACACTGCTCTTCCCCAATCTGATGCTCTGTACATGCCTTCACCCTTTCAATCAATACCCTCCCATATAATTTACCAGGAATACTCAACAAACTTATACCTCTGTAATTTGAGCACTCACTCTTATCCCTAAATACATCTCCTAAATACATCCCATTCCTCCCCCACTCCCTTTACTTCCATTGTTCTCACCTTTTTCCATTCTGTACTCAGTCTCTCCTGGTACTTCCTCACACAAGTCTCCTTCCCAAGCTCACTTACTCTCACCACCCTCTTAACCCCAACATTCACTCTTCTTTTCTGAAAACCCATACAAATCTTCACCTTAGCCTCCACAAGATAATGATCAGACATCCCTCCAGTTGCACCTCTCAGCACATTTACATCCAAAAGTCTCTCTTTCGCGCGCCTGTCAATCAACACGTAATCCAATAACGCTCTCTGGCCATCTCTCCTACTTACATACGTATACTTATGTATATCTTGCTTTTTAAACCAGGTATTCCCAATCACCAGTCCTTTTTCAGCACATAAATCTACAAGCTCTTCACCATTTCCATTTACAACACTGAACACCCCATGTATACCAATTATTCCCTCAACTGCCGCATTAATCACCTTTGCATTCAAATCACCCATCACTATAACCCAGTCTCATGCATCAAAACCACTAACACACTCATTCAGCTGCTCCCAAAACACTTGCCTCTCATGATCTTTCTTCTCATGCCCAGGTGCATATGCACCAATAATCACCCATCTCTCTCCATCAACTTTCAGTTTTACCCATATCAATTGAGAATTTACTTTCTTACATTCTATCACATACTCCCACAACTCCTGTTTCAGGAGTACTGCTACTCCTTCCCTTACTCCTGTCCTCTCACTAACCCCTGACTTTACTCCCAAGACATTCACAAACCACTCTTCCCCTTTACCCTTGAGCTTTGTTTCACTCAGAGCCAAAACATCCAGGTTCCTTTCCTCAAACATACTACCTATCTCTCCTTTTTTCACATCTTGGTTACATCCACACACATTTAGACACCCCAGTCTGAGCCTTCGAGGAGGATGAGCACTCCCCGCGTGACTCCTTCTTCTGTTTCCCATTTTAGAAAGTTTAAAAAATACAAGGAGGGGAGGATTTCTGGCCCCCCGCTCCCGTCCCCTCTAGTCGCCTTCTACGACACGCGAGGAATGCGTGGGAAGTATTCTTTCACCCCTATCCCCAGGGATAATATATATATACATACATATATACACACATACACATACATACGCACATATACACACACTCACACATATACATATATATACATATGAAAAATGTAAGAAACAATTTAGAAAACTGAAACTTCTAGCTTGAAATGAAATGAAAAAAAAATATATATATATTAGGGAGGATAAAAAGTTGTTCTGGAAGGAGGTAAATAAAGTGCGTAAGACAAGGGAGCAAATGGGAACTTCAGTGAAGGGGGCTAATGGGGAGGTGATAAGTAGTGGTGATGTGAGAAGGAGATGGAGTGAGTGTTTTGAAGGTTTGCTGAATGTGTTTGATGATAGAGTGGCAGATATAGGGTGTTTTGGTTGAGGTGGTGTGCAAAGTGAGAGGGTTAGGGAAAATGATTTGGTAAACAGAAAAGAGGTAGTGAAAGCTTTGCGGAAGATGAAAGCCAGCAAGGCAGTAGGTTTGGATGGTATTGCAGTGGAATTTATTAAAAAAGGGGGTGACTGTACTGTTGACTGGTTGGTAAGGTTATTTAATGTATGTATGATTCACGGTGAGGTGCCTGAGGATTGGCGGAATGCTTGCATAGTGCCATTGTACAAAGGCAAAAGGGATAAGAGTGAGTGCTCAAATTACAGAGGTATAAGTTTGCTGAGTATTCCTGGTAAATTATATGGGAGGGTATTGATTGAGAGGGTGAAGGCATGTACAGAGCATCAGTTTGGGGAGGAGCAGTGTGGTTTCAGAAGTGGTAGAGGATGTGTGGATCAGGTGATTGCTTTGAAGAATGTATGTGAGAAACACTTAGAAAAGCAAAGGGATTTTGTATGTAGCATTTATGGATCTGGAGAAGGCATATGATAGAGTTGATAGAGATGCTCTGTGGAAGGTACTAAGAATATATGGTGTGGGAGGCAAGTTGTTTGAAGCAGTGAAAAGTTTTTATCGAGGATGTCAGGCATGTGTACATGTAGGAAGAGAGGAAAGTGATTGGTTCTCAGTGAATGTAGGTTTGCGGCAGGGGTGTGTGATGTCTCCATGGTTGTTTAATTTGTTTATGGATGGGGTTGTTAGGGAGGTGAATGCAAGAGGTTTGGAAAGAGGGGCAAGTATGCAGTCTGTTGGGATGAGAGCTTGGGAAGTGAGTCAGTTGTTGTTCGTTGATAATACAGCGCTGGTGGCTGATTCATGTGAGAAACTGCAGAAGCTGGTGACTGAGTTTGGTAAAGTGAGTGAAAGAAGAAAGTTAAGAGTACATGTGAATAAGAGCAAGGTTATTAGGTACAGTAGGGTTGAGGGTCAAGTCAACTGGGAGGTAAGTTTGAATGGAGAAAAACTGGAGGAAGTAAAGTGCTTCAGATATCTGGGAGTGGATCTGGCAGCGGATGGAACCATGGAAGTGGAAGTGAATCATAGGGTGGGGGAGGGGGCGAAAGTCCTGGGAGTCTTGAAGAATGTGTGGAAGTTGAGAACATTATCTCGGGAAGCATAAACGGGTATGTTTGAAGGAATAGTGGTTCCAACAATGTTATATGGTTGCGAGGCATGGGCTATGGATAGAGTTGTGCCAGTAGGAGGGTGGATGTGCTGGAAATGAGATGTTTGAGGACAATATGTGGTGTGAGGTGGTTTGATCGAGTAAGTAATGTAAGGGTAAGAGAGATGTGTGGAAATAAAAAGAGCGTGGTTGAGAGAACAGAAGAGGGTGTTTTGAAATGGTTTGGGCACATGGAGAGAATGAGTGAGGAAAGATTGACCAAGAGGATATATGTGTCGGAGGTGGAGGGAACGAGGAGAAGTGGGAGACCAAATTGGAGGTGGAAAGATGGAGTGAAAAAGATTTTGAGTGATTGGGGCCTGAAGATGCAGGAGGGTGAAAGGCGGGCATGGAATAGAGTGCATTGGATCGATGTGGTATACCGGGGTCGACGTGCTGTCAATGGATTGAATCAGGGCATGTGAAGCGTCTGGGGTAAACCATGGAAAGTTGTGTGGGGCCTGGATGTGGAAAGGGAGCTGTGGTTTCGGGCACTATTGCATGACAGCTAGAGACTGAGTGTGAACGAATGGGGCCTTTGTTGTCTTTTCCTAGCGCTACCTCGCACACATGAGGGGGGAGAGGGATGGTATTCCATGTGTGGCGAGGTGGCAATGGGAATGAATAAAGGCAGACAGTGTGAATTGTGTGCATGGGTATATATGTATGTGTCTGTGTGTGTATATATATGTGTACATTGAGATGTATAGGTATGTATATTTTGTGTGTATGGACGTGTATGTATATACATGTGTATGGGGGTGGGTTGGGCCATTTCTTTCGTCTGTTTCCTTGCGCTACCTCGCAAACGCAGGAGACAGCGACAAAGCAAAATAAATAATAAAAAAAATATTTGTGTGTATGTATATGAGTGGATGGGCCATTCTTCATCTGCTTTCTGGCCCTACCTCGCTGATGGGAGAAACAGTGACAAAGTATTATTATAATAATAATAATAATAATAATAATAATAATAATTATAATCATAATAATAATACAATATAAAGGAGCCCAAATGCCCTTGAATGATAAAACCCTGCATTCTCGGACAGTCTTCACAAAAACAAGGAAAATCAATTCAAGAGTCCAGGAAAATCAAAAGACACACATGCCTATGACCTATCTGAAAACGTGGCACACTAGTGTTGGCCAATCGTAACATCAGTATCCTAAATAGAGCGTTTCCTTCCTCTTCAAGTAACTGGGCATCAAAAGCTTATCATCTATGAATTCAATCAATATGAAACCTACAATCAGGACACTAATAGCCTTGGCTAACTCAAGTGGTTTCTAACCTTGCTTCAGACAGAAATCAGCTCTTCAGCTAGACAATTCTATTCTTGGGACAGAAGAACTACAGCTGTTGGTGTATTCCCACAGTTCTTATGTTGTCTTAGTATGACAAGAAAATTCATATTTCAAACTTCATCTTCTGTGTCTAACAACAAACTATAAACACCCATGAAAATAACCATTAGATAAGCCATTCTGCCAGTGGAGGTATATTAAGTTACAAGAGTTTCAATACTCTGAAGTTCCCAAAATCAACAACAAAATTAATCAAATCAGAAATAGACTTTCCCAGACCCAGGCTGATTGCCTAGAATCACCAGTATACATTCTTAAGTACTTTCTAAGATGTTATGGCTATTTGTCTACGTGCATTCACTGTGCATAATGTCTATTTTTCAAAATAGATGAAAGAGCTAGGTTGCATATTTGAAACAGCAGACCTCATATTATTACAAACTAAATGAGCATCACAGTTCATATCCGGAGGTTGATGAGTTACTTGATCATGACAGATGACTACAAAATCTAACCTGAGAAACTTAACCTGATAATATCAGAAACAAGTCAGTATAACTGTTCCTACAGGACACAGTGACTACACATTAAGACTGTCAGAACTTACAGCAAATAATATCTGTTCACACGACACAAAAACAACTTATTCAGACTGTTAGGGCTGACAGCAAATCTTCTGAGAATAGATATGAAAAAGATTCTGGTTCTATTCTCTTAATCTACAATCATTCCCAGCAGACAGCAAAATGGTTTACATACAACAGCATTTTTGTAAAAAAAAGAAAAAAAGTTCATGTTAAATTTATTTGTCTAGGGCTTTTAAGAGGAGCAAAGGATTTATTTTAATGATATTCTTTGTCTGAAACAGCCAAAAGCTAAAAACAATATGCTTCTAGCCTCATCATATGTTTTTCTAAAAAAATATGAATTTTCAAAAGAGCTGCAATTAAAAACTTTTAAAAAAAAATTTAAAAGTTTAACACTCATAAGTATAGATTCCTGGTAAATTATATGGGAGGGTATTAATTGAGAGGGTGAAGGCATGTACAGAGCATCAGATTGGGGAAGAGCAGTGCGGTTTCAGAAGTGGTAGAGGATGTGTGGATCAGGTGTTTGCTTTGAAGAATGTATGTGAGAAATACTTAGAAAAGCAAATGGATTTGTATGTAGCATTTATGGATCTGGAGAAGGCATATGATAGAGTTGATAGAGATGCTCTGTGGAAGGTATTAAGAATATATGGTGTGGGAGGAAAGTTGTTAGAAGCAGTGAAAAGTTTTTATCGAGGATGTAAGGCATGTGTACGTGTAGGAAGAGAGGAAAGTGATTGGTTCTCAGTGAATGTAGGTTTGCGGCAGGGGTGTGTGATGTCTCCATGGTTGTTTAATTTGTTTATGGATGGGGTTGTTAGGGAGGTAAATGCAAGAGTTTTGGAAAGAGGGGCAAGTATGAAGTCTGTTGGGGATGAGAGAGCTTGGGAAGTGAGTCAGTTGTTGTTCGCTGATGACACAGCGCTGGTGGCTGATTCATGTGTGAAACTGCAGAAGCTGGTGACTGAGTTTGGTAAAGTGTGTGGAAGAAGAAAGTTAAGAGTAAATGTGAATAAGAGCAAGGTTATTAGGTACAGTAGGGTTGAGGGTCAAGTCAATTGGGAGGTGAGTTTGAATGGAGAAAAACTGGAGGAAGTGAAGTGTTTTAGATATCTGGGAGTGGATCTGGCAGCAGATGGAACCATGGAAGCGGAAGTGGATCATAGGGTGGGGGAGGGGGCGAAAATTCTGGGGGCCTTGAAGAATGTGTGGAAGTCGAGAACATTATCTCGGAAAGCAAAAATGGGTATGTTTGAAGGAATAGTGGTGCCAACAATGTTGTATGGTTGCGAGGCGTGGGCTATGGATAGAGTTGTGCGCAGGAGGATGGATGTGCTGGAAATGAGATGTTTGAGGACAATGTGTGGTGTGAGGTGGTTTGATCGAGTGAGTAACGTAAGGGTAAGAGAGATGTGTGGAAATAAAAAGAGCGTGGTTGAGAGAACAGAAGAGGGTGTTTTGAAGTGGTTTGGGCACATGGAGAGGATGAGTGAGGAAAGATTGACCAAGAGGATATATGTGTCAGAGGTGGAGGGAACAAGGAGAAGAGGGAGACCAAATTGGAGGTGGAAAGATGGAGTGAAAAAGATTTTGTGTGATCGGGGCCTGAACATGCAGGAGGGTGAAAGGAGGGCAAGGAATAGAGTGAATTGGAGCGATGTGGTATACCGGGGCTGACGTGCTGTCAGTGGATTGAATCAAGGCATGTGAAGCGTCTGGGGTAAACCATGGAAAGCTGTGTAGGTATGTATATTTGCGTGTGTGGACGTATGTATATACATGTGTATGGGGGGGGATTGGGCCATTTCTTTCGTCTGTTTCCTTGCGCTACCTCGCAAACGCGGGAGACAGCGACAAAGTATAAAAAAAAAAAAAAGAAATACCCATCTTTGCCAGTTTACGTAATCATTCATCTATTTTCTTTACATTTTGTTCTCACAACTATCAAAAGCAGTGAGGAGTTTTTATCAAGAAAGTAAGGCTTGTGAGTGAGTGGGGAAAAAGGGGCAGAAAGAGAGTGAGTGGTTTAAGGTGGTGGGTCTGAGGCAGGAGTTTGTGATGTCCCTCTGGCTGTTTAACTTGTTTATGGATTAGGTGGTGAAGGAGAGGTGAATGTTAGGGCCTTTGACAGCATAACAGGTATGCAATCTGGTACAGGTGAGGGAGTTTGGGAGGTGAATGACTTGTTGTTTGCTGATGATAAAGTGCTGGTGGCAGATTCAAGTGAAAAGCATCAGACACTGGTTTCTCAGGTAGGAGTGTGTAAGAGAGGAGGAATTTGAGAGTAAATATGAATAAAAGCTATGTTATTAGGTTTCAAATGGAGAAAACTTGGAGGAAGTGGAGTGTCTTAGATACTTGGGAGTGGACATGGCAGCAAATGGAACTATAAGAGATAAAGCGAGTCATATGGTGGTTGAAGGGACAAAGGTCTTGGGTGCACTAAGGAATAAGTGTTAAGAGAGGTAACTGTCTTTAAGGGCAAAGACGGGTATATTTGATGATATAGTAGTCCCATCAGTGCTATACGAATGAGGTATGAGCCTTATACAAAAATGTAAAGGATAGGGTGAACATGTTGGAAATGAAATGCATGAGGACTATATTTAGTGTAAGGAGGGTTGATCAAATAAGAAATGACAGGGTAAGAGGGAGGTCTGGTAGCATGAGGAGCATGTATGACAGTACTGAAGAGAGTTGAAGCAGTTTGGACATATGGAGAGGATAAGTGAGGAAAGGATGACTAAAGGGAAAACTGTCAGAAGTAAAGGGGACATGGATAAGGGGGATACCAAGGAGAAAGTGGAAGGATACAAAGAAAGATGATTTGAAGGCTTGGAACCAGAACATTCAGAAGGGTGTGAGGCATAAAAGGGATAAAGAAACTTGGAAAAATGTGTTTTACAGGAAATGCCATGTTATCAATAGGCTGAACCAGGGAATGTAAAGCATAAAAGGGAAACTGCAGAAAGGTCTGTGGGGCCTGAGTGTGGACAGGGGGCTCTGGTTTTGATGCATTATGCATGACAGCTTGAGGGTGGATGCGAGTGAACGAGGCCATTTCTTCATCTGTTCCTGGTGCTACATCACTGATGTGGGAAATTGGAAAACTTATAAAAAAATCCTTTCTTTGTTATCCCGTTGACTGCCTGAACACAAAAAAAAATAACCCATCATCTTACATCTCTAGATTCCTCAGTTTGCGCACTGTATAGGCTCAAAAGGTGGGATGGTTAGACCCAAGAATCTCTGAAATTCTAGTTAGAAATTAAAAATAGAAATCAGCTCTATGCCATGTTGGACAACTGCATATTCAGAACTGATGTGCAAGTTGATACTTATGGTACACATTGCTAAAGTCACCTCTGAGGTCGTCCATCTGAGTCCGGAACCATTTAAGCAATATATGAAGTTTGGAGCACAATCTGAATGACTTATGGATTTGGAAGAAATGGGCCTCTTTTATTTAGTATATCATTCAGAGGGTGAGAATGATTTGGAGTATTAGTTAAGCCCCCAATATTGAATTAGAGATCAGGGAAAATGCATAATTATGTACTGTAAAAGTAGGTAAAACATTCACAAAAGTCAACAAAACCTATGAAACTTCCCCTGACTCACCAACGCAGCCAATTTTTTTAAAATTTTCAATGTTATGGTCAAAATATAGACAAACCATGATTTCAGCATCATGCCATCAGCCCAGAAATGTAAACAGAGAGACAAGGTGCTAGGTGGCAGGTGGGCTCCCTGCCAAACCTCCTCAACAATCAACCATTGCACGTGATCCCCAGGTGATCATCACATTCAAGTTGGTATAAAATCTTCATGATAATTTTCATACTTGATCGCCATTTCCTGTAATAGCAAGGTAGTGCCAGGAACAGATGAAGAAAGGCCACACCCGCTCACATCCATTCCTTAAGAGTCATGTGTAATACAATGGAACTACAGCTCCCTATCCACAACCAGTCCCACAGACCTTTCCATGGTATAACTCTAATAAAAATCATGCTTCTTGGGGAAGTCAGGTGAGTTTTTATAGGTCATGTTCCTTTTTACAGGGATATCACCTATTTTTACATTAATCATTCCCATAATTTCCTGATGTCCATACTCATTCTCAGTATCACTTATTTGTTATTTTAGGATGATAGAGAATGCTCTAAATCATGCTCCCTTGGTTTAAACCACCTTTTCCCAATATGAATAATAAGTGTTCATTTTCATCAATCACCAGATGCTGCTGTCAATCCAAGATGGACAACTCACAGCTTGGACTAAGAAAAACAAAGTTATGTGAAAAATCGTAGAATTAAACAGCTATGAGGCCTCTTCAGTGTTTTCTATGAAACAATCTGCACAGCATAAACACCATGATACTAACTTCATCATCCTTACCATCAGAGTACAAAGCCAATTGATAATGCAAAGCTCAATTCAAAGTTTGTGCAAAATACAAAGTTTGCAGGACTTGAAAGTCTGTGTAGATGATGAAATCCATGTTACTTGAGGAGCCTGTAAAGCTTATGCCCTTGTCCTAACTCAAGACAAACTGCTCACACCTGACGGTGAAGCCGAAGTCAATTTTCTTTTTAAACATTCTGAAGCTTCACCTTTGTAGTCTGGACACACACTCATAGTATGAAAACCAACACTTATATAAGACTGAGGAAAATCTCTTTCCCTTGCCCAAGGAAAACAAATGACCAAGAACTTCCAGTGTTTAACCATGGAAACAGTAGCCTTCACCATACCTGGTATGTAAAACAAAAATTACCACTTAATGAGAAATAACTGCTAATGTGCCAAGGCAATTAGTGTCCTGATTGCGAGAATTCAACATAACTGTTAGATGGCTAACACCTAGATACCAGTTATCGGAGGAAAAAATCACTATGGTAGTTTGACTTGACAAAATGTATTATCCTAGATGAATCATAAGTGAATCAAAAGCATGTGTCAATGGATTACTGTCAAATACAGATTATGGCACAGTCATGAACTTTTCAAAATGGCACTGTGAAAGAATGTAATGGCAGTAAAACAATAATGAATAAACAGAGAACCTGGGTATATAATGTACAATGCATTCAGCATCCATGAGCTTTGGATAAAATGATCTCAGACTGGCTTTTGGTTAAAAAATCAGTAAAAATCAAACAAATCAAGAAAAAATATTTTGGCAAGGTACCAAAATGTTTGGCAATAAAATCAGGAGGCATTATTCACCTGTTTAATCATTGCCATCTTAGATGATAAAAAAATAAGTATTTTCCTTAGAACCTTATCAAATTGGACTGTAACAGCATGGTGAAGCAGATAATGAGATCAGACCATTTCCTACTTAATTAGACTTCCTTCTCTTTATTGATTAAATGGGAGGAAATCTTTAGCCTTATGCATATCATCTTTCATAAATAAACCTCGAAGATGCTGAACGCATTTTCTGAAAAAGCGACTCGGAACATCTAGTTTTACCTGTGAATGTTTTACCAGTAGTAATAGCGGTACAGTTTATGCAACAAAAAGCAAATAACTGGACAAGGTAAATGGTGTGACAAGCAAATTCAGCCTCCAAGAAGAGGCTATAAATGGCTTATTTCCATCATATTAGACTTTGAATGCATTTGTGGAATTAAAACTCAACTACTGACAATCATCAAAAGTAACAGCTTCGAAAAAGGCTTTTATCATCGTATTAGTTTAAATTCTGTCAAGTACCTAAAAGATTTTCATTTACCGTTACCTTCAAATGACTAATCCCGTATAAAACATTCTAAAACATTAAACCCCATAAATAAAAAGAATTTACTGTCCACCTGCACTCTACAACAGGGAGGTTATTCTCTTATCCTGTCACACCACATACACACAAAATATGCATAACGCCATACTTTTGACTTTAAATATAACAAACATGAGCAAAAGTAAAAGTCAGATGAGAGATTATTAAGAGAAAATTAAGATAATCTCAAAATACTACCGCTTCTATCGGGGTGGCTGGGGCTCTTTCCTGCAATAAAACAACGAGACAAGGTGTGTCACTCACTACAACAGGCAACAGGTATGCACTTATACCAGCTACCAAGTACTCTCTTATACCAGTTACTAGTACTGTATGATCCTAGGCACACATCAATATTAAGTCAACCTCCAATACCAAAATACTTTATGAAAAAATTTAACCCTGAGGGACATAAATGGAAATTCCATGTACTAGGTTCTGTTGGCCCTTATACCAGGCAGCAGTTGAAATGAAAATTAAAGGTCCCTAATGTATGAGAAGTATGAAACCAGTGATAGGGTGGAAGAGTTTAACATATTCAGCATGATTTCAAAGTTAAAAAAAAAGTCCAACGAAGTAATATTAATTTACAATCTTCCAGTGGCAATATGGAACCATTATCATATGTAGGTAAAGGTAGCACGGTAGTCTTAATAATGGAAGAGGGTACCTAGTAAAAACAGATGTAAGGCCAGCACTGGTATTGGTACTAGGTCACACTGGTTCAAACGAAGGGAGCACTACTTCTACTTGGCTTGGCATTGACAATCATTCCTGGACTGACCATATTCCAAAGGTTTCGGTAAGCACTCAGCTACTATTTCTTTGCACTTCATTCATGATAAGGTAACAAATGATCTTCATAAACACATAAAAATTCAAGCAAGATATACAAAAACTATGTCTAATGTTACCGATAATCTATGTGCTTAAGGAAGGAAATGTGATGACACTTCCAAACTGTTGGAAGAGTGTAACAGTCAGAAACAATGGTCAACACTCTCAAAGTCTTGGAGTGAGATCAAGGCACTACTTAAATAACAATTACACTTCACTGATGGAATCAAAGTACCACTATTTGGACAAAAACTATTACTCTATACAGAAGTTACAAATCTTAATCTATGTGACTAATTCTCACTCGGAGAAAGAAGAAAACTAGCTTGTTCATGGATTCTATTTTGCTGACATCATCATCTGATTTGGTATGCAGTGACTTTTGTTAATTCTCTATGAATTTAAATCTTATTAGTGATATTCATGTCCATATGAAAAAAATTTCATATACTTACTAAGATTCTTGCTAAAACTCATCATCATTTTCGATACAATGCTTAACCTTATGGAAAAATTCCAAGGATTGAAATATCTATGCAAAAAACTCATGTCAATATATTTCAGTATAATGTCAAATCACCAAAACACCACCTCCAGCACAATTCACTGGGCAGCAAAATATTGCCATGGACAAAAATGTGGAAAGGGTTGTGGTCATTTTCTAATGCTAACTAGTAATTAGAGGTCACCTAGGGTGATAAAGACAAAGGACACGCACACACACACACACACACACATATAACAATCTCAGATCAATATCCAACATATATGACCACCCTTCCAGTCATCACCCAGATGGTCATCATTGTGCTTGAACCACTGTGATGTGACTATCACTATTATGGGGCAATGTAGCACCACAATCATCCAGTGGTAACCAGCAAACAAGCTAACATCATCATTATACTGTATCCCATAATATCAAAATGGTGACAGACATCACAGGAAGGTCATTTGGATGCTGAAGAATCAATAAATAATGAGATGAAGTACACAGGACTGGGGGATGGGCAGTGTAACATGGCCCAAAGCTTATCCATGTTACAAAAATATATGGTGCACAGCTACATAAAATGGGTAATGAATATAAGTTCAATAAATGTCTATATCAAAGCTTATATCTACAAAAAATTGCTTCATGGATCTGTCCTAAAGTCTAATGATGGAGGAATTTGCTACACACTCGGGCAACCTAGAGCAGCATTTTCAATAATTACCTAATTACTTACAATAAGTAACAAACTAAACACATTAATCCTCTCATAGGTCAAAATTCTCAATGAATCACCTTTAAGCCACAAAAGAATGAATTCTTTTTATTAAAGTTGAATAGGGATAAACCCTGTGGTTTCTAGAAGCAACTGTTTCATGAAAATATAGCTCTTTTCATAATCATACAAAAAGGAAAGTGGCAAACAATATTCTAAATGATTATTAGTCCATTAAAAAGTCAGAAAAGGCTCTAGAGTTTTTATCAAAACCCTTAATACAACTATAATTTAAATCAATTTCTTTTTTTTTGCTCAAGTGATTCCAAAAGAACTGGACCTTCTTATGCCTATCCAGATAGACACAAGGTCAAAATTTTCAAGTTCTATTTTAAGGTGAATAAATACTTGAAGCTATATCTTTAGTGATACATGTCCATTTCTGTTCACAGAAATATCTATTAATATTCTCATTAGCTTAAAACAGTATTATATTCCCTTTAAAATTCTCTTGTAAATATTGCCAGTAGACAACTTTCTACTTATTTTACCAAATAATCTACTGGTTCCTTGAATCCAGTATCACAAAACTGAAAAGTATACTAGATCCAGCACCATGATTAACTACAGTACACTAAATACACCAGCCAACAGCAAGGTGGTTGTATCAATTATGGATCAGCTAACTATGAGTTGTAGCTAATGGCATGTTTATGTGGCACACGCAGGATGTAATCACTCCAACATGGTTTTGTACTACTTATTACACTGTATATAACGAAATCATCTTTTATATGGTCTGTCAAAACTAGCAAGCTCCAAAACTGAATTAAATTAAACAATGCTCTTACTACCCTTCTGTTGCCACTAAAACATATTGAAAGTGAACAAGGCACTTGGTTATCTTTTAGCAATAATCTGCTGACCGTCAGCATTGAACATCTGAGGAGTGAGGTTGTGCTTACACAGACAAGAGGCGGCTGCATTCAGTATCAATCTATTATTTTCCTGATTATCATTTGAAATCATATATCAGTGTGCTCTACAATATACGAAAACTGAGTGAACTGTGACTATAATTGAACGGGTGACTCGATCAAATTAATTCAAGAAAGTATTTAGGGTACTATGGAGTATATAATTTTCTAAAGTAATAAAAATAAAGAAGCCAATGTTCGCATTATTGGTGATAAAGAAAACTCTATGCATTTAGCACGCACTACTATTCCAAATGGCACATATATATTTTACGTAACAAAAAAATCTTAGGTAATGCACAATGATTAATCAATGTATATCATTACATGGTAAAAATACGAACAAATATATATTGTACATTGCTTACTAATCAATCAAGTGAATTTACGTAGGTGACAGAACAAATGCAAATATTTACTGTATACTGTACGTCAACTCAAGATTAAGAGGTGTCAAGTTGCAAGCATGTATGGAATGAAAATAGAAGCACAATGTCTAAATTACGTGGCAGTGTTGATATAGGCTAGTAACAGCCTGCCTTACTGATTCTGATTCCTGCTCCTCAATTTCCTCAGTTTGCTCAGTATCCTCAATATCCTCAGTTTCCTCAGTATCGATGATTTTGTTTTCATATTTTTCCATATTGCTAAGGAGCTGTGTTCTCTCCCCACACAATATGTCTTCTGTTGACTCATATTTTTCCTCCTCCTCATCCTCCTCCTCCTCATCATCATTCTCTTTATGTTCATAAGCATCCTCAATCTCATCCTGTAAGATTTTGGAGAGATTCCTTATATTCATAGGCATGTATAACCCACTGACTTTAACTGAAGTACCATTCGAAGACTTGTATGAATCAAAATCTTGAATAAAAACTTTTTTGGAACATGTCATAACTAGGGGTCATAAATTTTAGTAAATATTGTTCTCTTTCAAAATTAAATTAAGAGAAAACATTTACAAAAATTCCATGTCTATTTGACTTTCAATCCTAGTTACAATATGTGGAAATTACCCCATCAAAAGTAACTGTACTACTACTCCCACAAGCAGAGGAGTCACCACATGCAAACACTAACCAGGCCTCCTGTAGGTTGTATTTGACCAAAACGAGTTGTCCTCCAGTTTTCAAGGATGAGCAGACCACCATAAATTTTGCCCACAGTCAGTTTTTCAAATCTTAACTCTGAAAGAGATGAAATTATACATTTGTATGTAAGAAATTAAAAAGTGACATTATATCAGGAACGGAATACAAAGAAATTCAAAAAGAAGCAAACCATTTGGTCCTAAGAAGGCTGCCTGTGATCCTGGATGAGAACAGAAATTCATGAATCAGTGTGTTAAGAATAGAGACATGCAGATTTTTCAAAGAAAAGCCTATAAAGTTTTCAAATAGCTAAGGAGTAGTAAATAATGTCAGTCATGGATTTGAAGCAAAATAATTACCAAGTCTGAGCTTAAACATATCAATAATACTGCCTTTACTTCTGTAAATAGTAAATTATTCCATATCCTAATAATCCTTGAGAAGATAAAGTACTTCACTCCATTCAAGGTAAAATGTTTCGCCACGAGTTTGTATCTATTACTTCAAGTAAAAGCAGATGAATCTATCATTAAGTAGCTTGCTAGATCAAGATTATTGAAGCTTTTGATAAATATGAATACTTTTATTAGATAACCTCTTAACCTTCTCTCTTCTTTGCAAACCAGATTTAAGTAATTTAGCCAGCTCTTACAGGATTAGTTTCTTAGTCTTGGTAGCTTGTCCCTACACTCTCTCTATTCTTTGTCTTTCCTCACATTGGGTGACCAAAATGATCACAATATTCAAGACAGGGACACACAAGTGACTCATAAAGAAAGAGGACAATTTCCTTTTGACATAAATTTGAAAGCCCTGCCCTCCAGTCTAAGAATTTTGTTTGCCTTTTTCACTGCTTCTATGCACTATGAGCCTTTACTTCACCACAGATTATTACATTATAGTCTCTCTCCTCATTTAACTTTTGTAGCTTAGAAGAATTCATACTGAAGCTTGCCTCTTCATTTCAACTACTGACATGTTAATCTATGCACACATCAATATCTAAATTCATTTGTCACCCATAAGCCCAATCCATCAGTTTGTCTCAAGCTGCAAACCTTCAATTTCTGTTGTAGATTTATTTCTCAATTTGGTGTTGCCTATAAATTTTGATATCTCACAATGGGGCTTAAATCTTTAATAATACATGGGAAAAAGAACCAGTTCAAAGATTGATCTCTGTGGCCCACCAACTTATGTGTAACGATTCTGAGGTTTACCATCTACCACTACTCTATTTATGGCCAACAGCCCAATTTCCTAACTATCAAAGTATAACTTCACCGTACTCAAATTTTCTTAGTAACCAATGATAAGGAACTTTCTTGAATGCTTTCTGAAAATCTAATAGATGACCAAATACTTTACTTTCATCTTACACGTTTGTTTTATCATATAATCAAATAAAACATAGTTGTGGGACATGAATCATTTTGTCAAAAACCACAATGAGAATTATTTATCAAGTGGTGGTCCTCTAAGTAATTGACAGTTTTCTCCCAAATGATGGTTTCCATAAGTTTACCAAATACAGACCTTAAGCTAATTGGACAGTAATTTCCCAAAAGTGATTCATTACCTTTAATGAATATCAGTGTTACACTAGCAAACTTCCAATCCTCTGGAACATTTCCTACAGAGTGACTTCTCGAAAAGAATAGCCTCTTTCATTGTCTTCAGATAAAAGCTTATCTGACTATGCCATTTCATTTTCTTTCACTGTGAATAAGATGTAAGACATTTTCCCCTCTTAGCAATGGAAGTGGATCTGAGAAATGAATAGTATCTTATACCATAAATCCAGATGCAAAATAATGTATTGCAGTAACTCATAAGTATAACATGCCCTTTGCCAGTGGCCTGTCAAGAGTAAAACACTTAAGACTTATATGCAATAACACTGGAGTTCACCAGTTATATAGACTTTTTCCATGGTCATCCACTCGAGAGAGTTCCTGAAAGGAACAGGTGTCACAGATGCAGACAGACAGAATGACATTGGTGAAGAAATTTGAAGGACTGTATAAATGGTTTTGAGATGGAGAGAAAGGTGATTGTAATGGGTGATATGAATGCAAAAGTGGGATGTGATGAAACTGGTAAGATGGCTGGTACATGGGGAGTGCCTGGAGTATATGAGAATGGAAGTTATCTTGTGGATGTCTGTGCTGAGAGGGATTCATTCCTTGCAAACACCTTTTTTCAGCACAAGATGATCTATAGGTACATATGGATGAGAAAAACAATGAGTTTGAGTGAATATTTGGCAGTGGATGAAATGTGAGAAAAGCTGTGCTAGATGCTAGAGCTGTGAGAGGATTCTTTGGAGACTGACCATTTCACAGTTCTTGTGGGGGTGAGGATCAAGAAAAGAATGTATGGTGCAAGGAAGAATAGAGAGGTAAAAGTGTTGGAAAGAGAAGAGAAAAATCAGAAGGAATGGAAGGAGGAACATGAGAGGAGGGTGACCGAAAGTATAGATGGAAGTGCAGTACAAGGAGGAATGCAGACATGTGTGAATGAGGTGTTTATAATGTTTAGAGAAAGAATGATAAAGGTTGTAGAATTAGTACTAGTTGGATACAAGATCAGGAGATATAAGAATATAAAGGGAAATTGCATGGCGGATGGATGAGATTAGAAAAGCTGTAGAAGAAAAGAAAAAAAGGCATGAAGTAGACTGCTTGAAACGAATGTTCAAGTGGAAGTTCAGCAGAGGAGGAGAGGAGAATGTAAGATGTGTTTGTGGAATGTTAAGAAGGTGCCAGAGGAAAGCAAGAAAGATTAGATGAAGATCTTGGAAGAAAGCAGAGCAAAAAGGTCAGGGAAAATAAGAAACTCTACTGGAGGGAGGTGAAAAGGAAAGAGGTGGATGTAAGAATGGATATGTTAATGTGAGAACTAAGGAAGGAGAATTGCTGAATCCAAAAGAAGAGGGGAAAGGAGGATGGAAAGAGTATTTTGAAGAGCAGATGAATGTGGGAGATGATGAGGCAGCAGTTGTTACATGCATGGATATGGGGGATGGAAGGTAGAGGATACAAGTGCAAGGGCCTATAGCAAGAAGAGACGTAAAAAAGGAAGATAATGAGGTTGAAGGTAGGAAAGGCACCTGGAATGGATGGGATTATGGCTGAAATGCTGAAGTAGGGAGGAGAAAGTGTGATAGATGGGAGACATATGACATGTAATTTAGCTTGGAAACAGAAGCTTGTGCCTCAGGATTGGGTGAAAACTATAATTGTTTCTTTTTTAAAAGAAAAAGGTGCTAAGGATGTATGTAGCAATTATAAGGAAAAAAGTCTGCTAGGTACACCAGGAAAAGTGTATGCATGAGCACTGATTGATAGTGTGATAGAAGTGACTGAATGCAGAATAAGTGAGGACCAAGGGGGTTTTACAAAAGGTAAGGGATGTATGGATCAGATTTTTGTGGTAAAAATGACTGAGGGAAAGTATTTAGCAAAAGGTAAGAAGCTGCACAGAGATTTTATGGATCTATAGAAAGTGTATGACAGAGTCGAGTGAAATGATTTATGAGACAGGTTAAGACTATAAGGAGTAGGTGCAGAGATAGAGTGCAGTGATGAGGTATAGTGGCTAGTAACAAGCCTGCTTGTGCATGATAATGTGCTGTTTGCCAAGAGTGGAGTTGCAGAAGGTTACAAGAGTCTTTTATGATGTATGTAATGTCGGTGACTGGGGGCAAAAGCACGTAAAAGTAAAGCAATGGTGCTTGACAGGAAACAGAGAGAAAGTATAAATTTTGCAAAACTCTATGGAATGAAAGAAGAAAGGGTACTAAGCCGTGTTACGGATCCATATGGGGATTGAAAGAATAAAAGAGGTGAGAGAATAAAAGTATTTAGGAGCTATCTTGGATAAGTTTGGTAATATGAAAGGAAAGATATGGGGGAGGGCATTACAGGATAGAAGAATTACTCGGTCTCTTAACATAATAATGAAGGGTAGAGGTGTAAGTAAGGAAGTAAAGAAAGGATTGAGAGAGGGCATAGCCCTCCCAACCCTGAGCTATGCAGCTGAAACAAGGGCATGGAATGGGTGATGAAGGTAAAGAATCCAGGCTGTGGAAATTAGTTATTTCAAAGGAGCATCTGGCATGACTAGATGGAACAGAGAAAGAAACTCTTCAAGCTGTTCACTATTTCTCTTGACTTCAGTGACTATCTTATGCCCCTTAATTATACTCTCAACTGTCACATTACCCAATTCTACATTGAAATTACCAATCACTAATACCTGATCTCATTAAAAGTACTGACACATTCACCCAACTATTCCCAAAATACAAGCATCTCTTCATCATCCTTTTCATGGCTAAGTGCATAAGCATTGATAATTATCAACATTTCATAATCCCCTTTTGTTTTTACCCACATTAGTCAGGGGATAATGTTTTTCCACTTTTTCCACTCATTCTCACAACTCATCCTTTTGCATTACTGCTTCCCCTTCCTTACCTCTCACCCTAACATTAACCCCTGATTTTACTACTAAGACATTTCCAAACCACTGCTCCCCCTTAATCTTCAGCTTTGTTTCACTCTGGGGTAGAATGTTCATGTTTCTTTTGTATTTAATTTTATGTGAATTAATATTTCTTTATAGTTTCTGACTTACAAACAATTCAATTAACAAACAGGCTCCAGGAACATAACCCATTTGTATATTGGGAGTGGTATGCTTCTGGCAGTAAACTGTGAACATGCCATATATTGTCAGGAGCTTTTAAAAATCCCAAGTCTAATAAGCGGGAGAGTAGTGTGTTGGAAAACAGCTACTGGTAACTCAAACAATGTTTCCAAATACTTTTTCCAGATTTTTTCCTTTCAGCTGGTCAACATCATGTAAAAATCCACAAGAGGATAGTACACCAAAGAAAAATGTATATAAATAACATACAGAAATGTAGATACATGAACAGGTACATCACTGATTTTCCGGCACTCTTGGTTCCAAACCCTTGCCGAAATAACCATTTTGCCGGACCAACCATGGTCATGTAATAATAATTCATCAACACACCTCTAACCCACTAATCATACATCTCCCATGTGTCCAAAATATACTATGAACTATGAGGTGGTTTGATTGAGTAAGTAATGAAAGGGTAAGAGAGATGTGTGGTAATAAAAAAAGTGTGGTTGAGAGAGCAGAAGAGGGTGTTTTGAAATGGTTTGGGCACATGGAGAGAATGAGTGAGGAAAGATTGACCAAGAGGATATATGTGTCGGAGGTGGAGGGAACGAGGAGAAGTGGGAGACCAAATTGGAGGTGAAAAGATGGAGTGAAAAAGATTCGGGGCCTGAACATACAGGAGGGTGAAAGGCAGGCAAGGAATAGAGTGAATTGGATCGATGTGGTATACCGGGGTCAACGTGCTTTCAATGGATTGAATCAAGGCATGTGAAGCGTCTGGGGTAAACCATGGAGAGTTCTGTGGGGCCTGGATGTGGAAAGGGAGCTGTGGTTTCGGGCATTATTACATGACAGCTAGAGACTGAGTGTGAACGAATGGGGCCTTTGTTGTCTTTTCCTAGCGCTACCTCGCACACATGAGAGGGGAGGGGGATGTTATTCCATGTGTGGCGAGGTGGTGTACATGTGTATATATGTATATGTCTGTGTGTGTATATATATGTGTACATTGAGATTTTTTTTTTTTTTTTTGTGCTTTGTCGCTGTCTCCCACGTTTGCGAGGTAGCGCAAGGAAACAAACGAAAGAAATGGCCCAACCCACCCCCATACACATGTATATACATACGTCCACACACGCAAATATACATACCCACACAGCTTTCCATGGTTTACCCCAGACGCTTCACATGCCTTGATTCAATCCACTGACAGCACGTCAACCCCGGTATACCACATCGCTCCAATTCACTCTATTCCTTGCCCTCCTTTCACCCTCCTGCATGTTCAGGCCCCGATCACACAAAATCTTTTTCACTCCATCTTTCCACCTCCAATTTGGTCTCCCTCTTCTCCTCGTTCCCTCCACCTCCGACACATATATCCTCTTGGTCAATCTTTCCTCACTCATTCTCTCCATGTGCCCAAACCACTTCAAAATACCCTCTTCTGCTCTCTCAACCACGCTCTTTTTATTTCCACACATCTCTCTTACCCTTACGTTACTTACTCGATCAAACCACCTCACACCACACATTGTCCTCAAACATCTCATTTCCTGCACATCCATCCTCCTGCGCACAACTCTATCCATAGCCCACGCCTCGCAACCATACAACATTGTTGGAACCACTATTCCTTCAAACACACAAATTTTTGCTTTCCGAGATAATGTTCTCGACTTCCACACATTCTTCAAGGCTCCCAGAATTTTCGCCCCCTCCCCCACCCTATGATCCAATTCTGCTTCCATGGTTCCATCCGCTGCCAGATCCACTCCCAGATATCTAAAACACTTCACTTCCTCCAGTTTTTCTCCATTCAAACTCACCTCCCAATTGACTTGACCCTCAACCCTACTGTACCTAATAACCTTGCTCTTATTCACATTTACTCTTAACTTTCTTCTTTCACACACTTTACCAGACTCAGTCACCAGCTTCTGCAGTTTCTCACATGAATCAGCCACCAGCGCTGTATCATCAGCGAACAGCAACTGACTCACTTCCCAAGCTCTCTCATCCACAACAGACTTCATACTTGCCCCTCTTTCCAAAACTCTTGCATTCACCTCCCTAACAACCCCATCTATAAACAAATTAAACAACCATGGAGATATCACACACCCCTGCCGCAAACCTACATTCACTGAGAACCAATCACTTTCCTCTCTTCCTACACGTACACATGCCTTACATCCTCGATAAAAACTTTTCACTGCTTCTAACAACTTGCCTCCCACACCATATATTCTTAATACCTTCCACAGAGCATCTCTATCAACTCTATCATATGCCTTCTCCAGATCCATAAATGCTACATACAAATCCATTTGCTTTTCTAAGTATTTCTCACATACATTCTTCAAAGCAAACACCTGATCCACACATCCTCTACCACTTCTGAAACCACACTGCTCTTCCCCAATCTGATGCTCTGTACATGCCTTCACCACTCTCAATCAATACCCTCCCATATAATTTACCAGGAATACTCAACAAACTTATACCTCTGTAATTTGAGCACTCACTCTTATCCCCTTTGCCTTTGTACAATGGCACTATGCACGCATTTCGCCAATCCTCAGGCACCTCACCATGAGTCATACATACATTAAATAACCTTACCAACCAGTCAACAATACAGTCACCCTCTTTTTTAATAAATTCCACTGCAATACCATCCAAACCTGCTGCCTTGCCGGCTTTCATCTTCCGCAAAGCTTTTACTACCTCTTCTCTGTTTACCAAATCATTTTCCCTAACCCTCTCACTTTGCACACCACCTCAACCAAAACACCCTATATCTGCCACTCTATCATCAAACACATTCAACAAACCTTCAAAATACTCACTCCATCTCCTTCTCACATCACCACTACTTGTTATCACCTCCCCATTTGCGCCCTTCACTGAAGTTCCCATTTGCTCCCTTGTCTTACGCACTTTATTTACCTCCTTCCAGAACATCTTTTTATTCTCCCTAAAATTTAATGATACTCTCTCACCCCAACTCTCATTTGCCCTTTTTTTCACCTCTTGCACCTTTCTCTTGACCTCCTGTCTCTTTCTTTTATACATTGAGATGTATAGGTATGTATATTTGCGTGTGTGGACGTGTATGTATATACATGTGTATGGGGGTGGGTTGGGCCATTTCTTTCGTCTGTTTCCTTGCACTACCTCACAAACGCAGGAGACAGCGACAAAAAAAAATATTAAATGTAAATCAAATATATTTTTTTCATTATACTTTGTTGCTGTCTCCCGTGTCAGCGAAGTAGCACAAGGAAACAGATGAAAGAATGGCCCAGCCCACCCACATACACATGTATATACATAAACGCCCACACATGCACATATACATACATATACATACACAGACATATATATAAATATACACATGCACATATTCATATATGCTGCCTTCATCCATTCCAGCTGCCACACATGAAATGACACCCCCTCCCCCCACATGCACACGAGGTAGCACTAGGAAAGGACAATAAAGGCCACATTCATCCACACTCAGACTCTAGCTGTCATGTGTGATGCATTGAAACCACAGCTCCCTTTCCACATCCAGGCCCAACAAAGCTTTCCATGGTTGACTCCAGATTCTTCATATGCCCTGGTTCAATCCGATGACAGCACATCCACTCCAGTATACCACATCGTTCCAATTCACTCTATTCCTTGCACGCCTTTCATCCTCCTGTATGTTCAGGCCCCAATCGCTCAAAACCTTTTTCACTCCATCCTTCCACCTCCAATTTGGTCTCCCACCTCTCCTAATTCCCTCCATCTTTGGCACATATATCCTCTTTGTCAATCTTTCCTCACTCATTCTCACCATGTTCTATCCTTGTGACCAAACCATTTCAACACACCCTCTTCTGCTCTCTCAACCACACTTTTTTATTACCACACATCTCTCTTACTCTTTCATTACTCACTCAATCAAACCACCTCACACCACATATTGTCCTCAAACATCTCATTTCCAATACATCCACCCTCCTCTGCACAACCCTATCTATTGCCCACGCCTCACAACCATATAACATTGTTGGAGCCACTATTCCTTCAAACATACCCATCTTTGCTTTCTGAGATAACGTTCTCGTCTTCCACACATTCTTCAACTCTCCCAGAACATTTGCCCCCTCCCCAAACCTGTGACTCACTTCCACTTCCATGGTTCCATCCACTGCCAAATCCACTCCCAGATATCTAAAACACTTCACTTCCTCCAGTTTTTCTCCATTCAAACTTAAATAAATAAATGAAATACATTATACATCTGCAAATTTGTCCATATACTTGGCAGCTCCTTCATGGTTTGCAGACTGCTTTTCTACGCACACTTTATTCATGGAAATTCCATGACACTTCTTGAATCTTTGAATCCATTCTTCACTAACGTCACGCTCATGTTGTAATTTAAGTTCTTTATGGAACAACTTAGCCTGGTCCATTGTCACGCTACCTGACAAGTCCACTCCATCACTCCAACACTGTCAAAACCATTCCATAATCACTCAATCATGCTCAGTACTCTTACCATTTTTCATAGTTTTTCTAATAGTCATTTGCTTCTTGGAATCGCTGTCTGCATAGAATTTCAATATTTTCTCCCTTTGCTTCTTTATATCATAAACAGTTGATGAACCAATAATGTAGATGTCACATGGCCTACACACCGAAACACCACGGTACATTTTTTTCAACAGTTCTACTTTATCTTGGATCAATATGGACTGGTGTTTACATTTGACACCATGACTGACACTCTCATATGTCTTAGAAGCCATAGCTAGAGTTAAATCTAAGCAAAATAAGCTAAGAATCTCACAGAATTGTGGTATCACCACCAACAAGTGCAGTGTAAAGAATGTAAATAAGCGCACCCTACACACACCATCTGTGGTTGCCCAATAAACTAATCTGGTGGCTAGGGTAGTTTCAAGTTCTCTCACGTAATTTTTTCCAGACTAAAGGAGGTACCGAACCATCAGTTGCCGGAAAATTGGTGGTGTACCTGTATATGAATAATGGAGCTTGATATCATTGGAAATTAGAAAATTATTACATATGTGCATAGTGAGTATGTATACACTGCAGCACAAGCGGGTTTATACTGTATACGAGTTGTAGCCTGAAAATATATTATTCTTGGAAGCTGAGAGAATGTTTTATCATGTCCTGGAGTGCCATACTTGGGGTACAGTGAATATTTAGAGAAACTGTGATCAGTAAATTACGCAACAGTTCTTCTAACATATGGGCATGTATACATGTCAGATGTCAACCCTAACTCCAAACAGCATGCAGGTATATCAACAAGGCTCAGTTACACAAAGATAACTATGGTGTGAAAACACTGCATGCTCCCCACTTGGGCCCTTGCTCTGCTACAGAGTAAACAAACGAAATTATATGTGGTTCAGATAAAGAAAACAGCCACTTAACATAAACACACATATCAGAACATAAAAACTGATCCTGAATACAATATCTAAGAATGACTACATCATCAGGCACACAGAGTGAAGTTGGAGGGATACTCACATCCTGGGATCATTGGGTATGCACTTAAACTAAATGGCAGCAGCACACAAAGATTTAAATGCCCTTTTCATTATTTCATCTGACATATATTTTCTATATTCACCTGTTGAAACAGAAGGACCTCTATGTGCCATTTATGGATCAGGAGAAAGCTTATGATTGGGTTGACAGAGATGCCTTGTGGAAGGTCTTATGAATATACGGCATAGAAGGAAAGCTAATACAAGTCCCCATTAGAAGTGCAAGGCTTGTGTGGGAGTCGGTAAAGTTGGTGAAGATGGGTTTGCAACAGGGATGAGCAATGTCACAATAGCTCTTTAATTTGTTTATGGATGGCATGGTGAGGGAGGTAAATGCAAGTCTCTTGGAGAGAAGGGCAAGTATGCAGTCTAATGGGGGTGATGGGGGCCTGGGAATGGGTCAGTTGCTATTGTATAATAATGAAACACCTCTAGTGACAGTTTCAAGTGAGAAACTCTAGAAGCTGGTGTCTGAGTTTGGGAGTGTGTGAAAGGAAGAAGTTCAGAGTAAATGTACACAAAAGCAAAGTTGATAGGATTAGCAATGCAGAGGGACAGATAAGTTTGGTTGTGAATTTAAATGGAGAAAATTTGAAGGATGTGGAGTGTTTTAGATAGCTGTGAGTGGACATGTTACTGAAAGGAACTATGAAAATGGAAGTGTCATAGGGTTAATGAGGTGAAGAAGATTCTGGGAGCATTGAGGAATGTGTGGAAAGAGTAATAATTTGGGAGAGCAAAATTCTTCTTTTTTTTAAGGTATAGTAGTCCTAGTGATGTATGGTTGCAAGGTATGGGCTATAGACTGAGAATGTGCAGAGGAAGGTGGATATGTGGGAAATGTAATGAATGAGGACAATATGAGGTGTGAGGTAATATGACTAAGTAATAAAAGGGTAATGAGAACAATGTGACTGAGAGAACTAATGAGGGTGTGCTGAAGTGGTCTGAAGATATGGAGAGTATGGAAGAGGACAAAGAGTATTATACCTGTATGTGTTAGAAGTAAAGGGGAGACCAAATTGGAGATGGAAGGATGGAGTGAAAAAGATTTTGAGTGCACAGGCTCTAAACATGTAGGAGGGTGAAAAGCATGCATGGGATAGAGTGAACTGGAGATGTGCAGTATAGGGGGGAAACATGCCATCAATGGACTTAACCAGGGAATATGAAGCAGCCTAAGGACACTATGGATGGGTCAAAGGGACCTGGTTGTGGACAGGGGTTGTTGTTTCAGTGCATTACACATAACAGGTAGAGAATGGATAAGAGTGTCTGAAGCCTTCTTTGTCTGTCCTAGCACTACCTTGCTGATGCAGGAAATTGTGAACAAATACAAACATGAACTCCATTCCTAAATATATGGAATGAATGATAAGTATACAGTGCATGCCTTTGTGTGAATCAATCTTCCAGAGCTGCAGTTCCTAATCCCAACTCATACTGGATGGCAAGAGAATGGACTTCTGGTTTAATATATTTCAGCATCATGAGATCATATACATATTTTCTAAAGTATCTATGATCATCAGGAGGTACAATGATGTTTATATAATAATGATAATTCCATACATAATTCCATCTATTATCTGTACTCCATTCCCAATTATATGAGATGAATGAAATGCATACTGTGCACATTTTGTATGAATTAACCTCACAGAGCTGAGGTTCCTTGTCCCAAACTTTACATGGTTGCAAGGGCATGGACTCCTGGTTACCTATATCTTCCTATCAACAGATCATCCAGTCTTTTTTTTGAGAACTTACCATCATCAGGAGGCACTATGAAGTCTATATTTTTTTTCGCTTGAAGGGGCCAGAGCTTCCTTATAGTTGCTCTAAGCTCCATATCTGCTTGGTCCATCTCTTCAGCTGCTCTCATCTTAATACAGAGGTTTTCCCGAATTAAGGCAAATAAGGTAGTAGTAAAATGCACCTGCAAAAGACAAAAGAAGTTGAATGAAACAATCAACCGGCTGAATATTGACATATATACACTGTAAAGATGAGCGGGTGAGTGATGGGTCACCTATATCTCTGATGCTTGTTCCCTCCAAAAACACTCATCAAGGGGATAGTCACAGCAAAAGAGTCTCCACATATTCCTGTCCTTAAATGCCTCCTTTGCATACACCATTCCACACTTTCTTCCCCCATTTCTCTTCCTCCAATACTACTCCACTTTACTTTCCCATAACACAGGTGGTCTTCCTCTCTCACCAACCCAATTATTTGTACTACCATACACTCTCCTTGTAAACCCCCTATCTTGCATTCTTTACATGTGCCCAAACTACCTCAAAGTATTACATTTCACCCACTCTACCATTCCGCAATTCATTTCCTGCCACATCAAATCTCTCATACACCATTACTTTCTTCATTGTATCTAATCATACCATATGCTCATCTCAAATAACTCACTTCCACAGCCTGGATTCTTGACCTCTGTGACTTGTCCCAGTATTCAAAGTCCTGAAACTGATCAATACTCTAATCTGGATCTGAGACAACACAAGAATTCTTCGGAAAACTTCCTCATCCAATTACTTACAGGAAGTTAAAAATGATTCCCCCTAATGTATCTTTCTTACAAAAACTACTGCACTGTGTTCTTCATGATGCTAGTATTTTTCAGGTCTTCTTTCATCGTGTTCCATCTTCAACACTTCACACTGAGTCAGGGTGAACTTTATCAACCATGTATTTCTCTAATGCTGAAGTTTAAGTCTCTTTATAGTTTACTGCCAAGCTGGACACTCATTTCTCTCATGGCTCTAGCATCATCCATATAGAATTTCAGGTATAATTCAAGATCTTCTACAATGTGAATTACATCTATTAGGAAAACAGTAGCCTAAATACCAAGCCCTATGGACACAAGTCATTTATTTCCTCTCACACAATTTTCGATCAACTGAAGTAATACCCCTCTTATAAATGCTTCAGAAATTAATTTTCTTATCAACCTGATGTTTTTCATACCTGGTCGCCATTTCACACATTAGCGAGGTAACTCAAGGTACAGATGAAGAAAGGCCATCAACTCACGTCCATTCTCTAGCTATCAGGCGTAATGCATCAAAACTGCAGCTCCCTGTCCACAACTAGGCCCCATAAACCTTCCCATTGTTTACCAACCTTATGTGTAGTACTGTATTAATGTGAAGATAATGTGCACTGTGTAAATGAGTACTAAAATGAGTGACTTGTACTTCTTGCACATCAGCTACAACTAATATACATTCATCTGCCACCCTGCAAGGCTGGATTAGGAAGCCAGTTAGACAAAATATTTCCCACTTAAGATACATGCCATCTGCATTCAACCCCTGTGAAAAAAGCAACAAAATAAAAAAAAATCCCACTTTCACCTAATCAGCAAGGCTTGAGACCCAGGCATTCTACCATCACACTACACACTGGGCTCACAAATGTCCTAGATGGATTCAACCGACTACATGCCCCTTCTTGCACAGTACTGGTGGCAACTGACACCAGAAAAGTATTTGACACTGTCCCCTGACACATCCTCACCCAAAAGATACATGACTACCCACCACAACAATGAGAAAATGTGGTTGGCTAACTTCATAGTTGGCTGTCATGTCAGAGTTGGTCACAATGGCTTCCCCTCTAAAATATTCAAACTATATTACAGAGTTCCCCATGGAGAATGTCTTCCTGTATATCTCTTCCTACGCAACCTCCCATTACCTCAGGCAAACCTCAACATGAAGGTCTTTTCTACTGCAAATAGTCTCACAATCCCATCACAACACCCTGACACCACAATAGCAACAACACAGAACTTCAAGTTGGGGTGAAACAATGTGGTTTCAGGACTGGCAAAGGATGTCTGAATCAGGTCTTTGCTTTAAAGAATGTGTGGGAAAAATACTAAGAAAGACTGGAAGATGTGTATGTGGCATTCATGGATCTGGAAAAAGCCCATGACAGGGATGACAGAGATGCTTTGTAGAAATTGTTACAAATATACGGTGTGGGAGGAGAGCTACAAGAAGGAATAAGAGGTTCTTATCAAGAACGTAAGGCATGTGTATGAGTAGGTAAAGAGGAGGGTAAGAGGTTCCAGGTAAAGGTGGTCTAAGGCAGGGGCAATGTGATGTCAACATTTGCTTATGGTGGGTTGGTGAAGGAGGTAAATGCAGCAGTCTTAAAGAGAGGGGCAGGTATGCAGTTTGTAAGGAGAAATCAACAGGAATGCAGTTTGTAAGGCATGAGGGGCACATGTGCAGTCTGTTAGGGGTGAGAAGGGGAAGGGCCTGGGAAGCAATCAGTTGTTACTTGTTAATGACAGTACTGGCAGTAGATTCGAATGAGAAACAGTAGAAGTTGGTTTCTGAGTTTGGAAGACTATGAGAAAGGAGAGCATTAAGAATAAATGTAAATAAAAACAAGGTTATCATGTTTAGCTGAGCAAAAAGAAAGGTTAGCTGAGGAGAGAGTTTCAACTGCAAATAATTGGAAAACATGAAGTGTTTTATATACCTGAGGGTGAACATGGCAGTAAATGGATCTGCAGAAGCATAAGTATGTCATAGTGTGGGTCAGGGGGCGAAAGTCTTGTGAGCAATGAGGAATGTGCAAATAGAGAGGTCACTACCCAGGAGGAGGAAAATGAGTATGTTTGAAGGCATAAGTAGTCTTATTGATGTTGTATAGATGCAACACATGGGCTGTAGATGAGAATGTACTTCAGAGGGTAGAAGTGTTGGAAATGAAATGCTTGAGGACAATATGTGGAGTGAAGAGGGTTGACTGAGCAAGGAATGACAGGACAGGAAGGCATATAGTAATAACATATAATATGAAAAATAGGGTAAAGATGAAGCGGGTGTCATGAAATGGTTTGGAAATATGGAGAGAATGAGTAAGGACAGGTTAAGAAAGAGGTTACAAGTGTCATTAGTAAATGAGACAAGAAGTGGAAAACCAAACTGGAGATGGAGATTGGATCCATAACTGCCCAAATGAAGTCCTTCTATTTCTCAAAATATTTCTCACACAGATCCTTCAAAGCATACACCTCATCCACACATCCTCTATCACTCCTGAAGTTACATGGTTCCTCCCAATCTGATGCTCAGTACATGCCACTGCCCTGTCAATCACCACTCCTATATAACTTATAAGACACATTCAATACCTCTCTAATTTGAACATTCACTGTTTCATTCCATTGCCTTAATACAATGGCATTACACAGGCATTCTACCAATCCTCAGGCACCTCACCATGAGCCATTCATACATCAAAAATTCTAACTAACCAAATGAACAAAACAGTTGACTCCTATACTGAAAAATTCAACTGCAATCCCATTCACTTCAGCCACCTTGCCACACTTCATCACAGACACTGCTTTCACCAACTCTTCCCTCTTCACCAAACCACTTGCCATCATACTTTCTTCACATACCTCCCGACCTAAACACCTACATTCGCTACCCAATGGTTAACACATTCAACAGCCCCTCAGAATGCTAGCTCCATCTCTTCACCTCTTCCTTACCTGTAACCACTTCCCAATCAGCTCTCTTCATTGCTGCTCCCATTTGTTCTCTTGCTCATCTCACACTATAAACCTCCTTCCTGCACTTTTCTTACTCTCCCTGAAGTCTGCTGATACTCTCTCTCCCTAATTCTCATCTGCCCTCTTTTTCAGTCCTTGCAGTTCCTTTTAAACTCCTGCCACTTTCTCCAGTACATCTCCCAATCACATGCCCTCTCTCTTATGCTTCATTATAAACTTTACTTCCTCATCCCATCCCACAACTCACTCCTTTTTCTCATTTGCCCACACCCTTCCATCCATGTACCACATCCTTATCTTGCATATGTAAGCACTGCTTCCCTAAACACTTCCCAATCCTCAACCACACCCCTAGTTTCATTTACTCACACATTTTGCCAATTATTTCATAATCTCTCATGGTATCTTCTTCCACAAGCCTCTTTGCCATGCTCACTCACTTTCACCATCCTCTTTCCACCCATATCATTTCCTCTATGTAATTCTTTCTAAAACCTCCAAAATTTTCATCCTAGCCTTCACCATGAAGTGATCAGACACTCCAACAGCTGTAATTAATCTTTTTTTTCAATGGCTCACACATCATCAGGTTATCTGTCACAAAACTGGACTTTCTAGGTTAACCAGAACCAGATTTTTGGAGACAGATGATGTTAGGACAAAAACGTTTGTCTGGATGGTGAACTCAGCCCTGCCAGTATGTCTTAAAATCTCACTTGTAGACATTTTCTAGCTTCCAAGCAAGAATACAAGCTTTATCTTTCTGAGACACCTTTAAACCCGTAGTAAATAATTATTAGTAGAGAAAGAAATATCATCCATAACAGAAATGGCAAAAATATCACTAAAAACAAGGGCAGAGAGCAAAAGTTGCATCAGTCCACTCTCATTACCACAAGTTAACTAAAGTGGCAAATCCTGGCACCTAACTTCTGCGACTGTAACATACTGCTAGACATTTACTATCTCCATCATAAGTGAACAATAATATTTGGTCTAAAAATTCAACTGCAATCCCATTCACTTCAGCTACCTTGCCACACTTCATCACAGACACTGCTTTCACCAACTCTTCCCTCTTCACCAAACCACTTACCATCATACTTTCTTCATATACTTCCCGACCTAAACACCTACATTTGCTACCCAATGGTTAACACATTCAACAGCCCCTCAAAATGCTAGCTCCATCTCCTCTTCACCTCTTCCTTACCTGTAACCACTTCCCAATCAGCTCCCTTCATTGCTGCTCCCATTTGTTCTCTTGTTCATCTCACACTATAAACCTTCTTCCTACAGTTTTCTTATTCTCCCTGAAGTCTGCTGATATTCTCTTTCCCTAATTCTCATCTGCCCTCTTTTTCAGTCCCTGCACTTCCTTTTAAACTCCTGCCACTTTCTCCAGCACATCTCCCAATCACATGCCCTCTCTCTGATGCTTCATTATAAACTTTACTTCCTCATCCAATGCATGAAAGCCTTATTCTAAATTGTATTAGATTATTTTTGTTGAAACTGGAAAAAGGTTCAACCTGTAGTCAAAAAGGGTGTGTCTTCAAGGGTACGAAAAAGAGTTCAAGTGCTCTCTTATATGCTAATATTCCTCTCAGAAAGGAGCAAAGTGAACACGTAAAGAACAAACTGCTTTAATGATAAAAAAAACCAGAAAAAGCAAAGGAAAAATTACAAAAATGGATGAAATAAGTATATCAAACTAAAAAATTTCCCAACATTCATTATGAAAATAAGCATGAAAAATGAGTTGTGTGATACCTACTCCACATATATGGTACCTGCAAACTGACTTGAAGTTGAAGTGCATATGGTCAGATAGGGAACTATAAACTAAGATCAAACAATAACAACTCACCTTTCCTTCATCATCTAGTGGCATATTCATTCGTATAAGCTTCTTGTAAGCTAACCGGTATGGGCACTTGTTACCAAATCCTAAAGGGGGTTCCATGTTTCTTAACATATCATACATCTCTGTGTAGAGTATTCTTCCCCTGCAAAAAGATCCAGCAATTAATAATTTTCCATATTATGTCTGTCTTTATCAATAATACTTATGTCCAAGAATTAAGTACGATGCTAGGAGCAATGGAAAGTGTCAAGACAAAATTACACATGTAACACTTCTGAACAAACAAAGCATAGATAAATTGTAGGTTTTGAAGGGTCAAAAACTATTTCTCTACCAAAAGCAGAGCTCAGGAGATGTCTGGATTGTTAAATCACTATTCTGCCATGCAGAATAAGGTGAATCCTTAAGGAATCACTTCCTTCTCCATCATACACAACAAAAGGACATACTTTGACCTACCCAGGCCCATTGCATCATGGCATAGTGGTGAAGTAGCTCCACGTGGTTAGCAACAACTATCATTAGCTGACCACTGGCAACTGTGCCTCTTCTTGTTAATGTCAGGATTTAGTTAGAAGAAAGGACTGGGAGTATAAATGGATGCTCAAAGGGCTCTGCCTATGGCAGAGAATGGTTTTTCATCCTTCAAAACCTCCATATTTCTCTCTTTTGCCAGTTTGTCACATGAACAATAAAATAACTCTCTGATATTAAAGAGTTTAAAACCATCTAACACCTCATTAAATCAGTGAACTACAGTAGCAGTCACGGCTTAAGTTACAAGGAAAGAACTTCCACCCAGAGAGTTGAGATATGTGTGATTTATCTCCACCACTGAGGTTTTCTCATTTGACTTCAGGTTAAACCTAGGACTTGGCTGATCAAAGCTAAATGGGTGCAGAGCAAATGTTAGCACTTATAACAGTTCTATCAGCTGTTATCAAGAGCTAATTCTGATTTTTTCCCCAATGTATTTCTTTTCTGCAGCTGAAATTCTGTATTCCAAATAAAAAAAAAAAGGTGAACATCCTCTGACTTATATGAGTTAGATACTAGTGACTAACTGGGATTCTCACACTTTCAAGCAAGGTGATACCTAAGCAGCTTCCTCTTCTGTTAAATGATCTACTGAGTTTTTCTTTTTTCATTCTATAACCTTCAGATCATTGTTTACCTAATCAGATGACAATGGCATTTCACTGCATCAGGCATCCTCTTCAGAGAAGCGCAAAGTGTAGAGTACTGTACCACACATTGTATGGGTTGTACTGAGGCCAAGGAATCCTATATTAAGTATATGTATCATGAGAGTTGCACTTGTTTATAATGCTTCTTCATTCCTGAGAGGTGCTCAGTGTGTCAAAAGTAATATCAGCATTTAGTGTTGCGAGCATCGTTTTTGAACAATGGCTGTTTTCTCAACATGCATTGTTAAGAAAGGCAGGAGTTGAGATCTTACCATGTGAAATACAAACAGTAACTGTAGAATTATCTCTTTTTCATGAACGGACCAATTTTTGATATCGGGCCTTTGGTTTAGAACTCCTGGTGCTTCTCTGGTTAAGAAAAAACAGACCTTCCCTCACTCTATCTACAGAAAGTGGAGGTCCTTTTAAACCTTCTGCCAGGTTAAAAACCCTCTGTTGGACCCAATGCAGATTAAGCAATGTTTTACATCATGCTAGGCTCCTGCCTCACGGATACAAGGTATTGCCTACAAGGAACTTCTCAATTTATGCGATATTTACATTATTAAAAATATTATTATTTTTTTTTATTATACTTTGTCGCTGTCTCCCGCGTTTGCGAGGCAGCGCAAGGAAACAGACGAAAGAAATGGCCCAACCCCCCCCCATACACATGTATATACATACGTCCACACACGCAAATATACATACCTACACAGCTTTCCATGGTTTACCCCAGACGCTTCACATGCCTTGATTCAATCCAATGACAGCACGTCAACCCCGGTATACCACATCGCTCCAATTCACTCTATTCCTAGCCCTCCTTTCACCCTCCTGCATGTTCAGGCCCCGATCACACAAAATCTTTTTCACTCCATCTTTCCACCTCCAATTTGGTCTCCCTCTTCTCCTCGTTCCCTCCACCTCCGACACATATATCCTCTTGGACAATCTTTCCTCACTCATTCTCTCCATGTGCCCAAACCACTTCAAAACACCCTCTTCTGCTCTCTCAACCACGCTCTTTTTATTTCCACACATCTCTCTTACCCTTACGTTACTCACTCGATCAAACCACCTCACACCACACATTGTCCTCAAACATCTCATTTCCAGCACATCCATCCTCCTGCGCACAACTCTATCCATAGCCCACGCCTCGCAACCATACAACATTGTTGGAACCACTATTCCTTCAAACATACCCATTTTTGCTTTCCGAGATAATGTTCTCGACTTCCACACATTCTTCAAGGCCCCCAGAATTTTCGCCCCCTCCCCCACCCTATTATCCACTTCCGCTTCCATGGTTCCATCCACTGCCAGATCCACTCCCAGATATCTAAAACACTTCACTTCCTCCAGTTTTTCTCCATTCAAACTCACCTCCCAATTGACTTGACCCTCAACCCTACTGTACCTAATAACCTTGCTCTTATTCACATTTACTCTTAACTTTCTTCTTCCACACACTTTACCAAACTCAGTCACCAGCTTCTGCAGTTTCTCACATGAATCAGCCACCAGCGCTGTATCATCAGCGAACAACAACTGACTCACTTCCCAAGCTCTCTCATCCCCAACAGACTTCATACTTGCCCCTCTTTCCAAAACTCTTGCATTTACCTCCCTAACAACCCCATCCATAAACAAATTAAACAACCATGGAGACATCACACACCCCTGCCGCAAACCTACATTCACTGAGAACCAATCACTTTCCTCTCTTCCTACACGTACACATGCCTTACATCCTCGATAAAAACTTTTCACTGCTTCTAACAACTTTCCTCCCACACCATATATTCTTAATACCTTCCACAGAGCATCTCTATCAACTCTATCATATGCCTTCTCCAGATCCATAAATGCTACATACAAATCCATTTGCTTTTCTAAGTATTTCTCACATACATTCTTCAAAGCAAACACCTGATCCACACATCCTCTACCACTTCTGAAACCACACTGCTCTTCCCCAATCTGATGCTCTGTACATGCCTTCACCCTCTCAATCAATACCCTCCCATATAATTTACCAGGAATACTCAACAAACTTATACCTCTGTAATTTGAGCACTCACTCTTATCCCCTTTGCCTTTGTACAATGGCACTATGCACGCATTTCGCCAATTCCTCAGGCACCTCACCATGAGTCATACATACATTAAATAACCTTACCAACCAGTCAACAATAAAGTCACCCCCTTTTTTAATAAATTCCACTGCAATACCATCCAAACCTGCTGCCTTGCCGGCTTTCATCTTCCGCAAAGCTTTCACTACCTCTTCTCTGTTTAACAAATCATTTTCCCTAACCCTCTCACTTTGCACACCACCTCGACCAAAACACCCTATATCTGCCACTCTATCATCAAACACATTCAACAAACCTTCAAAATACTCACTCCATCTCCTTCTCACATCACCACTACTTGTTATCACCTCCCCATTTGCGCCCTTCACTGAAGTTCCCATTTGCTCCCTTGTCTTACGCACTTTATTTACCTCCTTCCAGAACATTATTAAAAATGGTCAGGTAAATAAAATAATGTAATTAATGGAGATTAATCCCTGGGGATAGGGGAGAAAGAATACTTCCCACGTATTCCCTGCGTGTCGTAGAAGGCGACTAAAAGGGGAGGGAGCGGGGGGCTGGAAATCCTCCCCTCTCACTTTTTTTTTTTTTTTTTTTTTTTTTTTTAATTTTCCAAAAGAGGGAACAGAGAAGGGGCCCAGGTGAGGATATTCCCTCAATGGCCCAGTCCTCTGTTCTCAACGCTACCTCGCTAATGCGGGAAATGGCGAATAGTATGAAAGAAAGAAAAATTAATGGAGATTATGGGGTTTTGTTATTGACAAAACAGTACTGAACACCATACTTATGAAAAACCAGTATGAATGTACCAAGGAAAATAAAACCCTACAATATATATACTATACAATAAATTCTGTTCATAGTTATTTATATTTTTTATTATACTTTGTCGCTGTCTCCCACATTAGCAAGATGGCATAAGGAAAAAGATGAAAGAGTGGCCCGACCGATCACATACACATGTATATACATACATATCCACACGCACATATACACACCTATACATTTCAATGTATACATATATATATATATATATATATATATATATATATATATATATATATATATATATATATATATATAGGAGTCACGCGGGGAGTGCTCATCCTCCTCGAAGGCTCAGAGTGGGGTGCCTAAATGTGTGTGGATGTAACCAAGATGTGAAAAAAGGAGAGATAGGTAGTATGTTTGAGGAAAGGAACCTGGATGTTTTGGGTCTGAGTGAAACGAAGCTCAAGGGTAAAGGGGAAGAGTGGTTTGGGAATGTCTGGGGAGTAAAGTCAGGGGTTAGTGAGAGGACAAGAGCAAGGGAAGGAGTAGCAGTACTCCTGAAACAGGAGTTGTGGGAGTATGTGATAGAATGTAAGAAAGTAAATTCTCGATTAATATGGGTAAAACTGAAAGTTGATGGAGAGAGATGGGTGATTATTGGTGCATATGCACCCGGGCATGAGAAGAAAGATCATGAGAGGCAAGTGTTTTGGGAGCAGCTGAATGAGTGTCTTAGTGGTTTTGATGCACGAGACCAGGTTATAGTGATGGGTGATTTGAATGCAAAGGTGAGTAATGTGGCAGTTGAGGGAATAATTGGTATAAATGGGGTGTTCAGTGTTGTAAATGGAAATGGTGAAGAGCTTGTAGATTTATGTGCTGAAAAAGGACTGATGATTGGGAATACCTGGTTTAAAAAGCGAGATATACATATGTATACTTATGTAAGTAGGAGAGATGGCCAAAGAGCGTTATTGGATTACGTGTTAATTGACAGGCGTGCGAAAGAGAGACTTTTGGATGTTAATGTGCTGAGAGGTGCAACTGGAGGGATGTCTGATCATTATCTTGTGGAGGCTAAGGTGAAGATTTGTATGGGTTTTCAGAAAAGAAGAGAGAATGTTGGGGTGAAGAGGGTGGTGAGAGTAAGTGAGCTTGGGAAGGAGACCTGTGTGAGGAAGTACCAGGAGAGACTGAGTACAGAATGGAAAAAGGTGAAAACAATGAAAGTAAGGGGAGTGGGGGAGGAATGGGATGTATTTAGGGAATCAGTGATGGATTGCGCAAAAGATGCTTGTGGCATGAGAAGAGTGGGAGGTGGGTTGATTAGAAAGGGTAGTGAGTGGTGGGATGAAGAAGTAAGAGTATTAGTGAAAGAGAAGAGAGAGGCATTTGGACGATTTTTGCAGGGAAAAAATGCAATTGAGTGGGAGATGTATAAAAGAAAGAGACAGGAGGTCAAGAGAAAGGTGCAAGAGGTGAAAAAAAGGGCAAATGAGAGTTGGGGTGAGAGAGTATCATTAAATTTTAGGGAGAATAAAAAGATGTTCTGGAAGGAGGTAAATAAGGTGCATAAGACAAGGGAGCAAATGGGAACTTCAGTGAAGGGTGCAAATGGGGAGGTGATAACAAGTAGTGGTGATGTGAGAAGGAGATGGAGTGAGTATTTTGAAGGTTTGTTGAATGTGTTTGATGATAGAGTGGCAGATATAGGGTGTTTTGGTCGAGGTGGTGTGCAAAGTGAGAGGGTTAGGGAAAATGATTTGTTAAACAGAGAAGAGGTAGTGAAAGCTTTGCGGAAGATGAAAGCCGGCAAGGCAGCAGGTTTGGATGGTATTGCAGTGGAATTTATTAAAAAAGGGGTGACTGTATTGTTGACTGGTTGGTAAGGTTATTTAATGTATGTATGACTCATGGTGGGGTGCCTGAGGATTGGCGGAATGCGTGCATAGTGCCATTGTACAAAGGCAAAGGGGATAAGAGTGAGTGCTCAAATTACAGAGGTATAAGTTTGTTGAGTATTCCTGGTAAATTATATGGGAGGGTATTGATTGAGAGGGTGAAGGCATGTACAGAGCATCAGATTGGGGAAGAGCAGTGTGGTTTCAGAAGTGGTAGAGGATGTGTGGATCAGGTGTTTGCTTTGAAGAATGTATGTGAGAAATACTTAGAAAAGCAAATGGATTTGTATGTAGCATTTATGGATCTGGAGAAGGCATATGATAGAGTTGATAGAGATGCTCTGTGGAAGGTATTAAGAATATATGGTGTGGGAGGAAAGTTGTTAGAAGCAGTGAAAAGTTTTTATCGAGGATGTAAGGCATGTGTACGTGTAGGAAGAGAGGAAAGTGATTGGTTCTCAGTGAATGTAGGTTTGCGGCAGGGGTGTGTGATGTCTCCATGGTTGTTTAATTTGTTTATGGATGGGGTTGTTAGGGAGGTAAATGCAAGAGTTTTGGAAAGAGGGGCAAGTATGAAGTCTGTTGGGGATGAGAGAGCTTGGGAAGTGAGTCAGTTGTTGTTCGCTGATGATACAGCGCTGGTGGCTGATTCATGTGAGAAACTGCAGAAGCTGGTGACTGAGTTTGGTAAAGTGTGTGGAAGAAGAAAGTTAAGAGTAAATGTCAATAAGAGCAAGGTTATTAGGTACAGTAGGGTTGAGGGTCAAGTCAATTGGGAGGTGAGTTTGAATGGAGAAAAACTGGAGGAAGTGAAGTGTTTTAGATATCTGGGAGTGGATCTGGCAGCGGATGGAACCATGGAAGCGGAAGTGGATCATAGGGTGGGGGAGGGGGCGAAAATTCTGGGGGCCTTGAAGAATGTGTGGAAGTCGAGAACATTATCTCGGAAAGCAAAAATGGGTATGTTTGAAGGAATAGTGGTTCCAACAATGTTGTATGGTTGCGAGGCGTGGGCTATGGATAGAGTTGTGCGCAGGAGGATGGATGTGCTGGAAATGAGATGTTTGAGGACAATGTGTGGTGTGAGGTGGTTTGATCGAGTGAGTAACGTAAGGGTAAGAGAGATGTGTGGAAATAAAAAGAGCGTGGTTGAGAGAGCAGAAGAGGGTGTTTTGAAGTGGTTTGGGCACATGGAGAGAATGAGTGAGGAAAGATTGACCAAGAGGATATATGTGTCGGAGGTGGAGGGAACGAGGAGAAGAGGGAGACCAAATTGGAGGTGGAAAGATGGAGTGAAAAAGATTTTGTGTGATCGGGGCCTGAACATGCAGGAGGGTGAAGGGAGGGCAAGGAATAGAGTGAATTGGAGCGATGTGGTATACCGGGGTTGACGTGCTGTCAGTGGATTGAATCAAGGCATGTGAAGCGTCTGGGGTAAATCATGGAAAGCTGTGTAGGTATGTATATTTGCGTGTGTGGCCATATGTATATGCATGTGTATGGGGGGGGGTTGGGCCATTTCTTTCGTCTGTTTCCTTGCGCTACCTCGCAAACGCGGGAGACAGCGACAAAGTATAATAAAAAAAAATAATATATAAACATATATTTCATTCATTTATCATACTTTGTCGCTGTCTTCCACGTTAGCGAGGTAGCGCAAGGAAACAGACAAAATAATGGCCCAACCCACATACATACATATGTCCACACACGCATATATACATACCTATACATTTCAATGTATTCATATATATACATACACAGACATATACATATATACACATGTATATAATTCATAATTGCTGCCTTTATTCATTCCCGTCGCCATCCCGCCACAAATGAAATGACAGCCCCCTCCCCCCGCACATGCGCGAGGTAGCGCTAGGAAAAGACAACAAAGGCCACATTCACTCACACTGTCTCTAGCTGTCATGTATAATGCACTGAAATCACAGCTCCCTTTCCACATCCAGGCCCCACAAAACTTTTCATGGTTTACCCCAGATGCTTCACATGCCCTGGTTCAATCAATTAACAGCATGTCGACCATGGTAAACCACATCATTCCACTTCACTCTATTCCTTGCACGCCTTTCACCCTCCTGCATGTTCAGGCCCCATCCCTCAAAATCTTTTTCACTCCATCCTTCCACCTCCAATTTGGTCTCCCACTTCTTGTTCCCTCCACATCTGACACATATATCCTCTTTGTCAGTCTTTCCTCACTCATTCTCTCCATGCGACCAAACCAATTCAAAACACACTCTTCTGTACTCTCAACCACATTCTTTTTATTACCACACATCTCTCTTACCCTATTATTACTTACTCGATCAAACCACCTCACACCACATATTGTCCTCAAACATCTCATTTAAAGCACATCCACCCTCCTCTGCACAGCCCTATCCATCTCATTTAAAGCACATCGACCCTCCTCTGCACAGCACTATCCATCTCATTTAAAGCACATCCACCCTCCTCTGCACAGCCCTATCTATAGCTCACTCCTCGCAACCATATAACATTGTTGGAACCACTATTCCTTCAAACATACTCATTCTTTGCTTTCCGAGGTAATGTTCTCGCCTTCCACACATTTTTCAAAGCTCACAGAACTTTCATCCCCTCCCCCACCCTGAGACTCACTTCCACTTCCATGGTTCCATCCGCTGCTAAATTTACTCACGGATATCTAAAACACTTCACTTCCTCCAGTTTTTCTCCGTTCAACCTTGCCTCCCAATTGACTTGTCCCTCAACCCTATTGTACCTAATAACCTTGCTCTTATTCACATTTACTTTCAGCTTTCTTCTTTCACACACTTTACCAAACTCAGTCACCAGCTTCTGCAGTTTCTCACCTGAATCAGCCACCAGTGCTGTATCATCAGCAAACTATAACTGACTCACTTCCCAAGCCCTCTCATCCACAACAGACTGCTTACTTGCCCCTCTCTCTAAAACTCTTGCATTCACCTCCCTAACAACTCCATCCATAAACAAATTAAACAACCATGGAGACATCACACACCCCTGCCACAAACCGACATTCACTGAGAACCACTCACTTTCCTCTCTTCCTACTCGTGCACATACCTTACATCCTCGATAAAAACTTGACTGCTTTTAGCAACTTGCCCCCCACACCATATCCTCTTAATACCTCCCACAGAGCATCTCTACGAACTCTATCACATGCCTTCTCCAGATCCATTAATGCCACATACAAATCCATTTGTTTTTCTAAGTGTTTCTCACATACATTTTTCAAAACAAACACGTGATCCACACATCCTCTACCACTGAAATCAAACTGCTCTTCCCCAATCTGACGTTCTGTACATGCTTTCACCCTCTCAATCAATACCCTCTGTAATCTGAACACTCACCTTTATCCCCTTTACCTTTGTACAATGGCACTATACATGCATTCTGCCAATCCTCAGGCACTTCACCATGACCCATACATACACTGAATATCCTCACCAACCAGTCAACAACAGTCACCCCCTTCTTTAATAAATTCCACTGCAATACCCATCCAAACTCGCCGCCTTGCCGGCTTTCATCTCCCGAAAAGCTTTCACTACCTCTTCTCTGTTTACCAAGTCATTCTCCCTGACCCTCTCACTTCACACACCACCTCGACCAAAACACCCTATATCTGCCACTCTATCATCAAACACATTCAACAGCCCTTCAAAATACTCACTCCATCTCCTTCTCACATCACCACTACTTGTAAATGATATATGTGTGCTGTGTGCTTTATGTATGTACTGTAAAATCATGCTAGGAAATTAAGTTTAAAGTGTATATGTATCTGTTCATAAAATATTTATTTATATTTTTATTATACTTTGTCGCTGTCTCCCGCGTTTGCGAGGTAGCGCAAGGAAACAGACGAAAGAAATGGCCCAACCCCCCATACACATGTATATACATACGTCCACACACGCAAATATACATACCTACACAGCTTTCCATGGTTTACCCCAGACGCTTCACATGCCCTGCTTCAATCCACTGACAGCACGTCAACCCCGGTATACCACATCGCTCCAATTCACTCTATTCCTTGCCTTCCTTTCACCCTCCTGCATGTTCAGGCCCCGATCACACAAAATCTTTTTCACTCCATCTTTCTACCTCCAATTTGGTCTCCCTCTTCTCCTTGTTCCCTCCACCTCCGACACATATATCCTCTTGGTCAATCTTTCCTCACTTATCCTCTCCATGTGCCCAAACCACTTCAAAACACCCTCTTCTGCTCTCTCAACCACGCTCTTTTTATTTCCACACATCTCTCTTACCCTTATGTTACTCACTCGATCAAACCACCTCACACCACACATTGTCCTCAAACATCTCATTTCCAGCACATCCATCCTCCTGCGCACAACTCTATCCATAGCCCACGCCTCGCAACCATACAACATTGTTGGAACCACTATTCCTTCAAACATACCCATTTTTGCTTTCCGAGATAATGTTCTCGACTTCACACATTCTTCAAGGCCCCCAGGATTTTCGCCCCCTCCCCCACCCTATGATCCACTTCCGCTTCCATGGTTCCATCCGCTGCCAGATCCACTCCCAGATATCTAAAACACTTCACTTCCTCCAGTTTTTCTCCATTCAAACTCACCTCCCAATTGACTTGACCCTCAACCCTACTGTACCTAATAACCTTGCTCTTATTCACATTTACTCTTAACTTTCTTCTTCCACACACTTTTCCAAACTCAGTCATAAAATATTATTATTATTATTTTGCTTTGTCGCTGTCTCCCGCATTTGCGAGGTAGCGCAAGGAAACAGACAAAAGAAATGGCCCAACCCACCTCCATACACATGTATATACATACACGTCCACACATGCAAATATACATACCTATACATCTCAATGTACACATATATATATACACACAGAGACATATACATATATACACATGTACATAATTCATACTGTCTGCCTTTATTTATTCCCATCGCCACCTCGCCACACATGGAATAACATCCCCCTCCTCTCTCATGTGTGTGAGGTAGCGCTAGGAAAAGACAACAAAGGCAAGGCCCCATTCGTTCACACTCAGTCTCCAGGTGTCATGTAATAATGCCCGAAACCATAGCTCCCTTTCCACATCCAGGCCCCACACAACTTTCCATGGTTTACCCCAGATGCTTCACATGCCCTGATTCAATCCATTGACAGCACGTCGACCCTGGTATACCACATCGATCCAATTCACTCTATTCCTTGCACGCCTTTCACCCTCCTGCATGTTCAGGCCCTGATCACTCAAAATCTTTTTCACTCCATCTTTCCACCTCTAATTTGGTCTCCCACTTCTCCTCGTTCCCTCCACCTCCGACACATATATCCTCTTGGTCAATCTTTCCTCACTCATTCTCTCCATGTGCCCAAACCATTTCAAAACACCCTCTTCTGCTCTCTCAACCATGCTCTTTTTATTTCCACACATCTCATTTACCCTTACATTACTTACTCGACCAAACCACCTCACACCACATATTGTCCTCAAACATCTCATTTCCAGCACATCCACCCTCCTGCGCACAACTCTATCCATAGCCCACGCCTCGCATCCATACAACATTGTTGGAACCACTATTCCTTCAAACATACCCATTTTTGCTTTCTGAGATAATGTTCTCGACTTCCACACATTCTTCAAGGCTCCCAGGATTTTCGCCCCCTCCCCCACCCAATGATTCACTTCCGCTTCCATGGTTCCATCCGCTGCCAGATCCACTCCCAGATATCTAAAACACTTTACTTCCTCCAGTTTTTCTCCATTCAAACTTAACTCCCAATTGACTTGACCCTCAACCCTACTGTACCTAATAACCTTGCTCTTATTCACATTTACTCTTAACTTTCTTCTTTCACACACTTTACCAAACTCAGTCACCAGCTTCTGCAGTTTCTCACATGAATCAGCCACCAGCGCTGTATCATCAGCGAACAACAACTGACTCACTTCCCAAGCTCTCTCATCCCCAACAGACTGCATACTTGCCCCTCTTTCCAAAACTCTTGCATTCACCTCCCTAACAACCCCATCCATAAACAAATTAAACAACCATGGAGACATCACACACCCCTGCCGCAAACCTACATTCACTGAGAACCAATCACTTTCCTGTTCATAAAAACAAAAAATAAACTATGCAACCCGCTGCAGTCTTCTCTTCAAGAGAAACATACATTCTCAAAGGCATTCTCTTCCAAAATAATCCAGTTTCATCCATGTTAAAAATAAGAATAACTGCTTTCCTCAATAATGTCTTGAATGTTCCTGGGATATTTTCAGCAGAAACTGCCTCACCAGTCATCTTCATGCTGTAGTAATCATAGCACTTCCTAAAGCTTGCAAACCAACCAGGACTTGTTTGAAATGATTTCATGGCTCCTTATTCCACAGTCAAGTTATCATATATACCTCCTTCTTCCTTCAAATATCTAAGCTGTGTAATTCTCTTCCTTTTTTCATCTTTTCCTCTTCCTACAACCATTATACCTTTAAGAGTCAGGTCTATAAAAACCTGGGAGCCCTGATCATTTCAAAAAACTTTTTCTCCAACTTTTTGCATTTCACCAAAGTCCTTGACTGTGGCATGTTTTGCTAGTGCTGTCATTCACTAGGTTAAATTAATTTAGGAAAAGCCTCTGAAAATAGTATTCCTTTTCTTTGATAGTGGTGTGGCAGGGGTCTTGAATGAAAAAAGTTGAGGAAGTCTGTTTGTCAGTGATATTTTTTTTTCAAGGGTGGTTTCGTATGCATACACACTTTAAACTTAATTTCCCAGCATGATTTTACAGTATATACATAAAGCACACAGCACACATATATCATCTACATGTTATCTATGTGTCATTTGTGTACTATTTATATATCTAGGCAGAATATCATTTGCATGTGTAAATAAAATTTCTTTAACCAAAAGTTTAAGCAATAATAGTGTCACCATACTCTGCCAACAAGAAGTTATAATGTGAATAGAAAGTCACCTTTAGTAAGGTTACATCATCCAAAGACAGGAAAAAAACTTTTCATCAAGAAACCTCTCATTCTACTGACTACTTGTACCAATATGTATTTGTAATGTCCCTGCCTTATGTTCTAACCTATAACTTCTTCACTTGCATTCTTTTCCTGTAAGTATCATCCATACACCTTTCTTCTTTTCTTTTCTTTTCACATTGTTATCCCACCACTCAATATCCTCTCTCATTTACACACCTAACTTTCACATGCCACACACTACATCTATCTGTTTATCTATATCTGATGCCTATTCCATTTGGAACTTCCTCAAGAGGGTGGCCATGCCAAAAGTCTCTATAATTAGTGAATTCCAGTGCCTCTTCTCAGCCTCGAGTGTCTCACCTTTAATAGGCCACTGGCAAAGGGCAACTCTTGAGCAGTGTTTTCTGAGGTTCCTAATTACTACTTCTACCAAATGTGTTTACCCAATGTCCCTGCCTAATGCTCCAACCTACTACTTCTACCTAATGCTCCTGCCTAATTTTTCTACCTACTATTTCTATCTATTGCTCCAACTTTTTTGTCACAAGGTAGGGGCATGGCACTCACAACAGGAAAATATAGCATTATGAAGATGAGCTCTGTGGTTAAGGGCTGTCAAGTGTTATGAGTGACAAGGAGAGATCGTATGTTTGCAGAAAGAATGCCAGAAGTCTATGTGTGGGTGAGGCAGAAAGAAAAGACAGTGAGCTAGGTCAGAAGAGTACAACTTGACAACCAGTGAAGTGTTGACTCACTACACAGCCATATACTATCTATCTATCTATCTGTATCTCTGACACTTGTTCCCAACTAGAACTCCTTCAAGGGGAGGCCATGGCAATAGAACCTCCATAACTAGTGGACTCCAGTGGCATTGTAGCAACCAAACATTTTTCTTACATGTGCTGACACTGCTTCGCTAAATATACCCCATTCCTCATCCACTCTCCTAGCTTCACATACTCTCACCTTTAGTCATTACATATTCAATCTCTCCTGGTATCTCCTTGAACAAATCTCTTTTCCAAGCTCACTTACTTTCACCAACCCCTTCTCAACCAAATTGTTTCCTCTTTTCCAAAAATCTCAATAAATCTTAACAGTTGCCTCCACCAGATAATGATCAAACATTCCACCAACTGCCCATCTCAGCATATTCACAATTAAGAATCTTTCCTTTGCATGGACATCATTTAGTATGAAATCCCAAAATGCCCACTTACCATCTTTCCTACTCACCCATAAATAATTGTGCATGTGCCTCTTTTTAAACCAGGTATTCCTAATCACCAGTCCTTTTTCAGCTCACAATTCCAAAAACTGTTCACATTTCCATTGAAATTACTGAATAGTCCATGCCCCCCAGTTATACCCTCAACTGTCATTTTACTCACTTTGCATTTAAAAAACACATTACTAATATCTGGTCTCTTGTATCAAAATTGCTGATGCACTCATTCTGCAGCTCCCAAAACACTTGCCTCTCATCATCTTTCTTCTCATTCTATATTCATTTATTACACTTTGTCGCTGTCTCCCACGTTAGCAAGGTAGTGCAAGGAAACAGACGAAAGAATGGCCCAACCCACCCACATACACACGTATATACATACATGTCCACACATGCAAATATACATACCTATACATCTCAACGTATACATATATATACACATACAGACATGTACATATATACACATATACATAATTCATACTGTCTGCCCTTATTCATTTCAGTTGCCACCTCACCACACATGAAATGACTACCCCCTCCCCCCGCATGTGCGCGAGGAAGCACTAGGAAAAGACAATAAAGGCCACATTCGTTCACACTCAGTCTCTAGCTGTCATGTATTATGCACCATGTATAATGCTCCCTTTCCACATCCAGGCCACACAGAATTTTCCATGGTTTACCCCGGACGCTTCACATGCCCTGGTTCAATCCACTGACAGCACGTTGACCCCGGTATACCACATCATTCCAATTCACTCTATTCCTTGCACGCCTTTCACCCGATCACTCAAAATCTTTTTCACTCCATCTTTCCACCTCCAATTTGGTCTCCCACTTCTCCTCATTCCCTCCACCTCCGACACATATATCCTCTTTGTCAATCGTTCCTCGCTCATTCTCTCTATGTGACCTAACCATTTCAAAACACCCTCTTCTGCTCTCTCAACCACACTCTTTTTATTACCACACATCTCTCTTAACCTTTCATTACTTACTCGATCAAACCACCTTACACCACATATTGTCCTTAAACATCTCATTTCCAACACACCCACCCTCCTCTGCACAACTCTATCTATAGCCCATGCCTTGCAACCATATAACATTGTCAGAACCACTATTCCTTCAAACAAACCAATTTTTGCTCTCCGAGATAATGTTCTCGCCTTCCACACATCTTTCAACGCTCCCAGAACTTTTCCCCCTCCCCCATCCTATGACTCACTTCCACTTCCATGGTTCCATCCGCTGCCAAATCCACTCCCATATATCTTAAACACTTCACTTCCTCCTACTTTCTTCTCATAAGCTCCCAAAACACTTGCCTCTCATCATCTTTCTTCTCATAGTCAAGTGCAAAAGCAATAATTATCACTGATCTCTCGCAATCCACTTTCATCTTTACCCAAATCAGTCTGGAACTAACTTCCTTACACTCTTTCACACTTTACCACAACTCCTGTTGCCTCTTGCAGTGCTACTCCTTCCTTAGCTTTTGCCCTCACACCAATCCCTGACTTTACCCCTAAAACATCCCCAAACCATTCTTCCCCTTTACCCTTGAGCTTTGTTTCTCTCCGAGACAGAACCTCCAGGTTCCTTTCTTCAAATATACTACCTATCTATCCTCTTTTCTCATCTTGGTTACATCTACTCACATTCAGACATCTCAGCCAGAGCCTTTGAGGAGGATGAGGACTCCTCATTTGGCTCCTTTTACTGTTCTATCTTTTAGAAACCGGAAAAAATTAATACATAACATCAATTCAACCATCCCCCCAAAAAAAGTTGTTCTTAAAAACCAGAAAATCTGCCAACCCTACTTAAGCAATCATTTAACTTTAAATTTACACCCACATAAAATACTGGATAGTATCTTTTTACCCAATGTAAATTATCAAAATACTGATGACTGTGAATATCATATATCTACACTGTAATGACTCAGCAAGTACTAAGCAAATGCTCTCTGAACTCAGTCTTACAATCTACCTCAACAGACATAAACCAAACTGAAACTAGCTTCCTAGACATTCATGATTTACACTTTCTTGTCTGTCTGTCTGTGTACTAAACACCATCCATCTCTCCAACACTACTAACATCAGTTCAACATATCAGAGGATCCCTAATGTCAAAAATACAACTTTCACACTGAAAATACTAAATATGTACTCCTTAATTGTCCTATATTCACTCTACAAACAAAAACATAACATTAGAGTACTCCTTGACCTGTGGTCCTACATGGTGAGTATGGTAAGCTTCCTGAGCACTGTGGGAGCTCCAAATTAAGTCAAACTACAACAAACCAATGGATCCTAATTCAACTGTTTGTGATGGTGGAAGAGATCAGAAACTCACAGATTAATGTGGTGAGAGTAGAAAGACATAAAGATGTTTCAAAGATAAAAATCTGTAAACTTTTCACATAACTAAGGAAGAGTAATATCTATCAAGTCTAATCTTAATGGTATCTATTGCACTACACTCAACTGCCCCAACAGGTAAATAATTCCTGTTGAAAAAAATGAACTTTGCCTCATTTGACATAAAATGTTTCCCATAAGTTTGTATCCATTACTACAAGTGAAGACAGATTACTCTATCCTTAAGTACATTGTTAGTTCAAGATTATCAAAATGACTGATAAATATGAATACCTGTATGAAATCACATATTAACCCTCTCAGTTCCAAGTTAAAAAGAAAGAATCTAAATCATTTAGTTGGCTCTCACAGGATTTGCTTCTCTGTCCGCTATTCATCTTGGTAATATGACTCTGTACTCTCCCCATTCTGTCTATGTCCTTCTTCAAGTTGGATGACCAAAACTGGATGTAATATTCAAGATAGAGATGCATCAACAACTTTTAAAAAGTTTGAATAATTTCCCTGAACTATGATGTAATAGCCCTACCTATGAATCCAAGAATTTTGCCTGCCCTTTCTACTGCTTCTGTGCACCTTTTACTTGGCTTTAGGTCAACAAAGATTACGAGACCCAAATATTTTTTCCTCATCTACCTTTAGTAGCTCAATAGAATCATGATTTAGCTTGCCCACTTGTTTTTACTGTTAGTATGTAAAACTTTGCACTTATCAGTATCAAAATTCATCTGCCATCTGTAAGCCCAATCCACTTGATTGTCTATAACCATATGAAGCAGTTAAAATTAAATTTCATTTAAAAATTTATTTCCCTATTATTTCTGCAAATTTTGACATCTAACAATGAAGCTCATTATCAATATCATCAATGAATTTAAGGAAGGGTCCTTGGACTAATCCTTGAGGCACACCAACTGTTGTTTCTAATCATTTCTATGCTTGACCATTCATCACTTCTCTTTGCTTACAGCCAGTCAACCAATTTCCTAACCACCAAAGTACAATCCTATTTATACCATGCGACTCATCTTTTGTTAGTAACATTTAATAAGGAATTTTAACAAATGCTTTCTGAAAATCTAAACAGATGACATCAACCACTTTACTTTCACCACACACTAATTATATCAAAATAGAAATCAAGTGGACCTGTCGGACATATTTCATCAAAAACCATGCTAAGAATCATTTATCAAGTGGTGGTCCTCTAAAATCTTATCCTGATTAACTAGTCTCCAAAAATTTATCAGCTACAAGCATTAAACAAATTTGATGTTCATTTCTAGGCTGTGATTTACTACCTTTTTGAATATTGGTATTTCATTGGCAGACTTCCATTTCCTAGGAACTTTTGCCGTAGAAAGTGACTCAGTGAAAAGAGCAGTCAAGGGCTAACCATCTTTGTCACCTCTTTCAGTGTCTGTGAATAAAACTTATCAGGGCCTGCTGTTTTGCTCACTATAATTCCATTTAGGGCTGACAGTATATCTTCAAATATTTTCATACTTGATTGCTGTTTCCTTCATTAGTGAGGCATTGCCAGAAACAGACAAAGAAAAGCCACATCCACCCATATCCATTCTCTAGCTGTCATATGTACTGCAACAAAATAACACCTCCTTATCCACAACCAGGCCCCACAGGCCTTTCCATGGTTTACCCTGGAAGCCTCACATGTCCTGGGTCAGTCAATTGACAGCACATGACCCCTGCATATCACATTGTTCCAATTCACTCTATCTCACGCATGCCTTTCATTCTTCATCATGCTTAGGGCCCAAGTGCTCTAAATTGTTTTCACTCCATCCTTCCATCTCCAATTTGGTCTCCCAATTCTCCTTGTTCCCTCCACTTCTGACACATGTATCCTCTTTGTCAACTCATTTTCTCTAAATGTCCAAACCATTTCAGCACACTCTCTTCAGATCTCTCAACCATACTATTTTCATCATGACACCTCTCTCTTACTTTCATTATTTATTTGATCAAACCACCTCACACCACATATTGTCTTAAACATTTCATCTCCAACATGCCAACCATCCTCCTCACAGTCTTATTTACTCTCAACTTTCTCCTTTCACACTCTTTTCAAAGTTCAGTCACCAACTTCTGCAGTTTCTCACTCAAATCAGCCATCAGTGCTGTATCATTGGTGAACAACAACTGACTCACTTCCCAGGCCCTCTCATCCTCAACAGACTGAATACTCACTCCTCTCTCCAAAACTCTTGCATTCACCTCCCTAACAACCCTATCCATAAACAAATTAAGCAACCATGGGGGACATCACACACCTCAGCCACAGACCAACCTTCACTGGGAACCAATCACTCTCCTTTCTTCCTACTCGTATACATGTCGTACATCTTTGATAAAAACTTTTCACTGCTTCTAGCAGCTTACCTCCAACACCATATACTATTAAGACCTTCCAAAAGGCATCTCTATCAACCCTATCATGTGCCTTCTCCAGATCCATTAATGCCACATACAAATCCATCTGTTTCTCTAAGTATTTCTCACACAAATTCTTCAAAGCAAACACCTGATCTACACATCCTCAACCACTTCTGCTCCTCCTCAGTCTGATGCTCTGTACATGCCTTCACCCTCTCAATCAATACCCTCCCATGACAGACATTATCTGCACCTCCTAAGCTGTATGACAAGTTTACAGGTTGTTCTCTTGGATAAATCTGTATGTCTGTCTACTCCTTTTACATTAATCTATAAGCTTCAGTTTCCTTTCACTCTCACAAACAGCCTTGGTAGAACCTAACGGTCTGTTGCTGTTTGAATTCAGCTGTATACCAATGATGTGACCTCTACTACCTGAGAAGTGACATTCTGCCTTTTCCCTCACCTGCTTCATTCCTAGCCAATGCCAGTCGACCCTTTCCCCATTGCCTCTACCTGAGAAGTAACCTCTACCACCTGGGAGGTGACCACAGCATGAGGAGTGCAATCGAGCACAAGGAAGAGGTCCATGGGGCTAGAAAGTAGGGGAAAGTGCAATAGCTGCTGCAAGAAAAGGCAAAATATGATGGCACGTCAAGAGTCAGGAGTCTCACTGAAGAATGTAACAGTGGTGCTACACCACCAAATCTCCTTCCTTGCACTACAATGTTAAATTTCAAAAACAGGGTGGTCCATCTGAAAATTTGCTGACTTCTGTCACCTGATATTATCAAAAAAAATTTACAAAGCAAAAAATGGCTTTAGAAGCAAAATTCTTCAACTTCTGGAATTAACATGTGCCACAATGTGAAAAATTCCTGAGGAGCACCTTGATAATATAACACTAGTGATTTTATCTGCAAAAATCACATAAATAATGACACAAAAACATATAAATTTCTCTGGACCTAGTTGTGTCAAAGCACCACAATATCTACTTTCAACTAACAAACAGAATGTGATTACTACTAAGCTTAGTAAATCATGACACTCCTCATTCCATAAGCTTTGTAAATCATGACACTCCTCATTCTGTAATGCAATATGAATGGAATGTTTCACCTGTAAATTGCGCGAATGACAATGGTCAGAGCTAATGATTTTTCCAAGAACAAATATAAATAATTATAAGCAAATAATTTATATAACCAAGAGCACATGATTGATCAAAATAGAAGGGACAACCTTTATAAGCAAAGGTATCCAAATGAACAGCAAGAGAATGCTCAAGTAACAGGCCATTTATGATAACGTAAAAATCACAAAGATGAATTCTTGGATAGTAAGGCCATTTAATATGGGCTTGCATGTGAAACTTAACCACCCAATAGCAAAATTCATGTGTTATAATATCTCAAAACTTTGTAAAAAAAAAAAATAATCATCTCATACACTCTGGGAAATGAAACTAACCTTGAAATTTCCTCTGTAGCCTCATCTTCCACTTAAGCATCTGGTGGCAAAAAAAAAAAAAAAAAAAAAAAAAAGAGGCTGCACTGCTTCAGAGTAAATTTTGACTCCTCATACCACTCTTCACAATTAAAGATTCACATTTCGGTTTCATACCATTGCATTGAGAAGGACTCTGACCAAAAGTCACCTTAAGGATCAAGGAGCAAGAACTTAGAAAGACTAAACCAAAGCCAAATAGCTCACTAAACTCAAATTTGTAGTAGGGCACCTCTTTCTAGAAACTGCAGGTGATCAGTGCAATCAACAATACAGAAACAATCTTTACAGCATAGATTATAACCATCATCTGCTCTGATTTAACAACATCATTAAATAATAACACATCTGTCTTTCATGATCTGCAGAAGTGAATTTTGCCTGGTCTGGTTAAGCCCAGACTGAGACACTGTAAACAGTCACTAAGCAAGAGTGGCATCAACAAGCCTTGTCAATGTGGTCATAGTTTTGATTGTATTACAGCATATATGTACAGTAAAACTTCTGTTATCTGTAATTCAAGACAACAAAATGCTCAAACCAACATGTGTTTTTAACTTTCAGCAGACAACCTTCCAATATCTAGGAAATCTAAAAATCAAAAAGGATACATAGAAATATTTCAATATGCACACTCACCATGCTGTAGCAATTAGTGTACACACCATCTAGTGTTTTGTGGTGCTGGTGATTGTTTACCATTTCCCATGTGCTCTTTGGTACAGTGTTGTGCAATGTTCTTACACATGTGTATTTTGTGCACCCTTGATTATAATTGTGGAGAATGGCCCCTTTCAAGAATAATCAGCAATTGCCTAACAGCTCCTAGAAGCCCATCTACATCTTGCAGGAAGTGCAATAGGTATGTTTCAAGCCTCAAAAAAGTAGATGGAGTTGTGCAAAAGGCTGACTAAGGGTTCTACCATCAGCATAATGACTATTTACGTCTTCACCAAGAAGAAGAAGATCAAGACATTTAGTAACTGCATATTTGCTTCCATATATTAGTATATCCTATGAGTAAGATTTTTTTTTTTTTTTTTTTTTATACTTTGTCGCTGTCTCCCGCGTTTGCGAGGTAGCGCAAGGAAACAGACGAAAGAAATGGCCCAACCCCCCCCCCATACACATGTATATACATACGTCCACACACGCAAATATACATACCTACACAGCTTTCCATGGTTTACCCCAGACGCTTCACATGCCTTGATTCAATCCACTGACAGCACGTCAACCCCGGTATACCACATCGCTCCAAATCACTCTATTCCTTGCCCTCCTTTCACCCTCCTGCATGTTCAGGCCCCGATCACACAAAATCTTTTTCACTCCATCTTTCCACCTCCAATTTGGTCTCCCTCTTCTCCTCGTTCCCTCCACCTCCGACACATATATCCTCTTGGTCAATCTTTCCTCACTCATTCTCTCCATGTGCCCAAACCACTTCAAAACACCCTCTTCTGCTCTCTCAACCACGCTCTTTTTATTTCCACACATCTCTCTTACCCTTACGTTACTCACTCGATCAAACCACCTCACACCACACATTGTCCTCAAACATCTCATTTCCAGCACATCCATCCTCCTGCGCACAACTCTATCCATAGCCCACGCCTCGCAACCATACAACATTGTTGGAACCACTATTCCTTCAAACATACCCATTTTTGCTTTCCGAGATAATGTTCTCGACTTCCACACATTCTTCAAGGCCCCCAGAATTTTCGCCCCCTCCCCCACCCTATGATCCACTTCCGCTTCCATGGTTCCATCCGCTGCCAGATCCACTCCCAGATATCTAAAACACTTCACTTCCTCCAGTTTTTCTCCATTCAAACTCACCTCCCAATTGACTTGACCCTCAACCCTACTATACCTAATAACCTTGCTCTTATTCACATTTACTCTTAACTTTCTTCTTCCACACACTTTACCAAACTCAGTCACCAGCTTCTGCAGTTTCTCACATGAATCAGCCACCAGCGCTGTATCATCAGCGAACAACAACTGACTCACTTCCCAAGCTCTCTCATCCCCAACAGACTTCATACTTGCCCCTCTTTCCAAAACTCTTGCATTTACCTCCCTAACAACCCCATCCATAAACAAATTAAACAACCATGGAGACATCACACACCCCTGCCGCAAACCTACATTCACTGAGAACCAATCACTTTCCTCTCTTCCTACACGTACACATGCCTTACATCCTCGATAAAAACTTTTCACTGCTTCTAACAACTTTCCTCCCACACCATATATTCTTAATACCTTCCACAGAGTAAGATTTTTACAAAAGGTTAAAATATTTTGAAATGTGAGCCAAAACTTCTGTGTGGGTTGGCAAATGGAGTAAGCATGGGTCCTAGATGGAGTTGTGCAAGAGGCTGACTAAGGGTTCTACCATCAGCATAACGACTATTTACGGCTTCACCAAGAAGCAGAAGAAGATCAAGACATTCAGTACTGCTTATTTGCTTCCATATATTAGTATATCCTTTGAATAAGAGATTTACAATAGGTTAATGATATGTGTGTGCCAAAACAAAACTTCTGTGTGGGTTGGCGGGTGGAGTGCGCATGAGTCCTAGGTGGATTGCACCACATTCCCACCAGCAGATCAGTCTCACATTTACCACCATGGTGTGCAGATCTATGCTACTTGTATGATTTAGGTATACCTGCTAATTTGATTTTCCTACAATGTGCTGCATTAATGTTTGTGAAAATGACATCCATACATCCAGAAACATCTCCTACCCCAGAATCTGCAGTTTAACTAGAGAATATCTCTGATCTTGGAAACAAAGCTAAAAATCTCAAGATGCGCTGATGTTGGTAGGGAGTGTCAGTATGGTAGAAAGTGTGCCAAAACTTCTGTGAGAGTTAGTGGATGGAGTAAGCATGGGTCCTGGGTGAAGCATGCCACATTCGTCCCAGCAGATAAGTCTCACAGTTACTATTTGGGTATACCTGCTAAAACAACTATCCTGCATACCACAGTGTTTGTGTTTGTTAATATGGCATCCACATGTCCATCAAAATCTTCTCCTACCCAGAGCCAACAATTAAATGGAAGAGAATCTCTTTGACCTTTGAAACAAAGCTAGAAATTGAAACATTGATGCTGTTGAGGGAGCATCAGCACTTGGGTGTGCTTACATCCTGGGTGAATCTAAAATCTACAACATAAAGAAGAATCCAAAGAAAATTTTGAAGTGCTGTGGTCCACTACTCCACTGTCTGCCAAGATAACTACAAGGGATAGGTACCCACATGTGGAGAAGTTGGAGAAAATACTTTCATTATACATATGGCATGAGATGAAGAAGAAATGCAGCCATAGCAACCTTCAGCTCAAGTCTAAAGCTCTTAAGATCTATAAGCGTTCATGTAAAGAAGACAATGTAATGAGCCAGAGCTGTTTCAAGCAAGTAAAGGATGGCAAGATAATTTCATCAAATACCAGAAGGTTTATAACCCAAAGGTAATGGGAGAATCTGCCAGTGGTGTATGCAATTTCTATCTGCATTAGCTTTTCACAGACCATAAGCCCCATATAAAGTATTTCTGAATTACTTAATATATCAAAAACAAAACTTGAATAACCTGTATTTTTGTTAACCAAAACAGCCAATTTCCCTAAGCATTTTGGAAAACAGGAGTCTTACTGTACTACTATAATTCTTTAGCATTTGTATAGGTATTATAACACTACAAGATGCATTTTCCCCACTTAATACATAATTCAACACAGCCTGGTTTGGAGCTACTTATTCATTTATCATAAAATCACTGTCAGGCTCAGATAACATCAAGATCAGATGTTTACTTAAAGAAAACAAGAGCAAGATACTCACGTTGCATTGGGGTCATACTCAGCCCATATTCTGATGAATTCGTCAAGATGATGGGCACCAAGGATGGACGAATCTCTGGTCAAGTAATCAAAGTTGTCCATGATGACAGCAACGAAAAGGTTCAACATCTGCCAAGGATAAAATCAAAGTATTAGTGGGCTCTGCTAATTAAAGCACACTAAGTAAATAATGCATTTCACTTGATGAGGAACTAATAGAATAGTTTTGATAAAAAGTCGTCTATATCTCTTTCTCAAATTTACAAATGTCCATTAACTGAAATGCTTAGGAAGAATTCTACTCATACCAACTTGCACTGAATGAGGAAAATGACAATGCAATTTGCAATTACAATGCAGAAAACCTAAGTACACACCTATGCATAGCATTTCTAATAAACTGACAAGAAAGTATCAACTGTTATTAGAGTGCATATTATGTAAAATTCCTATTTCATCTTCAACTTGAAGAAATAGCAGGAAATCACATGGATACTGTTATCAATAATAGTATCAACTTCTCAAAACACTTTAACAGGTAAAGTAAATAAGTTATCTTAGTTACTCATGGACTGATCACTAAGGAAGAAGTGTTCCCATTCCTGATTATGGTTCTTTTACTATCTAAAGAATCAACAATTCAATGATGTCCACTGAGACCGTATGTAAAGACATCTAGCCTATACTAATGGCAGCAACTTTGAAAATCATGTAAAAGATATCTAGAAGCACTAAAATAAATACAATCTTCCTTTTCATCCATCTGAGGAAGAATCCTCTTAAAACCCATCAACTGGTCCCCAGTGACTATCCAATCATTACTATGGATGGTGTAAACAGGGCTAAGAATGTTCTAAGTTGCATGAAGGAATATACTGTGAGGAGACAGCATTGAGCTGTATTGTATCAAGTTCATTAACACTTTGATGAGCACTGATGCATGATAAGCATCAGAAATTCTTTCATCCCAAAAAGGCACTGATGCAAGACCTACAGCATTATAAATTTTGAAAGCAAAAAATCCTACCTTTATACTGAAACCCTCCCCTCCTTGTATTTTAACTTTCTAAAAGGGGAAACAGAAGAAGGAGTCACACAGGGAGGGATCATCCTCCTCAAAGGTTCAGACTGGAGTGTCTAAATGTGTGTGGATGTAACCAAGATGAGAAAACAGGAGAGATAGGTAGTATGTTTGAGGAAAGGAACCTGGATGTTTTGGCTCTGAGTGAAACGAAGCTCAAGGGTAAAGGGGAAGAGTGGTTTGGGAATATCTTGGAAGTAATGTCAGGGGTTAGTGAGAGGACAAGAGCAAGGGAAGGAGTGGCACTACTGAAACAGGAGTGGTGGGAATGTGTGATAGAGTGTAAGAAAATAAACTCTAGATTGATATGGGTAAAACTGAAAGTGGATGGAGAGGGATGGGTGATTATTGGTGCATATGCACCTGGGCATGAGAAGAAAGATCATGAGAGGCAAGTGTTTTGGGAGCAGGTGAGTGAGTGTGTTAGTAGTTTTGATGCATGAGACTGGGTTACAGTGATGGGTGATTTCAATGCAAAGGTGAGTAATGTGGCAGTTGAGGGAATAATTGGTGTACATGGGGTGTTCAGTGATGTAAATGGAAATGGTAAAGAGCTTGTAGATTTATGTGCTGAAAAAGGACTGGTGACTGGGAATAGCTCGTTTAAAAAGAGAGATGCACATAAGTATACATATGTAAGTAGCAGAGATGGCCAGAGAGCGTTATTGGATTACGTTTTAATTGATAGGCATGCGAGAGAGACTTTTGAATGTTAATGTAATGAGAGGTGCAACTGGAGGGATGTCTGATCATTATCTTGTGGAGGCGAAGGTGAAGATATATAGAGGTTTTCAGTTTTCAGAAGAGAGAATGTTGGGGTGAAAAGAGTGGCAAGAGGGTAGTGAGTGGTGGGATGAAGTAAGATTATTAGTGAAAGAGAAGAGAGAGGCATTTGGACGATTTTTGTAAGGAATGCAAATGACTGGGAGGTGTATAAAAGGAAGAGGCACAAGGTCAAGAGAAAGATGCATGAGGTGAAAAAGAGGGCAAATAAGAGTTAGGGTGAGAGAGTAACATCTAATTTTAGGGAGGATAAAAAGATGTTCTGGAAGGAGGTAAATAAAGTGCATAAGACAAGGGAATAAATGGGAACATCAGTGAAGGGGGCTAATGGGGAGGTGATAACAAGTAGTGATGATGTGAGAAGATGGAGTGAGAGTTTTGAAGGTTTGTTGAATGTGTTTGATGATAGAGTGGCAGATATAAGGTGTTTTGATCGAGGTGGTGTGTAGAGTGAGAGGGTCAGGGAGAATGATTTGGTAAACAGAGAAGAGGTAGTAAAAGCTTTGCGGAAGATGAAAGCCGGCAAGGCAGCAGGTTTGGATGGTGTTGCAGTGGAGTTTATTAAAAAAGGGGGTGACTGTATTGTTGACTAGTTGGTAAGGTAAGGTTATCAAATGTATGTATGACTCATGGTGAGGTGCCTGAGGATTGGCAGAATGCTTGCATAGTGCCATTGCACAAAGGCAAAGGGGATAAAAGTGAGTGCTCAAATTACAGAGGTATAAGTTAAGAGTAAATGTGAATAAGAGCAAGGTTATTAGGTACAGTAGGGTTGAGGGTCAAGTCAATTGGGAGGTAAGTTTGAATGGAGAAAAACTGGAGGAAGTAAAGTGTTTTAGATATCTGGGAGTGGATCTGGCAGCGGATGGAACCATGGAAGCGGAAGTGAAGCATAGGGTGGGGGAGGGGGCGAAAATCCTGTGAGCATTGAAGAATGTGTGGAAGTCGAAAACATTATCTCGGAAAGCAAAAATGGGTATGTTTGAAGGAATAGTGGTTCCAACAATGTTGTATGGTTGCGAGGCGTGGGCTATGGATAGAGTTGTGCGCAGGAGGGTGGATGTGCTGGAAATGAGATGTTTGAGGACAATGTGTGGTGTGAAGTGGTTTGATCGAGTAAGTAATGTAAGGGTAAGAGAGATGTGTGGAAATAAAAAGAGCGTGGTTGAGAAAGCAGAAGAGGGTGTTTTGAAATGGTTTGGACACATGGAAAGAATGAGTGAGGAAAGATAGACCAAGAGGATATATGTGTCGGAGGTGGAGGGAACGAGAAGTGGGAGACCAAATTGGAGGTGGAAAGATGGAGTGAAAAAGATTTTGAGTGATAGGGGCCTGAACATGCAGGAGGGTGAAAGGCGGGCAAGGAATAGAGTGAATTGGATCGATGTGGTATACCGGGGTTGACGTGCTGTCAGCGGATTGAATCAGGGCATGTGAAGCGTCTGGGGTAAACCATGGAAAGTTGTGTGGGGCCTGGATGTGGAAAGGGAGCTGTGGTTTCGGGCATTATTGCATGACAGCTGGAGACTGAGTGTGAACGATTGGGGCCTTTGTTATCTTTTCCTAGCGCTACCTCGCACACATAAGGGGGGAGGGGGATGGTATTCCATGTGTGGCGAGGTGGCGATGGGAATGAATAAAGGCAGACAGTGTGAATTGTGTGCATGGGTATATATGTATGTGTCTGTGTGAGTATATATATGTGTACATTGAGATGTATGGGTGTGTATGTTTGCGTGTGTGGACGTGTGTGTATATACCTGTGTATGGGGGTGGGTTGGGCCATTTCTTTCTTCTGTTTCCTTGCGCTACCTCGCAAATGTGGGAGACAGTGACAAAGCAAAATAAATAATATAAATATAATAATAAGTTTATTGAGTATTCCTGGGAAATCATATGGGAGGGTATCTATTAGGTACAGTAGGGTTGAGGGACAAGTCAATTGGGAGGTAAGGTTGGAAGGAGAAAAACTGGAGGAAGTGAAGTGTTTTAGATATCTTTGAGTGGATGGAACCATGGAAGAGAAGTTAATCATAGGGTGGGGGAGGGGGCAAAAGTCCTGGGAGCATTGAAGAATGTGTGGAAGTCGAGATCATTATCTTGGATAGCAAAAATGGGTATGTTTGAAGGAATAGTGGTTCCAACAATGTTGTATGGTTGCGAGGCATGGGCTATAGATAGAGTTGTGCGGAGAAGGGTGGATGTGCTGGAAATGAGATGTTTGAGGTCAATATGTGGTGTGAGGTGGTTTGATCGAGTAAGTAATAATAGGGTAAGAGAGATGTGTGGTAATAAAAAGAGTGTGGTTGAGAGAGCAGAAGAGGGTGTTTTGAAATGGTTTGGTCACACGAAGAGAATGAGTGAGGAAAGATTGACAAAGAGGATATATGTGTCAGAGGTGGAGGAAACGAGAAGTGGGAAACCAAATTGGAAGTGGAAAGATGGAGTGAAAAAGATTTTGAGTGATCGGGGCCTGAACATGCACGAGGGTGAAAGGCGTGCAAGGAATAGAGTGAACTGGAACGATGTGGTATACTGGGGTCGACGTGCTATCAATGGATTGAACCAGGGCATGCGAAGCGTCTGGGGTAAACCATGGAAAGTTCTTTGGGGCCTGGATGTGGAAAGGAAGCTGTGGTTTCGGTGCATTATACAGCAGCTAGAGACTGAGTGTGAATGAATGTGGCCTTTGTTTTCTTTTCCTAGCGCTACCTCGCACACATATGGGAGAAGGGGGTTGTTATTTCATGTTTGGCAGAGTGGCGATGGGAATGAATAAAGGCAAACAGTATGAATTATGTACATGTGCACATATGTATATGTCTATGTGTGTATTTATATATATACGTTGAGATGTATGGGTATGTATATTTGCGTGTGTGGACATGTATGTATATACATGTGTATGTGGGTGGGTTGGGCCATTCCTTCATCTGTTTCCTTGCGCTACCTCACTAACGCAGGAGGCAGCGACAAAGTAAAATAAATAAATACATTTATTGAGAGGGTGAAGGCATGTACAGGGCATCAGATTGGGGAAGAGCAGTGTGGTCTCAGAAGTGGTAGAGGATGTGTGGATCAGGTGTTTGCTTTGAAGAATGTATGTGAGAAATACTTAGAAAAGCAAATGGATTTGTATGTAGCATTTATGGATCTGGAGAAGGCATATGATAGAGTTGATAGAGATGCTCTGTGGAAGGTATTAAGAATATATGGTGTGGGAGGCAAGTTGTTAGAAGCAGTGAAAAGTTTTTATCGAGGATGTAAGGCATGTGTACCTGTAGGATGAGAGGAAAGTGATTGGTTCTCAGTGAATGTAAGTTTGTGGCAGGGGTGTGTGATGTCTCCATGGTTGTTTAATTTGCTTATGGATGGGATTGTTAGGGAGGTGAACACAAGAGTTTTGTAAAGAAGGGCAAGTATGCAGTCTGTTGTGGATGAGAGAGCTTGGGAAGTGAGTCAGTTGTTGTTCGCTGATGATACAACGCTGGTGGCTCATTCAGGTGAGAAACTGCAGAAGCTGGTGACTGAGTTTGGTAAAGTGTGTGAAAGAAGAAAGCTGAGAGTAAATGTGAATAAGAGCAAGGTATTAGGTACAGTAGGGTTGAGGGACAAGTCAACTGGGAGGTAAGTTTGAATGGAGAAAAACTGGAGGAAGTGAAGTGCTTTAGATATCTGGGAGTGGATTTGGCAGCAGATGGAACCATGGAAGCGGAAGTGGATCATAGGGTGGGGGAGGGGGCGAAAGTTCTGGGAGCATTGAAGAATGTGTGGAAGTCGAGAACATTATCTCAAAAAGCAAAAATGGGTATGTTTGAAGGAATAGTGGTTCCAACAACTTTATATGGTCGCGAGGCATGGGCTATGGATAGAGCTATGCACGGGAGGGTGGATATGCTGGAAATGAGATGTTTGAGGACAATATGTGGTGTGAGGTGGTTTGACTGAGTAAGTAATAATAGGGTAAGAGAGATGTGCGGTAATAAAAAGAGTGTTGTTGGGAGAGCAGAAGAGGGTGTGTGGAAATGGTTTGGGCACATGCAGAGAATGAGTGAGGAAAGATTGACCAAGAGGATATATGTGTCAGAGGCAGAGGAACGAGGAGAAGTGGGAGACCAAATTGGAGGTGGGAAGATTTAGTGAAAAGATTTTGAGTGATCAGGGCCTGAACATGCAGGTGGGTGAAAGGCATGCAAGGAATAGAGAGAATTGGAACGATGTGGTATTTCCGTGTTGACGTGCCATCAATGGATTGAACCAGGGCATATGAAGCATCTGGGGTAAACCATGGAAAGTTCTGTGGTTTTGGTGCATTATTACATGACAGCTAAAGACTGAGTGTGAACGAATGTGGCCTTTGTTGTCTTTTCCTAGCGCTATCTCATGCACATGAGGGGGGAGGGTGTTGTTATTTCATGTGTGGCGGGGTGGCGATGGGAATGAATAAAGGCAGACAGTATGAATTATGTACATGTGTATATATGTATATGTCTGTGTGTGTGTGTGTGTGTATATATGTATACGTTGAGATGTATAGTTATGTATATCTGCGTGTGTGGACGTGTATGTATATACATGTGTATGTGGGTGGGTTGGGCCATTCTTTCGTCTGTTTCCTTGCGCTACCTCGCTTACGCGGGAGACAGCGACAAAGCAAAATTTAAGAAAAAAAATTCACCATTATCAATGTAAGTTTTTGACATCATAACATCAGTATGCACAAACAGGTGTGTTGTGTATATACATATATGAAAATACAAGGGAATACATTGTTAATTCAGAATGTATGACAATATGCGTGATGCACATTTGTTTTTACAAACTGCCAAGTTGTGTTTTTCTATCCCTTCCATTCCAGCCTGTCAACCGAGCTACATTTTGTTTATAAGGCAATAATTATTTTCATTAAGTAGTATTGATTTTATTTTATGCTCCCCAGGTCACTTTACATGCATACATCCACATTCATATATTCTAATTTTTCTATTTTTTTTTCTTATAAAAAAGCAGTTTCCACTCTCTGGTAATGTTTCCTAGAAAAATTGGTGTTTGATACGGAATAAGTAAGTCTTTTCATACTCTAAAAGTAATAAAAAAGTTCATACAGTATCAATTCTCATTTCTTTTGACTTATGACACTTTTCGGAACTAACCATAACATCTCATAATGCAATGAAAGGGTTAATGCTGATCATTAACCCTTACATTGCACCACAAATCACATGACATCTTATGGAGCCACTGCTCCAGGCAACATATGATGTTTCACCAGTTCCTATTGTCATTTAATACCCCAGCAGATGTTTGCTTTCACTAACTACTCATAGATGCCATTAACAGCCTACCACCAAAACTGGATAAAATATAATACATCTGTCACCTGGACACTGTCAGAGTACACACATAATCAGCTAGATGTACTGTACGTGAAGGGAGTTTTACACTTCCAGGACCCCATTTCTTGAACATTATCTACTCTCATAAAACCAGTCAAAACATCCAACATTCTTATATATTAAAGAAGTATTTCTTCACATCTTTATTTACAAGTTTCTCAAGTTCATATGTCCTCTGGTCACTCTATCCCTACATCTCTCAAGGTACTGTCCACTGTCCACTTATCAACATAACTGAAAGCTATTCAGATATCTGCCAGCAGATAGCCTGTCTCCTTTATTGTTCTCCTAATAAAGGACTCTAACAACAAGTTAGAGATGCTGTCAACCAAGTCCTTTTCCCGCACACAATCCTGAAGCTTGTTTCCTGGTAGATGATAATAATACTGAAGACGTCCTTAATTTTGCCCAATCCTCACTACTTTCCTTTGTCATCTGGGAATGATGCTACATGAATGTGCTCACTAATTTTAGTTTTAGATTCAATGGAAGCAATTTTCATGGTGTTTGCAATGATATTTCAGGTGAAAAGTTTTCTGTTCATTTATTCACATAAAGTTTTGTCCTTTAAGATAATGAGCAAAAAAGTGAAAAATATGCATAGGTAAAAAATACACAATATGTGTAAAAGATACCTAAAACAAACATATGTGTGGTGTAAAATCACACCTTAAAAGACAGAAAAGCGTGTAATGTATTGAGGTATATATATGAAAAAAGCCAGACAAAATCCATAACTATAGCATACTTACACAGAAAAAGACCATCCTTGATGGTAGCCCAGACTCTCCCTCATGCAATAAGCACCCACAACATAAAGAAAAGTATATAAACTTTTTCATTATTTTCACTGATAAAGTAAAATAAAGATATACACTTTAAGGGAAAAATGTGGGTTTTGAGATATCAAAATCTTTTTGTCTCCAAAGTGGTATCACACAAGCATGAGATACACTTCTTAGAAATATATCAGCTAGAACCCTGTCCAACCTCATTTGTAATGAACAGGGAGGGAGTTTAACATAAGTGGGGCTCCATATCTTCAACATTCTCTACTATCATGTATCTTCTTAAATTTATGTATGCTGTCTGTACTAACCATGTCCTTTGTGATAGTATTCCATATATCCACCAAAAGTACTTCTTTACAACTCTTTTAACAAGTTTCTTGCTCAATATCATTTCATGTCCTCTGGTTGCTTTATCCCTACATCCCTTGAAGAACTGTTCACTGTCCATGTCACTGATCTGTTTCAAAACAAAGGTTGCAATCAAGTCACTCCTTTCTTTTCTCTTTTCTAGCAATCAAGTCACTCCTTTTCTCTCTCTTAAGGTGGGAGAATATATAACACATTTGGCTTTTCCACATAACTCAGCTCTTTTAATTCTGGTACCATCTTTGACCTCTTCTGGGCCTTTTCTATTAGCTCTTTGTACTTCTTTAGGTGCAGTAACCAAACTTGTGAAGCCAAGTCTAATATTAGCCTTATGATACTCACAGCCAATGCTTGTCTTTTGGGTCTGCCCTTAGTCAATCAACATCCACAAACAGGCTGACCTCACTGACCCACTATCAACAAGCACTTGAAGCACACACTTCCCCAGATTGTGGTAGTTGACCCAAAGTGGCCACAGAAAGTACGAGGAAAGGTTTTCAAGAAAAGAAAGAGTAGGCTGGGCAGGTTTAAAAAATCAGAATTATCCACAGGACACCATATCATAGAGAACAGATTTTTAACCCTCAAAAAACTATCTTTCTCTCCTCTGTGGTTTGGCCCCAAGCATGAGAGCACACCTACATAGAGAAGTGTTAAAAAAAGATAATATAAGTAACCTCAAGGCAATACTCCTTTAATGGTGAGGGTATACTAACATTAAAAATGTTGAAAGCTTCATGACTTGCATGTCACATTTGCACATGAGCCTAGTTAATTGTCTCTCTGATTCCAAAGAGGCTACTCCTAGCATGAGTTTCATTCTCATACACAACTGGGGTATTTGGTTAATCTAAACCCAAAGAAGACTGTAACACACATTAACTCTCCTCTCAGATCCCAAGGCTTAAAAAAACAAGAGCTCATGTCAGATGTTAAGGAGACAACTTGCATGAAAAACAACAGGATTGTAAATGGTCTTAACACTGAAAACTCCCACTTGACCCATGGGAAAAAAGGCAACCAGTCGTCCCAGAGAAAGAAATCATAAGGCAGGCTTGTTACGAGAAATACTAAACCTTTCAGACAGAAATTCCTGAAGGAAACTCCTTGAAGATATTATCATGTTCTGTGGTGAACAGATATAGAAAACTAAAAGAAGCATAAATCAATTGCAACACATCAGATTCTTCAAGAAAGATAAAGTTAATCTATTGAATTAAGCAAAAGGGGCACAGTTATGTACAAGGGCAAATATCTTATTCCAATCTTTTCTTGTAGAAGACCTGACAAAAAAATATGCATATACAATCCAGAAGCCTGCACCGAGGTGAAAGTCATTCAATCTAAGATGGTCTACAAAAACCTAAAGCTATAAACCAAGGTATATGACATAGATGAAGGTGCCTCTGGCATGATGTTCCACTAGGGACTACCAGCATTACTAACAAACAGAAAATCCTTTTATCTAAGGAAGAACCTCCTCCAGAAAAAAAAATTGAGGAAAGCAAATAGCCTACTTCTACCTTACACTTCAGCAACCTCTTCTCACATATTCCCCATCCCAGGTACAGGTAACACAGACACAATTCATGCACACTGAAATGAACTAACAAACACAAAACATCTGCCCTCCAACTTAATCTTAATACCAACAAACCATAAAAACATCTAAATGAAACTAAATTCCCATGACAAACACGTCACATTTTGTAGTCTACACTCTGAATACCATCCATCTCTACAATACTACACACACTGATTCAACACATCCCAGGACCCATCTTGTCCATTATGCAACAACTGTATAGAGAACACCAAACAATTACTGCCCATATACCTAGCACTCTGCCCACAGAGATACATACAGAACATCATTACACTTTATGACTTGTGGCTCTATCTGATGGATGTGGATAACTTCATGACTGCTGAAGGAGTTACATAAAAAATTGTGACTCCTGAGAGGGCAGTGATTGATAAGGTAAAAACATGTACAGAGCATCAGATTGGGGAGGAGCAGTCCATTTTCAGAATGGTAGAGGATGTGTGGATCAGGTGTTTGCTTTAAAGAATGTGTGTCAGAAATACAGAGAAAAGCTGATGGACTTGTATGTGACATTGATTGATGAGGAGAAGGCATTTGATAGGGTTGATGGATGTGCTTTGTAGTAGATCTTACGAATATATGGTGCTGGTGGTAAGCTGCTAGAAGTAGTAAAAAGTTTTCATCAAGAGTGTAAGGCTTGTGTATGGATAAGACAAAAGGAGACTCAGAGGTTCCAAGTGAAGACTGGTCTGCAGCAGGGGTGTGATGTCATCATGTTTGTTTACTTTGTTTACTGATAGGGTGGAGAGGGAAGTAGATATAAGGGTCTTGGAGAAAGGGGCGAGTCTGCAGACTATGGGGATGAGAGAGCCAGGGAAGTGAGTATGTTCTTGTTTGCTAATGATGCAACACTGGTGGCAGATTCAAGTGAGAAACTGCAGAAGTTGGTAACCGAGTTTGGAAGTGTGCATGAAAGGAGAAAGTTAAGAGTGAATGTGAATAAGAGCAAGGTTATTAAGTTCAGCATGGTCAAGGGACAAGATGTTTGAGGTGTAAGTTTGAATGGAGGAAGTGTTTTAGAAATCTGGTTGTGAACATGGCAATGACTGGAACTGTGGGTGTGGAAGCAAATCATTGGGTGGGTGGGTGGGTGAGTGAGTGGGGGATGGGTGGCAAGCTTCCGAGATTGCTGAAGAACGTATGGAAAAGTAAAAATTTTCCTGGAAGGGCAAAAATGGGTAAATCCTCCCCTCATTGTATTTCTAACTTTCTAAAAAATGGGAAACAGGAGTCACGCGGGGAGTGCTCATCCTCCTCGTAGACTCAGGTTGGGGTGTCTAAATGTGTGTGGATGTAACCAAGATGTGAAAAAAGGAGAGATAGGTAGTATGTTTGAGGAAAGGAACCTGGATGTTTTGGCTCTGAGTGAAACGAAGCTCAAGGGTAAAGGGGAAGAGTGGTTTGGGAATGTCTTGGGAGTAAAGTCAGGGGTTAGCGAGAGGACAAGAGCAAGGGAAGGAGTAGCAGTACTCCTGAAACAGGAGTTGTGGGAGTATGTGATAGAATGTAAGAAAGCAAATTCTCGATTAATATGGGTAAAACTGAAAGTTGATGGAGAGAGATGGGTGATTATTGGTGCATATGCACCTGGGCATGAGAAGAAAGATCATGAAAGGCAAGTGTTTTGGGAGCAGCTGAATGAGTGTGTTAGTGGTTTTGATGCACGAGACCGGGTTATAGTGATGGGTGATTTGAATGCAAAGGTGAGTAATGTGGCAGTTGAGGGAATAATTGGTATACATGGGGTGTTCAGTGTTGTAAATGGAAATGGTGAAGAGCTTGTAGATTTATGTGCTGAAAAAGGACTGGTGATTGGGAATACCTGGTTTAAAAAGCGAGATATACATAAGTATACGTATGTAAGTAGGAGAGATGGCCAAAGAGCGTTATTGGATTACGTGTTAATTGACAGGCGCGCGAAAGAGAGACTTTTGGATGTTAATGTACTGAGAGGTGCAACTGGAGGGATGTCTGATCATTATCTTGTGGAGGATAAGGTGAAGATTTGTATGGGTTTTCAGAAAAGAAGAGTGAATGTTGGGGTGAAGAGGGTGGTGAGAGTAAGTGAGCTTGGGAAGGAGACTTGTGTGAGGAAGTACCAGGAGAGACTGAGTACAGAATGGAAAAAGGTGAGAACAATGGAAGTAAAGGGAGTGGGGGAGGAATGGGATGTATTTAGGGAATCAGTGATGGATTGCGCAAAAGATGCTTGTGGCATGAGAAGCGTGGGAGATGGGTTGATTAGAAAGGTAGTGAGTGGTGGGATGAAGAAGTAAGATTATTAGTGAAAGAGAAGAGAGAGGCATTTGGACGATTTTTGCAGGGAAAAAATGCAATTGAGTGGGAGATGTATAAAAGAAAGAGACAGGAGGTCAAGAGAAAGGTGCAAGAGGTGAAAAAGAGGGCAAATGAGAGTTGGGGTGAGAGAGTATCATTAAATTTTAGGGAGAATAAAAAGATGTTCTGGAAGGAGGTAAATAAAGTGCATAAGACAAGGGAGCAAATGGGAACTTCAGTGAAGGGCGCAAATGGGGAGGTGATAACAAGTAGTGGTGATGTGAGAAGGAGATGGAGTGAGTATTTTGAAGGTTTGTTGAATGTGTTTGATGATAGAGTGGCAGATATAGGGTGTTTTGGTCGAGGTGGTGTGCAAAGTGAGAGGGTTAGGGAAAATGATTTGGTAAACAGAGAAGAGGTAGTAAAAGCTTTGCGGAAGATGAAAGCCGGCAAGGCAGCAGGTGTGGATGGTATTGCAGTGGAATTTATTAAAAAAGGGGGTGACCGTATTATTGACTGGTTGGTAAGGTTATTTAATGTATGTATGACTCATGGTGAGGTGCCTGAGGATTGGCGGAATGCGTGCATAGTGCCATTGTACAAAGGCAAAGGGGATAAGAGTGAGTGCTCAAATTACAAAGGTATAAGTTTGTTGAGTATTCCTGGTAAATTATATGGGAGGGTATTGATTGAGAGGGTGAAGGCATGTATAGAGCATCAGATTGGGGAAGAGCAGTGTGGTTTCAGAAGTGGTAGAGGATGTGTGGATCAGGTGTTTGCTTTGAAGAATGTATGTGAAAAATACTTAGAAAAGCAAATGGATTTGTATGTAGCATTTATGGATCTGGAGAAGGCATATGATAGAGTTGATAGAGATGCTCTGTGGAAGGTATTAAGAATATATGGTGTGGGAGGCAAGTTGTTAGAAGCAGTGAAAAGTTTTTATCGAGGATGTAAGGCATGTGTACGTGTAGGAAGAGAGGGAAGTGATTGGTTCTCAGTGAATGTAGGTTTGCGGCAGGGGTGTGTGATGTCTCCATGGTTGTTTGATTTGTTTATGGATGGGGTTGTGAGGGAGGTGAATGCAAGAGTTTTGGAAAGAGGGGCAAGCATGATGTCTGTTGGGGATGAGAGAGCTTGGGAAGTGAGTCAGTTGTTGTTCGCTGATGATACAGCGCTGGTGGCGGATTCATGTGAGAAACTGAAGAAGCTGGTGACTGAGTCTGGTAATGTGTGTGAAAGAAGAAAGTTAAGAGTAAATGTGAATAAGAGCAAGGTAATTAGGTATAGTAGGGTTGAGGGTCAAGTCAATTGGGAGGTAAGTTTGAATGGAGAAAAACTGGAGGAAGTAAAGTGTTTTAGATATCTGGGAGTGGATCTGGCAGCGGATGGAACCATGGAAGCAGAAGTGGATAATAGGGTGGGGGAGGGGGCGAAAATCCTGGGAGCCTTGAAGAATGTTTGGAAGTCGAGAACATTATCTCGGAAAGCAAAAATGGGTATGTTTGAAGGAATAGTGGTTCCAACAATGTTGTATGGTTGCGAGGCGTGGGCTATGGATAGAGTTGTGCGCAGGAGGATGGATGTGCTGGAAATGAGATGTTTGAGGACAATGTGTGGTGTGAGGTGGTTTGATCGAGTAAGTAACGTAAGGGTAAGAGAGATGTGTGGAAATAAAAAGAGCGTGGTTGAGAGAGCAAAAGAGGGTGTTTTGAAATGGTTTGGGCACATGGAGAGAATGAGTGAGGAAAGATTAACCAAGAGGATATATGTGTCGGAGGTGGAGGGAACGAGGAGAAGTGGGAGACCAAATTGGAGGTGGAAAGATGGAGTGAAAAAGATTTTGAGTGATCGGGGCCTGAACATGCAGGAGGGTGAAAGACGGGCAAGGAATAGAGTGAATTGGATCGATGTGGTATACCGGGGTTGACGTGCTGTCAGTGGATTGAATCAGGGCATGTGAAGCGTCTGTGGTAAACCATGGAAAGTTGTGTGGGGCCTGGATGTGGAAAGGGAGCTGTGGTTTCGGGCATTATTGCATGACAGCTAGAGACTGAGTGTGAACGAATGGGGCCTTTGTTGTCTTTTCCTAGCGCTACCTCGCACACATGAGGGGGAGGGGGATGGTATTCCATGTGCGGCGAGGTGGCGATGGGAATGAATAAAGGCAGACAGTATGAATTGTGTGCATGGGTGTGTATGTATGTGTCTGTGTGTGTATATATATATGTGTACATTGAGATGTATAGGTATGTATATTTGCGTGTGTGGACGTGTATGTATATACATGTGTATGGGGGTGGGTTGGGCCATTTCTTTCGTCTGTTTCCATTGCGCTACCTCACAAACGCAGGAGACAGCGACAAAGCAAAATACATATAAATAAATAAATAAATATACATATAGGCAAGTACTCACAAGCAGCTTGCCAATTATGAGCAAAGTGGTGTTAGTGTGATTAAAGCTTTTTTTGTGGTCATGGGCATGTCATAGGACTGAAGAGTCAAAATCCATAACATGCACCATGTTGCAGTTTGTGGTCACTTCACTTCAACTGGACAGTAACACACAGTTTAGATTGATAGCTTTTGATGGCAATGTATATTTCATAGGTGCTCTTAAGAATGGTGCCAATTGTAGATGGTCAGGAGCATGAATATGCAAGGTTCATTGGCCTGTTAGTACTGCCATAATATTTCATGGGAACTTGAAGCATCCCAAGTTAGTGTGAGCTTTTGCACTTTTATTCAGTTCCTTTCATGTAATGCCAAAGAGACTTGTCTTACACCAAAGTTATGTGAAATAGTTTTGTTTTATATTCTCATCCTTATTATAATTACCACATATTTTCGTTAATGTTGTACTTGCTACAGTTGTTGTGTAAGCATATTTGATTGCTGTAAGAAATTAAGGCTAGGGGCTGTGGTAGGACATACTGTAGAGGGCCAGGAGGGGTGTATAGGGGATAGGGGAGAAAGAATACTTCCCACGTATTCCCTGCGTGTCGCAGAAGGTGACTAAAAGGGGAGGGAGCGGGGGGCTGGAAATCCTCCCCTCTTTTTTTTTTTTTTTCTTTTTTTTTTTTTCTTTTTTTTTTTCAATTTTCCAAAAGAAGGAACAGAGAAGGGGGCCAGGTGAGGATATTCCCTCAGAGGCCCAGTCCTCTGTTCTTAACGCTACCTTGCTAATGCGGGAAATGGCGAATAGTTTGAAAGAAAAAGAAAGAAAATATATATATGTGTGTGTGTGTGTGTGTGAGTGGTTGAGCCATTCTTTGTCTGTTTCCTTGCCCTACCTCGCTGACGTGGGAAACAGCGATTAAGTATAATGAATGATATGATATGATATATATATATATATATATCTTTCTTTCTTTTTTTTTCAAACTATTCACCATTTCCCGCGTTAGCGAGGTAGCGTTAAGAACAGAGGACTGGGCCTTGGAGGGAATATCCTCACCTGGCCCCCTTCTCTGTTCCTTGTTTTGGAAAATTAAAAAAAAAATGAGAGGGGAAGATTTCCAGCCCCCCGCTCCCTCCCCTTTTAGTCGCCTTCTACGACACGCAGGGAATACGTGGGAAGTATTCTTTCTCCCCTATCCCCAGGGTTTGATTTTAAATAAGGAAAAAAGGATATACCTCGAACAGTTTTCATCGTAGGATTATGAAATATATCTTCAATACAGGATGAAAGTAAAATTCACTTCCCATATAATTCTGCTTGTACTTTATGATGTAAAAACATGTTTTGCAAGTTCACTTTTAGAAACTAAGGTATTTTTTTTTGCCTTTAAACTTAAGTTGATGTGGTATGAAATATGATAAGCCATTATGGGTCACTTCTGTTATTTTGATATAATATCTTTTAATGTGAAATATCAGTTATTTCTTTTAATAACTGCTTACAGGTTGCATTCACAAAGAATCAACTAAAAGATAAATGGTTTTTCCATTTAATAAAAGATATTCTGGTAATAGATATAATCTGTAAAGAAAGACATTAGAGCTTTTCCTCTGAAGCTATCATAGGTTATGGCTTGTAAGACATATCCAGAATCAAAATGATTATTTTGCTTTGTCGCTGTCTCCCTGGTTGTTTACTTTGTTTATGGTTGGGTTGTTAGGGAGGTGAATGCAAGAGTTTGGAGAGCGGGGAAAGTATGCAGTCTGTTGTGGATGAGAGAGCTTGGTAAGTCAGTCAGTTGTTGTTCGCTGATGATACAGCACTGGTGACTGATTCATGTGAGAAATTGCAGAAGCTGGTGACTGAGTTTGGTAAAGTGTGTGAAAGAAGAAAGTTGAGAGTAAATGCGAATAAGAGCAAGGTTATTTGGTACAGTAGGGCTGAGGGACAAGTCAATTGGGAGGTAAGTTTGAACGGAGAAAAACTGGAGGAAGTGAAGTGTTTTAGATATCTGGGAATGGATTTGGCAGAGGATGGAACCATGGAAATGGAAGTAAGTCATGGGGTGGGGGAGGGGGTGAAGGTTCTGAGAGCATTGAAGAATGTGTGGAAGGCCAGAACATTATCTCGGAAAGCAAAAATGGGTAAGTTTGAAGGAATAGTGGTTCCAACAATGTTATATGGTTGCGAGACGTGGGCTATAACATAGGGTTGTGCGAAGGAGGGTGGATGTGTTGGAAATGAGATGTTTGAGGACAATTTGTGGTGTAAGGTGGTTTAACCCAATAAGTAATGAAAGGGTAAGAGAGATGTGTGGTACTAAAAAGAGAGTGGCTGAGAGAGCAGAAGAGGGTGTATTGAAATTATTTGGTCACATGGAGAGAATGAGTGAGGAAAGATTGACAAAGAGAATATATGTGTCAGAGGTGGAGGGAACGTGGAGAAGTGGGAGACCAAAATGGAGGTGGAAGGATGGAGTGAAAAAGATCTTGAGGGATTGGGGCCTGAACATACAGGAGGGTGAAAAGCGTACAAGGAATAGAGTGACTTGGAACGATGTGGTATACCAGGCAGGACATGCTGTCAATGGATTGAACCAGTGCATGTGAAGTGCCTGGGGTAAACCATGGAAAGTTGTGTGGGACCTGGATGTGGAAAGGGAGCTGTGGTTTCGGTGCATTACACATGACAGATAGAGACTGAGTGTGAACTTATATGGCCTTTTTTGTCTTTTCCTAGTGCTACATCGTGGGGGGAAAGGGGTGTTTTTTTGGGGGGAATGCTATCTCATGTGTGGCAGGGTTGGCGACGGGAATGGATGAAGGCAGCAAGTATGAATATGTACATGTGTATGTATGTATGTGTGACAACACATGAACCAAAAGAATTCTGTGAACTCTTTGTGGCTGGAACTGTATGGTTCAACAATATCATCACTGTAGCAGTCTCAACTGGGTTAGGGCAGGCCCAAAATGAATGAGCTGCCACAACCATGGTTAAGGGGTTAGTGAAGGGTAAAAATGGCAAGTACATCCTCATTGGAAATACTGAGGGTTAAAAGGTACTAAAAATGATATTCCTAAGGACATCCTGTAAAATGTCTCAAGCTTATGGGACAGACTGCAAAGAAGGGAACATGGATGTACATGAACTCACTCATGAGATCATTGTTGTATGAATGTGTTATTGATTAACTTCATTTGCTCTCTATATAAAGTTCATGCAGCATGCTTGTTGTGCAGAGAATAGGCTAGCATTCGAAAGGCGTGCATCAGCAGCCAGTGTTAAGGTACCATTACATGACACACAAACATATCAATCACAATCATCTCAGTCCAAAAAAGAAGTGAACAAAAGGCTTAGAAGCTAAGCCTCCCACACTGTTTCACACAAACAACACAAAAATAACCATGGTGCACAGAAGCCAGAAAAATGCATGTATAGCCAAAGGTAATGCCATATTTGCAAAACAATTATTCTTGTAATTTAGTCTGACATACAGTTAACATTAACCAAAGCATGTCAACAATACTAAGTACATTAAGTAAAAAATCCCAATTTTAGAAAAATGTCTGTGGAAAGAGATTTTATAAGCATAATGAGAATTCTATTTTCTTAATATGCTGGCATACCTTTTTACCACCTGCATTCACAAGCTGAAATGAAATGGTATATCACTGATTCATGTTGAGCATTGAATACTAACCATTTATCAAAAAAAGGATTGATATTCCCAAAAATAGCTTCGGTCACTATGCCTACCCTTTAATCGGTGTAAATTTTTTTAACATCCCCTGTAATGGTATGGATTATGTTTCTACATGATTTCAAACTTACAAATTTATATATCCTTAACATAAAGATACCTAGTGATAATAAAGAACTGAAATTCATAAGCTGATGAGGAAAATCACATGAGACTCAATATCTAAAAGTAGATGTGTTTTAGTAAAGTTCTATGCCAGTGTCTGAGGTCTGTTATCTTTTAATGTTTCACTTTGATCACTATAACTATGGTCTCTTGATACCAGGACTATCTAGAAACAATACAAAAACTAAAATAAGCCATTACATAAGAGTATAACATTAAGTGAAAGAAAAGCAAACCCTAAACCAAGGTTATTCAACTGGTGGCCTTCACACCAAATTTGGCCCTTGAGTGGTTTTTCTTTGGCCTTTTGACAGACTTAGATGAATTAAAATAAATTACATATCTAAGTGCTTAAGAAATCAAATGGAAGTAAAATAAATGTACAGCCCTTCCATCAATTTGAGTTTCATAATCCAGCCCTACTACTAAAGTAATTGAATAGCCCTGCCCTAAACCTATGTCTAACTGACCAGCTTGAGATATGCCAATACCTGTGGTGCCACTACATCTTTCTCTAAAACTGAATAGATCTGAAGGAATTCCTACAAACTTACCTTAAATATGAGGCAGTAAAATAAAAGATATTCACCTTTCCTTCCTTTGCACAAGGCCAGGATAAGTGGTTTCACACACATTCCCCACAAATGCCTCCAACGTTGAGAGGGTGAAGCGACCATGGGTCAAATGAACATGGCCACACCTATCATCAAGACCTACATACTTATGCTGCTCCACATCCATGTCAGCACCTTGACCTACATCCTTATCACCTTGATCCACATCCCATAACCTAGTACCACAACCAATCACCTAGCCTCCCATATCACCCCACCAACTGTAGCAGGAGTGAAAAAGAGGGACCTTGTGAGGTTTGGGGAATGCACCCCTATTATTCTAATATCTATGTTATTAGGTAAAGTTTGCATAGATACAATGAACATACAAAGTATGAAAATACTAAAAGTTACCTTAAAAGACACATAACATATACAACATTCCCACACATTAATTATTCAAGACTGTATATGAAATTTTTCAATATTCAGTGTTCACTTGTTAATCTAAAGTTCTTAATATCAAATCCAATACAGCAACAGAATGAGTACAATTTCTTACTAAACTGGTCCTGTCACTACTTACATAAGACATAAGGACCTGCCCAATGGAGATGGTCTTCTGACTGATAGTTTGGACTGGCTAAATGTCCCAGTGCCCATCGCTGGTATCCTATCGTCACTGCATATTGCTACTTTGCTTACAGATATACACTACTGTTGAGTTTTCTTTGCATACTTCTGATAAAACATCTAAAATTCACTGTCATTGTCATCTGAATTTACATAAAGGTTTCTTTAGAATCATAACATGAATGTATACCACATCTATTCCAAATTCTGACAAGATTCATCAGGCATCACCTGATTCCTTTGTAGGCAAAAGTATTGACATGTAAGAGAAACAGGGAGTCAAGTGAGATACTATCAATTTGTTTGAATATGCAGGGGATACTGGACATTCTGGTGATGTAACTTATTTTCATGTGAAGTACTTTTGATTTAAAATAATGAATTCATTAGGATATAAAATTACTTCAGCATTTTGACATGAAGGTTAACAGACAAGCTGATCAGTGGAAACTACAAAGATAAATATTTCAATGATGTCTTTAGGGGATAAATTGAATCCCCAAAATCTGTCTTTAGAGGATAAATTGAATCTCCAAAATCTAACTTTATCAAAAACTTATCCACTACAGACTGTGAATCTGAGGTCTGCTAGTATACTTAATGTGGCTTACACTCTTCAGCAGGAGTTTTATTAACAGTCACAGCTAAAACTGTCAACCTATATAAACTACAGAAATCAGAGGATTGATCCAAGAGGCCTGAACCTAGCTCCACATACATGAATCATGTCAGTGTTTTTAATCCTGAGTCAAAGGAATATAAGTAGTTGAAGGGCATCTCAAAGGCAATTTATGGAAGTGGAAGAAAAGTACTTGAACTGACTCCTAACACAGAAAAAATCATTTAAAAGGCACTGATGATGTATACAGATAATAAGTAATCACATGGTGGAAAATTATATAACAGTGGGATGACTATGAAAATCAGAAAAAAATGTAAGTCTATTTCATAGTAATGTTAGTGAAACATACCAAGATCAACAAAAACCTTACCTTACTTCCTGTAGCTACAAACATTTACTAAAATTTTCAATGTTTTAGTAGCAATGTACCAATGTTAATGTCATCTGCTGCATCAAGTCATACAGTGAAGAATTTGTGCTGGAATGCACTTGAGATCTGGAACTTGTTTGTGTGCATGTAAATTTAATTAATGCTCAACAACTACAAGTAAATATCAGACAAAAACCACACATTTTTGAAATACTACCAAAGTTAAGATATATATTGCTATTAAGGATGTTACACAAGGTTTTTATAGATTGTTCAAGATATGTTCTACTAACTTTTGCATTAAATAACCCTATCATTTCCTTGATCTTCATAACCCTCCCAACTACTGTCTTATTAATCATTCCAGGATCACTTCATGTTACCATATCTCATAGGTACTTTTCTGAAATACTACTACATGTTTAGGAGTCCAACAGTAAGCTTTACTTGCATTACATAAGATACTTTTGTGGTGCCCTTAACCATTTAGTTACTATATCCCACAAAGGATATTCAATTCATAATTTAAAAGGCAACAATTCATGGTTTTGCCTATTAAAGGATTACAGCATATAATTACCAATTTCAACAGTTTTGGAGACTTTCACCTTGGACACCCCCTTGGGCTAGTCCTAAAGGGAACACGCACTAGAGATATAAACTGACAAGATAGATTAGCAAGTCTAGTATCAATAAAATCATTCCACCTTCTTACTGCACTTCCTTTTTCTATGGAATACAATTCATAGAAAACTTTCTCTGCTCTCAGGATACTGAGCCACAAGTCTACTTCATTAACAATCTACAAAATGACATGGGGATGGAAGTAAGTTCTCTGACAAATAATACGAGATAAATGCCAGACTTTGAGGGAAATCAAAGGTGACGATGGGTTAATGGATAATGACATGAAATGGAGAGAAACCCGATAAATAAAGTTAAGAACGTTAACACAATATTGGAAAAGACGGACAAGCATATTACTACAATAGGGTAAGTTTACCAGAACCTGTGTCAAAACCTCTACACATTTTATGGCAATGTTGGCAGCAAATGAATCCTGCATGACACAATTGCAGGCAACTCCACAACAAGACAAATGGAATGCAGAATCTAACAAGAACAAAGATAAAAGTACAAAGCCATTACAGAAACACAATCAAATATAATTTACATTCAATTTCTAGGTACTGTTTGTGTGTTTCTGTGCATATAAACAAGTTCCTGTGCATAAAAACTCTTCATCAAGTAGTAGGACAACAATATTATCAGGGTACTGCAACTAGAACATTCAAAATAAGTTAATCTTGAGTTTTCAGTGAAGTTAGGAGAAATTTTTAGGTTCTCTTGATTTCTAAAAGGTTTTCTAAATTTATGCTGAATAAATCCACACACAGTATCCCTTATCTTCATAACTCCACTTACCGTTAACTTATTAATCATCACACAATAAAATGAAATTCAGAATATGCTCTGGCATCCATATTCTATTCTCTTTGCAGTATACACTACCACTGTAAAAGGAATGAGCTAAATTCTCAAGCTATTTCTACAATTCCCACACACGAAAACTTCACCGAACACAAAAATCCATTTCAAGGAAAAAAAATCTAAGATACTTATACAACATGACCCAAACAAACCTACAGAATAATTATCATCATATAACACTTAAATCCCTTTCAAAGGGCTTCTGCATCTTTAAGGCTGTGCTACATTTATCATCAGGGAAACAACTGGTTCCTTCATAGTGACAAGTTTCCAAAAAGACTGTACTCATTTTCATCCACTAATGATGATAAAACCTTGCTGAAGGAAAATTTCCCTCCACGACATAACCTCATGCACGAGGAGGCCAATAACACCTACTAGGTGAACCATTGGTATTAACAACAGCATAAACAAAATATGCAATTGAAGGGAAAAAACATTACTGACCACTAGGAGCAATTCTGCATGGATAGTACTTGAATGCAATGGTTGTCCACTTGAGCAGAGTACCCTAAAATAATCCTCAAGAACTGACTAATTATAACCCTTTAACAGGTATATCTGAGACAAAATTCTAAACTCAAACCTGACGCAGGAGAGAAGGTTCCTGAAAAAAAAATACTCCCTTCTGTCCAATGATGGTGACAGAGCCTTGCTAAAGGTGACACATCACTAAGAATGCAGCCAGTAACAGGTAAGACCTTTTTTTCCTTCATGGAAGATCACCATTTCCTGTGACCACAAGGTAACACCAGGAACTGACAGAAAAGGCTACATCTGCTCACATCCATTCTCCAGCTCTCATGTGCAATGCACCAAAACCACCGGCCCCCATCCAGAAATAGATCCCAGAGACCTTTTCATGGTTTATCCCAGATACTTAAAATGACCAGGTCATTCCCCTGACAGCATGTCGACCCCAGCATACCACATCATTCAAATTCATTCTATCCCGTGCATGCCTTTCACCATCCTACATATTCAGACCATGATTGTTCAAAATCCTTTTCACTCCATCCTTCCATCTCCAATTTTGGTCTCCCCATAAAAGTGACATATAAATAGGTATGCATAAGAGTTTTAATAAAGACAGTAAGGTGTGATTGTGAGTAGGTTTAGAGGAGGGTGAGTGGCTCCAGATGAAGGTGGGTTTGTGTGATGGGTGCATGATGTCACAATGGCAATTTAATTTATTTATGGGTGTTATGTTGAGGGAGGTAAATGTATGGGTCTTACAAGAGAGGGACAGGTATACAGTCTGTTAGGAGTGGAGGTGCCTGGGATGTAAATTATTTGCTGATGACATGGCACTGGTGGCAGAATCGAGTGACAAACTGCATTAGATGGTGTCAATGTTTGAGTGTATAAAAGGATGAAGCTGTGAAAATTGTGAATAAAAGCAAGCTTATCAGGTTTATCAGTGCAGAGAGACAGTTTAGTTGTGGTGTGAGTTTGAATGGAGAAAACTTGAAGTGAAGTGTTTTAGATACCTGGGAGTCATCATGGCAGGGAGTGGAACCATGGAAGCTGAGGTGCATCATGGGTAGGAGAGGGGGAGAAGGTCCTAGGAGTACAGAGGAATACATTAAACTGTATCTCTAAGGCATCATAATCAGTATTCACCAACATACTCAAACTATTCATCATCATTCTCAAACTCATTCCTACTCTCAGCACTGCCAAAATAGCTACACTCTGCTACTCATGATTGCAAAGAAAAGACAAAATACTCTGAAAATCATAAATATAAATACAAAAACACTGTTACACAGCTTATTCTCTAACTGTTGGCCTATGTCAGCATAAAAGGTAAAGCAAAACAAATCAAGTCATAGTAGTTAATAAACTACTGACTAATAAATTAATAAAATCATAACTAAACACGAGTTAAAGAACTATGAGATTTAAATGCAACTAAATAATAAATCAGCAAATGAAAGGACAGAACTCCTCCTAAATCGATGGCATATAGATGTTTGTAAAAGGATGTAAAACATGCTCATGAATACCAAAGGATAATGTAACATCTGTACTGCAGTAGAGTTCACTAGTTATGGAGACTATTGCCTTGGCAAACTCCTACAGGGAATTCCAAATGGGAACAGGCATCAGAGATATAGGCAGACTGATGGATAGAAAGGGTAGTGAGTGGTGGAATGAAGAAGTAAGATTATTAGTGAAAGAGAAGAGAGAGAGGCATTTGGACGAGTTTCATAGGGAAATAGTGCAAATGACTGGGAGGTGTATAAAAGAAAGAGGCAGGAGGTCAAGAGAAAGGTGCAAGGGATGAAAAAGAGGGCAAATGAGAGTTGGGGTGAGAGAGTATCATGAAATCTTAGGGAGAATAAAAAGATGTTTTGGAAAGAGGTTAAATAATGTGCGTAAGACAAGAGAACAAATGGGAACATCAGTGAAGGGGGCTAATGGGGAGGTGATAACAAGTAGTGGTGATGTGAGATGGAGTGAGTATTCTGAAGGTCTGTTAAATGTGTTTGATGACAGAGTGGCAGATATAGGGTATTTTGGTCGAGGTGGTGTGCAAAGTGAGAGGGTTAGGGAGAATGATTTGGTGAACGGAGAAGAGGTAATAAAAGCTTTCCTGAAGATGAAAGCCAGCAAGGCAGCAGGTTTGGATGGTATCGCAGTGGAATCTATTAAAAATGGGGGGGACTGTATTGTTGACTAATTGGTAAGGATATTTCATATATGTATGATTCATGGTGAGGTGCCTGAGGATTAGTGAAATGCATGCACAGTGCCATTGTACAAAGGTAAAGGGGATACAGAGGAGAGTTCAAATTACAGAGTTATAAGTTTGTTTAGTATTCCTGGGAAATTATATGGGAGGGTATTGATTGAAAGGGTGAAGGCATGTACAGAGCAGCAGACTGGGGAAGAGCAGTGTGGTTTCAGAAGTGGTAGAGGATGTGTGGATCAGGTGTTTGCTTTGAAGAATGTATGTGAGAAATACTTAGAAAAGCAAATGGATTTGTATGTAGCATTTATGGATCTGGAGAAGGCATATGATAGAGTTGATAGGGATGCTCTGTGGAAGGTACTGAGAACATATGGTGTGGGAGGCAAGTTGTTAGAAGCAGTGAAAAGTTTTTAACGAGGATGTAAGGCATGTGTACGAGTGGGACGAGAGGAAAGAGATTGGTTCTCAGTGAATGTCGGTTTGTGGCAGGGTGCATGATGTCTCCATGGATGTTTAATTTGTTCATGGATGGGGTTGTTAGGGAGGTGAACGCAAGAGTTTTGGAAAGGGGCAAGTACGCAGTCTTTTGTGGATGAGAGAGCTTGGGAAGTGAGTCAAGTTGTTGTTTGCTGATGATACAGTGCTGGTGGCTGATTCGTGTAAGAAACTGCAGAAGCTGGTGACTGTGTTGGTAAAGTGTGTGAAAGAAGAAAGCTGAGAGTTAATGTGAATAAGAGCAAGGTTATTAGGTACAATAGGCTTGAGGGACAAGTCAAATGGGAGGTACATTTGAATGGAGAAAAACTGAAGGAAGTGAAGTGTTTTAGATATCTGGAAGCAAATTTGGCAGCGGATGGAACCATAGAAGCGGAAGTGAGTCACAGGGTGGGGGAGGGGGCAAAAGTTCTGGGAGCATTGAAAAATGTGTAGAAGTCGAGAACATTATCTTGGAAAGCAAAAATGGGATGTTTGAAGGAAGAGTGGTTCCATCAATGTTATATAGTTGTGAGGCGTGGGCTATAGATAGAGTTGTGCGGAGAAGGGTGGATGTGTTGGAAATGAGATGTTTGAGGACAATATGTGGTGTGAGGTGGTTTGATCGAGTAAGTAATGAAAGGGTAAGAGAGATGTGCAGTAATAAAAAAAGTGGTTGAGAGAGCAGAAGAGGGTGTTTTGAAATGGTTTGGTCATATGGAGAGAATGAGTGAGGAAAGATTGACAAAGAGGATATATGTGCCAGAGGTGGAGGGAACGAGGAGAAGTGGGAGACCAAATTGGAGGTGGATAGATGGAGTGAAAAAGATTTTGAGTGATCGGGGCCTGAATATGCAGGAGGGTAAAAGGCATGCAAGGAATAGAGTGAACTGAAACGATGTGGTATACCGGGGTTGACGTGCTGTCAAGGGATTGAACCAGGGCATGTGAAGCGTCTGGGGTAAACCATGGAAAGTTTTGTGGGGCCTGGATGTGGAAAGGGAGCTGTGGTTTCGGTGCATTATACATGACAGCTAGAGACTGAGTGTGAACAAATGTGGCCTTTGTGTCTTTTCCTAGCGCTACCTCGTGCACATTTGGGGGGAGGGGGTTGTCATTTCATGTGTGGTGGGATGGCGGCAGGAATGAATAAGGGCAGACAGTATGAATTATGTACATGTGTATATATGTATATGTCTGTGTGTGTATATATATATATGCATACGTTTCGATGTATAGGTATGTATATGTGCATGTGTAGATGTGTATGTATATACATGTGTGAGTGGGTCTGTTTCCTTGCGCTACCTCGCAAATGTGGGAGACAGCAACAAAGTACAATAAATAAATAAATACAATAATACTAAATACAGTGAAACATCTCTTATCAGTAAACTGAGACAATTAATTGTTTAAAAAAATGCATGACGCGTATCAGGTGGATGTGCGTCAAAGAAAAGATGGATGATGGAGATGTTTGAGGTCAGCCTTAATATTTACCAACATTTCTTTCTTTCTTTTCTTTCATATTCTTTGCTATTTATAGCATTAACAAGGTAATTCAAGTAGCAAATGAAGAAACTGCCTTAATCATCTATGTTCACTCTCTACTGTCATGTACAACGCACACACACAACAATCCCCATCCACAACCAGGCCCTACAGACTTTTCTGTGGTTTCCATGACTGCCTCACATGCCCAGGCTCAGTCACTGACAGCATGCCCTCTACTCTCTATTAGACATTGCTCCAATTCGCCATATCCTATGCATAAATTACCCCTCCCTCCCCACCCACACACACACACACACACAACCGCCACTACCACCACCTGCTTGTTCAGGTCTCAAGCACTCAAAATCTTTTCTTCTCTGTCCTTACATCTCCAACTCAGTTTTCCTCTCATTCTTATCCTCTCCACTTCTGACATATATACCCTCTCCTCATGCATTCTCTACATATATCCAAGTCATTTCAACACATCCTCTTCAGTTCTTTTAACTTCAATATTACACAGCTTTCTTTTAACCTATAATTTCTTACTTGAACAACCCTAATTACACCATATTGTCCTCAAATCTTTCATTTTCAACACATCTAAAGCCTATGCCTCACATTCATACATCACCAGGACCACTTTACATCATCAAGATGCCCATCTTTGTCCTTACTGACGATGACCTTTCTTTCCACACTCCACAATGTATATAGGACCTTAGCCACCTCCTCCACCCTATGGTTCACTTCAGCTTCTACATTTCCCTTCAGTGCCAGTATCATCAAAATAATCTTTTTTCATACAGGCTTGCTGTTTACCACATTAGCGAGGCAGTGCCAATAACAGATGAAGATATGGCCTCACTCACATTCACTCTCTAGCAGTCACATATAATGCACCAAAACTAGATCCCCCTATCTACAATCAGGATTCACATGCCTTTCCATGTTTTCTGCCAAAAGCTTCACATGGCCTGGTTCAGCCCTCTGAGAGCACATCGTTTCAGTAAACCATGAGGCTACAATTCACTCTATCCCTTGCACACCTCACACCCTCCTTCATGTTCAGGCCCCAAGCCTTCAAAGCATCTTTCACTACAACTTTCCACCTCCTCTGTGTTTTCTACCTTTTCCTTGTCCTCTCCATTGCTGAAATGCATGCCCTATTAGTCATCCTCTCCATACGTCCAAACCATTTCAGCACACCTTTACCAGCTTTCTCTTGCATGTTGCTCTTACCAAAACACCTTTCTCTTACTCTATCATTTCTTATTCAATTAACCCTCCTCACACCAAATACTGTCCTCACACATTTCATTTTCAACACATTCACCTTGTCCTTTACATTTCTGTCTAAGGTCGATGCCTTGCATCCATACAACATCAACAGGATTACCATACCACCAAACATACCCATATTTGCTCTAAATGACAATGACCATAACACATACCCATATCTGCTTTCAATGACAATGATCCACATTCCTCAATGCACCCAAGTTCTTTGCCCCCTCATCTACCCTAAAGCTCACATGGTTACAATAACTGCCACATCCAATCCCAGGTATCTAAAACACTCCACTTCCCCTACATTCTCTCCTTTCAAAACTCACACTCCATATAACCTCTCTTTTTACTGCTAAACCTAACAACAATTCACTCTCAACTTTCTCCATTCAAACACCCTCCAAAACTCAAGACACCAACTTCTGCTGTCTCTCATTTGAATCTGCCACCAGTGCCATATAATCAGCAAACAACAAATGAATCACCAACCAAGCCTCCTACGCCCAGCAGTGTGCACACCTGCTCCTCTTTCCAGACTCTTGCATTTACTTCCCTCATCAACTCATCACACATCCCTGCTGCAAACCCACTTTGAACCACTCATCCTCCTCTTTAGCTACTAACACAAATGTCCTCTAGCTAATCATTTCTCACTAATCCTATAAGCTTTCCTTCCATATCATGTATGTGTTACACCTTCCAGAGAGCAATTCTCTCAACCCAATCATATTGGTTCTCCAGATCCATAAATGCCATATACAAAACTTTTTCTCTAAGTATTTCTCACACACATTCTTTGAATCATATAGCTGATTTATACATCCACTATAACTCCTAAAATTATGTTGCTCCTACCCATTTTGATGCTCTGTGCATGCCACCACCCTCTCAATCACTAATCTTCCATACAAATTATAAGGTACTCTGAAAAAAATTAAATTCTGTAATACCTCTTAATTCAAAGACTCAACTTTGACCCCCTTGCCTTTAAAATGGCACTAAAGAAGCATTCCATAAATCCTCAGGAACCTCATCATAAGCCATACACACATTAACAATCCTACATATTCAGTTAACAACAACCTCTTTCTTATGAAATTAAACTGCAATACCAAGCAGTATTTTGAAGGTTTGTTGAATGTGTTTGATGATAGAGAGGCAGATATAGGGTGTTTTGGTCGAGGTGGTGTGCAAAGTGAGAGGGTTAGGGAAAATGATTTGGTAAACAGAGAAGAGGTAGTGAAAGCTTTGCGGAAGATGAAAGCCGGCAAGGCAGCAGGTTTGGATGGTATTGCAGTGGAATTTATTAAAAAGGGGGTGACTGTATTGTTGACTGGTTGGTAAGGTTATTTAATGTATGTATGACTCATGGTGAGGTGCCTGAGGATTGGCGGAATGCGTGCATAGTGCCATTGTACAAAGGCAAAGGGGATAAGAGTGAGTGCTCAAATTACAGAGGTATAAGTTTGTTGAGTATTCCTGGTAAATTATATGGGAGGGTATTGATTGAGAGGGTGAAGGCATGTACAGAGCATCAGATTGGGGAAGAGCAGTGTGGTTTCAGAAGTGGTAGAGGATGTGTGGATCAGGTGTTTGCTTTGAAGAATGTATGTGAGATATACTTAGAAAAGCAAATGGATTTGTATGTAGCATTTATGGATCTGGAGAAGGCATATGATAGAGTTGATAGAGATGCTCTGTGGAAGGTATTAAGAATATATGGTGTGGGAGGAAAGTTGTTAGAAGCAGTGAAAAGTTTTTATCGAGGATGTAAGGCATGTGTACGTGTAGGAAGAGAGGAAAGTGATTGGTTCTCAGTGAATGTAGGTTTGCGGCAGGGGTGTGTGATGTCTCCATGGTTGTTTAATTTGTTTATGGATGGGGTTGTTAGGGAGGTAAATGCAAGAGTTTTGGAAAGAGGGGCAAGTATGAAGTCTGTTGGGGATGAGAGAGCTTGGGAAGTGAGTCAGTTGTTGTTCGCTGATGATACAGCGCTGGTGGCTGATTCATGTGAGAAACTGCAGAAGCTGGTGACTGAGTTTGGTAAAGTGTGTGGAAGAAGAAAGTTAAGAGTAAATGTGAATAAGAGCAAGGTTATTAGGTACAGTAGGGTTGAGGGTCAAGTCAATTGGGAGGTGAGTTTGAATGGAGAAAAACTGGAGGAAGTGAAGTGTTTTAGATATCAGGGAGTGGATCTGGCAGCGGATGGAACCATGGAAGCGGAAGTGGATCATAGGGTGGGGGAGGGGGCGAAAATTCTGGGGGCCTTGAAGAATGTGTGGAAGTCGAGAACATTATCTCGGAAAGCAAAAATGGGTATGTTTGAAGGAATAGTGGTTCCAACAATGTTGTATGGTTGCGAGGCGTGGGCTATGGATAGAGTTGTGCGCAGGAGGATGGATGTGCTGGAAATGAGATGTTTGAGGACAATGTGTGGTGTGAGGTGGTTTGATCAAGTGAGTAACGCAAGGGTAAGAGAGATGTGTGGAAATAAAAAGAGCGTGGTTGAGAGAGCAGAAGAGGGTGTTTTGAAGTGGTTTGGGCACATGGAGAGAATGAGTGAGGAAAGATTGACCAAGAGGATATATGTGTCGGAGGTGGAGGGAACGAGGAGAAGAGGGAGACCAAATTGGAGGTGGAAAGATGGAGTGAAAAAGATTTTGTGTGATCGGGGCCTGAACATGCAGGAGGGTGAAAGGAGGGCAAGGAATAGAGTGAATTGGAGCGATGTGGTATACCGGGGTTGACGTGCTGTCAGTGGATTGAATCAAGGCATGTGAAGCGTCTGGGGTAAGCCATGGAAAGCTGTGTAGGTATGTATATTTGCGTGTGTGGACGTATGTATATACATGTGTATGGGGGGGGTTGGGCCATTTCTTTCGTCTGTTTCCTTGCGCTACCTCGCAAACGCGGGAGACAGCGACAAAGTATAAAAAAAAAAAAAAAAAGTTTTGTTGAGTATTCCTGGTAAATTATATGGGAGGGTATTGATTGAGAGGGTGAAGGCATGTACAGAGCATCAGATTGGGGAAGAGCAGTGTGGTTTCAGAAGTGGTAGAGGATGTGTGGATCAGGTGTTTGCTTTGAAGAATGTATGTGAGAAATACTTAGGAAAGCAAATGGATTTGTATGTAGCATTTATGGATCTGGAGAAGGCATATGATAGAGTTGATAGAGATGCTCTGTGGAAGGTATTAAGAATATATGGTGTGGGAGGCAAGTTGTTAGAAGCAGTGAAAAGTTTCTATCGAGGATGTAAGGCCATGTGTACGTGTAGGAAGAGAGGAAAGTGATTGGTTCTCAGTGAATGTAGGTTTGCGGCAGGGGTGCATGATGTCTCCATGGTTGTTTAATTTGTTTATGGATGGGGTTGTTAGGGAGGTGAATGCAAGAGTTTTGGAAAGAGGGGCAAGTATGAAGTCTGCCCCTATAAGCACAATCACAAACAAAAACTTATCACTTAAAGGCCTATCGATTATATGCAATCTAAAAATGTCTGCTTAAATCTTTCCTACTCCACATATAATTTTGCATGTCCCTCTTATTAAACTATGTATTCCCAATCACCGGTCTTTTCCCAGCACATAATTCCACAAACTGTTCATCATATTCATTCACATCACTGAATACCCCATGCTGCCCATTATACTTTTAACTGCAATATGACCTACTTTCACATTATAATCATCTTTCATTAATACCAGATTTCTTGCATCAAAACTGGTGATGTACTCACACAGTATATCCCAACACACACATTTTTGATTATCTCTTTTGTGGCCAGGTGTATAAGTACTAAATACTCACTGCTCATCATCCACTTTCATTATTACCAACACCAGCCTGTGACTCACTTCCCTATACTCTTTCACATATTTCCACAATTCCTTCATTAAAGTGTTGCACCTTACTCAGCTCTAGCCCTCACACAAACCCTAAGACATTCCTCCTCACCCAGGAGTTTTGTTTCATTCAGGGCTTCAACAGCAAGGGTATTTTCCTCAAAAATACTAATTTTCTATCCTTTCTTGTCATGGCAACACCAAAAATGCCCTAATGGTTACTGAACAGCTTATGCCCTGCCATTTTTTTTTTTTCTTTTTTTGAGAACGGCCCTGTCCATTAACATGTCATGGCATACTGGTCTAGATATGGGACTGTAATGACCTATGTACACAGACTACTACTTCCATGAAAGTGTAAGAACTTTCAGAGATTACCAAGATCTGATATTAAAAACATAGCCTTTTCTTCATATTACCATAAACGATATAAGTTTTAAAAGAAGCAAGGAAAACAGAAAGCATGAGTTAAGAATTCTCCTGTATATGACTTTGTCAAAACTAGTAGAAAAGAATAGCTAACTGGCACTTGCTTTCAGCTTTCCTTGTTACATTTTTGCATGACTTTTGTTTTTTCTATTTCTAATGGAAGAAACACAGTGAGAGATTACCTGCAAATTAAACAACTCAGGCAAAAGACTGCAAATCCCATGTGCAGACCCATAAGAAAATCCCAAGGGGACAAACAAAAAAATCCATGGCATATTTACAATCTTTTCATGGGTGGAGCTCCTCTCTCATGTATTTACAAGAAAAAACTAATATATAAAATCATAGTAGGAGGAAACTATGCATGATTAACCCTTTCTAGATGTACTTTCATTTATCGTTGGTAAACTAGTTGGAATATGATACTGCAGAAAAACTGGTTTATCTTCATTCTCCACAAATGACTCATGGATACAGTGATCTTCTTCATTTCTAAGAACCAATTCCCACCATAATTCTCTAAAAAAGTGTTGACAACTACCTCTGCACCAGCACTGTGGTGGAGTCCAGACTGAAGGTCCTACATTCTGGTGGAGAGGCCACTAAACACTGAAAATTTTAGCAATAGTAGAATATCACTGATATTTTAGTTGGGGCAAAAGGGGATTATTTTCAAAACATAGGGATAGCAAATTCCTATGTCTTGTTTCCTCCAGCAACAATTCAGGGACAAAGAGTGACCTTGCTTTAACAAGATCCTCATAGTACTCAAGGAGCTCTAGGTTATATGTACAATGGTCCAACTAACTATGTAACAGACTTGGACTGAACAATATTTCTAAGAGGGATAGGCAACTCTTAGGGTAAAATCAGCATCAAAAAAGGTTGACTAGTTAACACTAATATGTTACATGCACCTAAAATCTTTATGCTCTGTTCAGATCTCTAAATCCATAATCAGAATGCATGGGAGGAGAGACTATTTCATATGGCATAAGGCAACACACACAAGGTATGAAACCCCAACTTAAAGATGCCCTAGAAAACATGTTTCATTATATGAAAAGCTTGCATCTGCAAGGGGTTACTGTTTGTTCTTGCCTAGCTTCCCAGTTGGTTAATAATGCAAGTAGGGGACTGCCAAATGTAAGGAAGGGCAATCGAACCCATTCAAGGTGAGCTGAGAGGGTTTGTATTCATCCACAAGTTGCTCCCTACCCTATCAGAAAAATAGTCCCTTCAAAAAGAAAGAAAAAAAATTCCCAAAGATTGAGCAAAAGGAACCTTTTATCTACCAGAATGCCAGTCAAGGTCAATGAGGATAGAATCCTAACATCAATGGTTGACTGACATGTTCACTCCCTGGTTGTGAATCTGTATTGTCACTATGGGAAAACACTGTTCCAGTCACTACCTCTGTGCATTTCCCTTGTAAGGAGTTCATATAATGAATGCCTCCAGAGAGACAAAGAACTAGACATAACCAAAGAGAGAGGATGGAAGCAGATGGGTAAGAGGGAGGAAATAAGCACATGACCTATGCAAACACTGAAGAGACTGACAGGTGATGATAATGAGCTGGGATGCTCTGTATGTGGTAACTGACCATATGTCTCATGCTGGCATACCAAGTGTCCATTAAGTTCTCAGTAATTTCTATAACAGAAATAACATGTGTGCATATGGTCTTGATGGTGTTTATGAGATATACTGGAAGCATACATATGTTCTCAAAGTATTTATGATCTGATGGTGTTTATGAGATATACTGGAAGCATACATATGTTCTCAAAGTATTTATGAAAGTTATACAAAGTGCAAATTTGTCCCCAGTAGTGTTAATGAACAGTACCCAATCCTTGAAAAATAAACAAAAATAAATCATAAATGTACCCATTGCCATGGTCTTAGAAAAGTAAGAAAAAGATACTCATCCATGTTCAGACAAAAGAAGTCAGCAAGACACAGTTTGTTTTTTTCATGGTATGAAGAATAACGAGGTGCATCTATACTGGCAGTTCAGGCACAACAACATTGCTGAGTGGAGATTGCTGATAAATCAGAGGGTGGACCCGAGCTTACTATGTCACAAACCACTTATCAGGAGGTTAATAAAATGTAAGAGGCATTAACTTCAGCATTAAGATGGTGGTTAACAGGTTTCAAAGCCATAGCAAATTTTATAAGCAATAATCAAACTGTACTCCTCTAGGTATTCTGTCATACTTTTGAAGCTATATATTATCCTCCAAAAATTACTAAGTTCACTTCCATCTCATTTATTGGTGTTCCTGCTTTTTTCCTGCTCTTTTTTACTTTCCAACCTTCACTTTGTGCACTACAAATTCATGCTACAACAACAATCATTACTTCATTTTAGTGGTAGCCAGAGCAACTATTTCATTAATCTGAAAGACAGTAAAACAGATTTTTCATAGAAACAACATAATTGTCTACAGTACTCTGACATAAAAAAGTATGGAAGAAGTTTGAATGCAAAATCTTAAGATAAGAAGGTTACATGTTTTCCTGCTTAAATTGTAAGTAAGGCTGAAATAATATGAAACAAATTGAAAGCCACTTTCTTTTTACCTGAACTCATATAATTCACAAAATTGCAAGTTAATAACACATGCTAATTACTGCTAGAAGTGCCCATTCCATGATAAACTTTAATTCTACACTTACCAAGAAGGAACAGAGGAAAATGAAAGACACAAAGTAGGCATAAGCAACATTAGAGCCACAAGTCTTCTCTCTGTCATTTGTAAATGCTTCAGGATCACATGGTCGTCCTTTGATGCATGACAGCATGATACTCTGCCAGGATTCCCCCGTAGCACATCTGCACATACCACAAGTACATTATATTTTGCATGAACTAAATTCTGTTATACACTAAACTTAATAATTCATGCCATCAATGTGCTTTTTGATTACTTGTAAGAAAAAGATAATCAAATTCCTAAAAATTCTACATTTCTAAATTTATCATACACTCTACATAACATAATGAATAAGCCAAAATATTCAGGGCAATCAGGACAATCAATGCTTTAAACTATATTTCTACAAAGTTGACTGGTGTAATAATTAATTCCTGCAATAATTGTTTAAGTAATATGCTTTCTTGAACCTACAAACTTTATAGTAATATACTGAAGTCTGTGTCTTGAACTTACAAACTTTACAATAATAAGTTTCAGTCAAATCCTAAATTGTGCCACACACTGAATCAATGAGTCTGCTTAAGATATCCATTAAATTTTGCTTTCCGTGTTGACATATGGTTAAGTAAGTGAAATAAAACATTACATTAAATAATACAACTTTTGGAAAAAGATATACTAAAATCTAAGCTACAAAACACTAAACCTGAATAGTGATTTCCTTTAAAAAGAGCCTTTCAATATAACAAAAGTAATAATCAAATCCCAAAAGGCTTTCTTCTTAATTCATATGAGTGAAGCAATAATCATGACCATTCAACAATAAGAAAAATCATTAAGCCAATAGGATTAGCAATAATATTGTATGTAGTATGAAGCTTACTGTTTGATATGAAAAGGACAAAGAGTGCAATAAACATAACAGACACGCCTCAATCAATACAACATAAAACACAACCAATCACAAATAAATGTACTATTTTTCAAAGAAAAATCAAGTAGATTCAATTAAAGATTCTGTAATTGTTTGTTAAAAATAATTTCTTTTAAAGGTTCTGATCATTGAAAGCATCTATTTGCTTCTGCTTCTGAATGATACTTAATATATATCTCTACGTTTCTCAGATGTAACACAGTTATGTACTGTAAAGGTCTAAAGCTGGAACACACAAAAAGACTATTCAGCTGTGGAGAGTAAAATTTTCAATTCCACTATGGCTATTATACTTAACACAAGTTGATTTTTCTCTTACTCTAACTGGAAACTTAAGCTTATCAATGCTCTCTACTTTTCACATTCTATTCAGAAATTCATCCTGAATCTGCATACATATTTCACTACAAGTTGAATATTGAGATAATATAATATTTGACCAATCTTCTCAACACAGTTTTCTTGATAATACTATATTCTAAATTCATGGAAGTTTAATGTCATTTTATGTCACCAACATTGCAGACCCTCTTTTAATTTTGGTCATATCTACTTATCTAATCCATTCTATCTTCATTTACATTCATTTTTTTTTTTCATACGATTCGCCATTTCCCGCATTTGCGAGGTAGCGTTAAGAACAGAGGACTGGGCCTTAGAGGGAAAATCCTCACCTGGCCCCCTTCTCTGTTCCTTCTTTTGGAAAATTAAATGGTTACATGTTCCTAGTAAACTTATCATTATCCAGTCTAACTGAACCATAAAATCAATACTTCAAATCTATCCGAGATTCTGGTGATCAAAGTTATCCTGATGATGTAAGGGGGTTTTCTTAGTGTATTTCATGACTATGTTTTTTCTATCACATCTTATATGACAAAAATATTGGAGGTTTTAATAAAATAATATCAGTAGCAAGAAGCTATTGCTTTCCTTCCAGATAATCAAACTGCTTTTGAATTATATTAGATACATTCACCACAAAATATCCACATATAACTTTTAAAAGGAATACAAAAAAAATTTCAGGTGTTTCACAAAGTCAATAAAACAGTATTAATGCTATGGTTAGAAATAAAGATACTATATTCATCTAAAAAGTATGTATATCATTATGAGAATATTGGTAACAAATGATGAAGTTTATAAAAGATGGTAAGAATATTCTAAAGAACTGAGACTGACTGGAGATGATAGTGAGGAAGTTGCCTACTCATGCAAAAAAAAAAAAAAAAAAAAAAAAACACAAACAGGAGAGAGAGAGAGAGAGAGAGAGAGAGAGAGAGAGAGAGAGAGAGAGAGAGAGAGAGAGAGAGAGAGAGAGAGCAATGTATTTCAAAGGAGAAAGTATAAGGAACAATAAAAGTTACAGAATGGAAAAAAAATGTGAGTCTGTTGATGGAATGGTGACTAAGATGGTGAATTTGGAAGTAAAACTGCTGTAAAGTGAAAAAATGGTGCCTGATGACTGGATAATGCAGTTGTTGTTCTACTGTACAGTGGAAAGTGGAAAAATAGGGTGTAGGCCTTACAAAAGAACAAGGATCCTTAGCACAGCTGGTTAGGTGTACTGTAAGAAATCCTGGATGTGAGAAGCAAGGTAGGTTTGGGATGGGAAAAGAGTGCATACATCAGATTTCTGTTCCAAACAAATTGTGGAGAGAATATAGAGAGAAATAAGGTGTATGAAGCTCTTACAGGTTCAGAAAAGACATATAATATAGTCAATACAAAACCACCTTGGGAGGTTTGACTCTATATGGTGTGCACAGTTAGAACTTATGAAAGCTTTTGTAATAAAAGGAGTGCATGTGTGAGAGCAAGTGAGGGGTCCGAAATAAATGTGGGGGCTCATCAAAGTTAAGTGATGTCACCATGATTATTCAATGTTTTTACAGATGGCGCATTATCTGAAATGAGAGCTTGATGGGGTGACTGTGGTGTGATACCTGACCATGGAGAAACAGATTGTGAAATCAGTCTGCATGGTGAAGAACCAGATGTTATGGATGAGTTTTAGTACATGGAAGTTCCATAATTGGGGGAAAGGTAAAGATGAAAGCAGACATGAGGGAAAAAATTGGGATGCACTGAAAATCCCAGCGAAAAGGAAAACATTTCAGCATTTGTGCAAAAAGCTTGTCCCATTTCTGATATATGGTTGTAAACCATAGTGAATATCGGTCATGATGGAGTTAATGGACTCTACCTAAACAAGGATACACTGCAAAAGAAAGTCATCTTGACCAAGAATATCTCGTCAATGGGTGAAAAGGAGTAGTCTTGTCAAGAAACCTTATACTTATAGAGGTCCATTGCTTCCTGCTTCTAAATGTAGCACAGCACAGGAATAAAAGGAAACCCATAAAATGGATCTTGTTGAATGATTAAATAAAAGGTCAAGATAAGTAAAAAAAAATAAGAAGTGTCAAGATGTTAAACTGCATAGTATAATTGGAATTAGAGGATTCACAGAACAAAAGTGTGAGAAAGTTATGTGGCATGATAGATTCTTCAGAAAAGGGCATGAATGAATCTTTTAGGATGGTGTTGTCACAAAGAATGTATGTCAGATGAGAGGCTGTTCATGAAGCTCTTAAGTATGAAAAAGCCTACATAAATTTTACCGACTTACTCAAGAATGATTATATGATATGTATAATCCTGCATCTTTACAAGTAGGTTACATCACTTGGTGAAATTCATCCAAAATAAGAATTGGTTTTAAAAGTACACATTGAGAACTTATGAATAAAGAAACATACAAATGCCAAAATAAAGTCCAAACTCCTTTTGACATTTATTATAAAACTTTCCTTTACCTTCCCTTTTCTCAATGACCTTCCTTTCTAATCAGATTCAGTAAGTGAACATGGGAAACAGAAGAAAGTATTATTCCTACAGCAAAAAAAACTAAGCAAAATCCCAGCAACATCTAATGGTTTACTTACCTTCTGCCTCTAAAGGTAAGATCACTTTGTTCAAACTAGTGGTTTCTACAGCATCTCCATTGCTGAAATGCCATATCATGAAACTGAAGCTGTAATGTACCCATGTGAATACCTAAAGCTTTATTCTTATCTTAACCAAAAGAAACCTACCAAGTTGGTAGTTACCATTTTAATGCTGTATTTCTATCAAATAATGTTCAACAAACTTTCTAATCTACAAATATTTTCCGTAACATTTATCATCCACAGAGTTATATCTAGAGTTTAAATTATTTATCAATATTTCATGTCTGTTTCTATGTTTTTATGGTGTCATAGTCACCAGGTATGGTCAGTGTAACATAAGTTAGGAGCTAAATGGCAGCTCCATCGCACACCTCTCACCATTCCAAATGTTCAGGCCCTAATACCCTAAAGTTTCCTTCACTCCATCCTTCTGTTTCCATCTCCATCTCTTCCCCACCCCTTCACTTCCAACACCTAAATCTTCTATGCTAGTTTTGTTTCTGTCAAACTCTCCATATGCACTGTACTTGCTTTACATCTTCGTGTCTGAGCCTTTTACTTCTCAGAAATTCAGTATCACTTATCATGTTTCAATGGTAGTTTTTGCTGTGAAAGTATTTAATAAAATACAATTATTAGCAATGCCTTTAGGCATAACAACATAAACCATCATTAATCATCACAAAGTTTGCCCAAAAATGTAAAGGAAATTCTTATTTGGTTGTTACTGAAACATATCCTTGTTCACTGGGCCATCAATAATTCTGATGATGCTTTTTCAGACAAAGTGGCTGTAATGTTAGTCATCATTTATAGTACTGTCATTAAGATTGAATATATTCAGCTTTCAAAAGATTTTCGTAAAATGTTTTTCTTGTCAAAGCTCTCATTTGTTATCTAGTCTTTGTCAAGCAGGAAGCAGTATATTCTGAGCACATTATCTGAGAAAAAAAATTTGGTTTTTAAAATATTTAGATGATGGGTACTTCAATCTTCCATGGATAGTAGGATTATCATAGTAAGCTTATTTTTTCATCTTAATTTTCTCTTGGTAAGGTGAATTTCCTTGTGCTGACAGAACCCACCTGCCTGTGGTGGCACCTCAGACAAGAAGTGGGAACCACCAGCAGCAGCTGTCTCCAGAACTACACTCAAGAAGAGGAGATTGGGATGCCACTGACAGAATCCATGCTCTGCAAAAACTTAATGCCCTAAATGATTCCACATAAACCTGCTCTCACTCCACTTTAAACTATGTCTCACCTGTCCTCCCCTAAGCAAATATAACAAAACTGCAAACCACACAAAACAATGCATTCAGAATGATGAATGGCTGCCCAACAACCATAAACATTAAACATTTTAACAATGAAACAAAGATCTTCCCAATACAGCACCATCATAACATCCTCAGCCCTCTACAACCAACCACCAACCTCTGGGAAGAAATATAAAGCTTCCCAATGTCTCACACTTCAGTAACCTCTACTGACAGACTCCCCTACCCCTAACAAATATAACAATGATAGAAATAAACTAAAAAGAACTAAACTCCAACCCACCAGACATATACTCATTAGAAACCACACTCCCCATACAAACCAGTCACAATGTTCTGTTTAGTCTCTGGATATCACCCATCATTACGATGTTAAAAACAAGGTTTAAATACATCCCAAGACCCTTCATGCCATAAAGCATCTACATAAAGATTATATCAAGCACTCACTACTTATTTACCCTGCACTTTCTGTACTTAGACACAAGTGATATCAAATGATATATAACCTGTGGTCCCAACCAGTAGATGTGGCCAGCTTCCTGAGTGCTGCAAGGAACTCAAAAGGATAGAACAGACTCCTATGGCAGTAGGGCAAGGAAAAGAGAAGTTCCTGTTCCCTCTGACTTCTCAGTCTTGCTTCACTGTATGATGGATGCAAGGCTTTTGAAACAATTTTCCTTTTCCTTCACACAAAGAATTTAAAAGTGGCATATCAAATTTGTTTCTTCCTTACAGAGATGTTCCAATGGTTATACCTCCTACGGTTCATGTTCCAAGGTTAATCAAGCTTCTTTTATGATGTTTTCTGAATTATGTTTTATCAAGTAGGCTCCCTTTTCCTTGTTCTGATTAATCATCCTCTATTTCAATATATCCTTCCCAGCCTCCAAAAGGGTATTGCTATGCAAATTGTCTGGACTAACCAGGAATTTTTCCTACTTGGTGGTTTTAGTCTTGATTCCTATTTCTGTATCACCCACCTTATATTCTTGAGGTCTGAATGGAGACCTCTAATGATATGGGGCAATTTCTCGCCAGTAGATCATGTGGATGTGGGATTTACAGATTCTAGCCCCCACTTGCATTCCCATTTACTAAAAATACAAGAAATTTATTTTATCAGGAATGTTCTTCTTTAGTTTGTATTTTCCATAGCAAAGGGGCTTCTAGTACACAACAAAAATTGGTACAATGATGCAAGAATTTTCCTACAAGGGTAAGAGCTATTTCTCCAAGGAGGAATCTATTTTCTGGTATCAGCCAATCATCTTTAGGGTGTGCATCCAAGTGGAGGGATGGTAAGTCCACAGGCCCACTGCCATGGGACACATGGACTTCTCAGCATTCTGTTCTCTTACCCTTTATCTTCCCCTAAAGAATAAGAGTTTACTAGGCTTTTGAATGCGAGTTCCTTTATGGGGTTTACAAACCAGGTTAGTACCAAATGGGAATGCAATATCAAAATTCCCTCGTTAACTATTGCTCCAAATGCTGTTATATTCGTCTTCACACTTTAGCCACAAGAGGATTTGTTTTCTTAGTTGTGAGTGTTAATATTTTGGTATCCCTCTTCTATAGATAGACTTGAAACCATCAGTTAGTCCTGTATCTGTATCTTATATTCTCCACATACTGAAACTTGCAGTTAGTTCAGAGATAAAGCAGCTTCAAAACATTCCTGCACATATTGGAAAATCAGATTCAGACCTTGGGATTTTTTTACACCCACATAAGACACTTTTCAGACTCATTTTAGCAGTATTAATATCTTCCATATTAAACATAAGCATTATCAGTTTAAAAGATCTATAATGCTACAATCACAGTATTAGCTTTAACCCTTCAACTGCAGTAACAGTCAATTGAAGAGACAAAGTTCACCACTATTATCATCAATTGATGATTTAACGGTTTCCAGCCTCATTTGAATTCCCAACTAATGTTTGATTCCACAAGTTATCTACCAGCATTCTCCTGTCATAACTAGAAAAATACCACATGCCTGTATCATCCAAACAGCATATATCACCTTATTTCACAAGCTCTCACATTCTAAGAGTAAAAAAGAAATAAGTATATCTGTAGCATTATTAGCATACTCAGAATAACTTAATGACTGAAAAGTAATATAAAGAGTGCACTGGTCTTATGCATAAACACATAGATATATACATCTAAATGAAATCATACCTGGAAGAAAAACAATTATCACTCACAGGCTGCCCCTTACCCCAATGCAATCTTTTCAAAACCCAACTACAACAATATAAAGGACAGTGTATTACTCTTTTAGGGATTTCCTTTACTAATGGATAACATACATCATTGAAAGTTATGGATAACACACATTATTGAAAGTCACAATACAGCGTGGCTTGATATGCATGAGCCCCATGTTTTGACTATAACTTTAGCTGTTATAAGGCGAGCCCAGCAGGGTGCTCATGCTGTGCATATCACATTTCCCACTACATCAGATCTCTGCTAGTGTTTAGAGAAAGAAACTTTTGCCACTTGTATACTTCTACCCTTCTTCCCATTTGAACCAGTCAACAACATACCTAAGCATCCAGCAAGTACTCCACCTACAAGTGAGCCTGTTCAACGTAATGAACTTGTGTGTGGTTCCTTCCTGTAATGGCATTACTGTAAGTAGTATCTACACCATAAAGAAAAAAAGGCAAATCTATCAGGAAAGCCTTTTCTCAGCCATTCATTTTTGAAAAATCAATGTATATCAGGTTGCCAACATTTGTGGAAATGGAGAAAGCTCTTCCATCTAACCTTTTAACATCCACAAAAAATGTGCTAACTACTCCAAAAAATGCTACGGTTAATGGAAAGTGGTTTTCTATTCAAAATATCATAGATTTTGTCCAAAGAATGCGGAGAGAAAATATAGGAGTAAGTTTGGCTCATGTAAGAATAAGTATTATGTAATCATCTAGCACATTCTGCAATACAACTACACTCAACATAACTAGGTATGTTTGCCACACAGTATACATTATATAACTTCACATGAAATTTGTTGCTACTTTCACTTGAAAATTGCACATTAAGTTTTTGTATTATGATTTGTACAAAACTACTTAGTTTATAAAAATTCAATGCAATTATTTCGTGAAATATTATCTGACGTACGGGTGGTATCCTCTGATGAAGGAACATGCATCTGCCTGCCACACAACTAGGCAAGCAATTCCTAATCAGTTTTCTCTGTTTGATTCACATATTACAACTTTCCTATCAACCAATCCCTCCTAACCCACTACTAAAATCGAAAACACATCATTTAATGCCAACACAGACACATAGTACATTGCACAGAGGGCATATCACCACCACCTCACTCGTCAACACCCACCTTACACAGCTCCTGAATACAAGTACTTCCTAATTCACATACAAAATCAATACATTAAAAATTGACTACTCAGTGTACAATATTATGAAAAAAACTGTAAAAGTGTACAGTGTACAGTTTAGAGCGTTTTCAGTTCAGGGAGGTACTGCTTAGCCATCAATGTACATCTTGCTCTGTGATTGATATGGTGAATTGTACACTATATTTTCTTAACACATCTCTTCAGATTATTCTTACCTAATGCATGAGCTAATTGTTCTCTACATATTCAGGAAAAAATATAGGAAAAACTTACCCAGCATCTGAAGTCACATTACTTCTTTTCAAAACTTGTCTTTCACTTGGCAAATAGGGTTATTTATCTTTTCTATAAATTTTCATACACAGCTCTCTTCAGTAGGTTTATGACTAATTCATACACTAATGATAAATCACAAAAGAATATAACATTAGAATTGTACTGGAACAGCTATACTGGCAGTGCTACAGTGCATGTTTTCGAATGTTTCCAGTTCAGGGAACGGAGTGTGGCATGGCTGTCTCAGAGTTCAAAGGATACATCTTCCCCAGTGAATGTTACAGTAAACTGTATTCTTTATATATTGTTTGTCTCATTTCTGTTAGTAGGGTCAAGACTAATTCATGCACAGAAAATAAGACTACCTCTGAGGAGGAACAGGGGACTGGACCTCCCCACCCTCTTGTACTTCAATTTCTAAAAGATGGAACCAAAGGAGCCAAGCAAGGAGTGCTCATCCTCCTGGAAGGCTCAGGCTGGGGTGCCTAAACCTGGATGGATGTAACCAAGAGAAGAAAGGAGAGATAGGTGGTATGCTCGAGAAAAGAAACCTGGATGTTCTGGCTCTGAGTATAACAAAGTGAAAGGGTAAAATAAAGGTGAAGAATGGTTTAGGAATGTCATGGGGAAAAGTCAGGGGGTGGTGTGAGGACAAGAGCAATGGAAGGGGATGCAATACTGATCAGGCAGGAGTTGTGAAAATATGTGAAAGAGTGTAGGGAAGTATGCTCCAGATTGATGAGGGTAAAAATGAAAGTGGATTACAAGAGATGGGCCATTATTAGTCCTTATGCACCTGGCCATAGGACGCTGGATGATGAAAAACATGATTAGGGAGCAGCTGAGTGAGTGCAACAGCAGTTCTGATGCTAGAAATCGAGTAGGTCCACCTCAATCAACGTAGAGGAAGACAAACTTCTATTTCAATGTACTCAGCAACAAATCAAAGTGCATAGGGTTAGCCTCATACAGCTTGGTCCATGATTATCTCATGAATCAAGCTGTATTCTAGGTTGCTTGTGCTTGTGGGAAAGAGGAAGAAAATCATCTTGGAGGTAAAGTTATTTAAGTGGGCTTTGCTACTAGTTAATGTGGTGTTGATAATGCCAGAGTTGTTGGCTGGCCCACTATAATAGTGATAAAAATTTCTGAATATTCAGATAAACTGAAGCAGTGTGCTTCCTACACATCATCTACATATCCAGTGAAGACCACTTATACCAGACGTGAGGTTATGGAGAATACGGAGTGTGTTAAGTGTTTTCGTACAAAAAACTATGTATCTAAAGCTGTACTTTTTTTTAATATACCTGCATTGTGCTGCATATTTCTTCACATTTTTCATAGTTTTTACGGAAATCATGTTCGAGAAATCTTTCCCCAGAATGCAACTCTCCTTATCTCACCAAGGCCTATCAGAAAATGGAACTCAATATCTGATGATCCTAGTTAAGTTTTTCAGGAATAAATCTCTACATTAACTGAGGAGTGGATGTACCATTCATCCAGACAGACCTTGTTAAGTTTTTGAAGTTATTATGTAGGGGATCCTCATTATTTTCCTTCACTTTTACCAGTATATATCAAGCACAATTCCAGTCCATCTTCTAGGTCACCTTAGGATAGTCTCTTGAATGCATTCCTATAGTGTTTCGCATAGAGTGACTAACTTCAATCCAGCAACTGCAGTTCTTCCAAGGTGTTGCTGTCTGTGCATTGCCCACTAAAAAGACAATCCTTTACTTGTCTTAATAAATAATAGGTACCAATCTTTCTATGAATTTAATGTCACAACTGTTAGAAACCTAGTGTGCAAAAAGTATTTCAATTCACTTCAAGCTGTCCAAAGAGAGTCCTTGTCTCAGGTCTATACAGAAATTCAACCTACTTAAGGGTTCCTTCATGACAGTCTATTCCTGGTCTTGCTCAAAACTTGCCTTTTTACCTTTGGCAATTTTTTACCTTGCTACTGTACAAGATATCAGATAGTAAAAGATGTCATTTCCTTTTGCAATGAGTTTCAAGGAAGGATTGAAGTGTTTCTCCAGATATCAATTCTTCCATTCACTATGATAAGAGTATATTTTAGTGTCATTTTGGAAGTGGTCTCATTTAAGGGATCACAGGAACTGGACCACATCAGTCTACTTTCTTGTAGATAAATTATTTTTGTTTTTGATAAAGCTCAAACTCTAGTGAGACACTCAATTAAACATTTCAACATAAATCAACAAAGACTTCAGAGTACGTGATCCTTTCAGTAAAAGTTGGGCTATATTTTCATTTAATCAAAGGAGTCATGAAGTCCTATGCTATAAAAGCATTTTCTCTCAAAGGCTTTCATTCGACTATAATCTGGTCACAACTGCTTTATTTGGTTTATGGTTTCCTCTAGACAGTCACCTGTTTATGCATTTTTGAAGAATATAATAAACACATCTTACTAAACAAATGCTCATGCAGGTTGTACCTCTTTAATTCGGCAACCTTGGGACCTGGCCTCTGCCAGACCACATAAAATGTTGGAAAACAGAAAATAATCCCTTTAAAGGTCCTTGGGTGAACACTCTTACCAATTACCATCAGCATGGTTTTATGTGTACCTGCAGCCAAGAATTGTTACACTATCTTTGGAATCTTACCCAAGATGCAGACTCCTCAATATCTTGGGCAAGGGTATTCATAGCATACAACACCAATACAGGGCAGATTCATCAGCATTATACACTTGTTTTGGGGCTTTAAGAAATTATCAGGACTGGTAATTACTTCGGCTGTATTGTAAACAGATTTTGGTACCTTAGCAATGCTAACAACACTACCCTAGTGGTAGATCCACAAACTAATGGAGGCACATTCAAAACATGCTGGACCATGGGAGTTGCTGGACCACAAAGCGCTGTATCACAGGTACAAGCTGTACCTTTATTGTTAGTTTGTGATTTTTCCATCATCCTTTATTTGGATGTGCTTTAATATCATTTACTCAATGACTGAATCCAGTTTGGAAGAAAACAAGTTCCAAACTTAAGGAAACATATTTCTATCTACTGGCCAGACCAATGATAAAGCTTTTTTTCCATTCCTCTTCTTCAATCTTTTGTTTTTGTTCTGTAGCAGAATGTGGAACTTTGTAGGGATCAGTTAAGGTATTCATATGGATATTTTGCAGATTCAGATTCATGACATGGCCATTCTGCAGTAGGGAAGACAGTGGTGATCAGTGGTCTGGTTGATAAGATCCTGCCATTAGGGGTACATGGAGAATAAACCAAAGGATAATATTTGTTCTCAGATTCTGCCTTATCATCATCCCAAACATGGCAAGGTTCTTACTTATTTCCTTTGTTCACTGGTAACCCCAGTAAGATAGACTATGCTTCCATGATCAAACATTTTTCAAGGTCTGATGTATGTTCCCCAACTCAAGGCAATCTTATAACTGCTGCTACATGTACATTCTTGCTAGCCTGGGACTCAAAAAAATTATCTTCACAAAATAACATGCTCTTTTCATTGTCTGATGAGACCCACAACCTAATAATCCTGGAACATCTTTACAAAAGAGAATAGGGTAGGTGTTAGTAAATGGAAAAGGTTGCCTCAAACATTTGGCTCTCCAGATCCCAGTATTTACTCCAGCATAGTGCACCATTCTGAGGTATGTTGTGTACAAACAATGTCTTCAAAAATACCTAAAAGTTGCTACCAGTGTTCTCGTGGTGTAAAATGTAAACAAATGTCACACTGAAGTGCAAAGAAACTGAAATCATTATAAAACCTGAGAAAGGTACATCTGTGAACAGGCTTGTCAGTACTTCAACAATTCATGATCGAAAGAAACAATAAGAGAAAAATATCAGATTCCTTTACCAACTGTGATATACCTCAGTATATGAATAAAATGTAAAATCATGCCTCAAGTTAAGATCAGTGACATAGATCTCCCAGTACAAGACTAAGGGGAGCCTATCTCTGGGCCAATAGTGACTTGGAAGGCCAAGTTTTGTTCCATGATAAAGTAAACAGAAAAACTGCATGAATATTCTTAAGGATGATACACTAGATTTAAGATATATTATGGTATACAATTGTAAAAGTATGTGGTGAAAACCTTTCCACTGATCATGAAGCTGCTGAATACTACACTGTTATGTTAGCTGATGGCTAAATTTTGTGTGCTGCACAAATCTACAGTGCTTATGCCAGGGGTTCCACAAATTCTTGTTGCTGCAAATAACTTTTGAGATTTACTGACTTGTGATATAGTGATTGCAAATGTATATATCTTTTGCATGTACTGTATGTCTATTACATGACATGACATAATTACATTACATTACATATGTTGCAACTTTAACCTTTTAAGGACTATAGTTGTGCAGGAGAGGTTTACTGGGGTAGGAATATACACATACTTGTTATGATGCCTCCTTAATATATCTGCAAAACAATGATTACATCCTTTCTTTTTCCTTTTCCTTTTTCTTTGCTCTTTCACCCGAGATGGCCTTGATTGGGGCATGTTTTGCTCTCACCATGTCAATCACAAATAAAGAAAAAAGTAAGGTCATTTAAACTGAAAGGCAGGCTTTATTGATTTACCATACAGACATATCTTAGGTCACAAGCAACAACAATCAGCAACAGTAAAAATACCCAAAGTAGTGTCAGTATCCATACATGATGGGTGAGGTACAACCAACTGTAGGAACTCTAACTGTGTTGGTACAGGATGCCTCTTCCTACCATCATTTAAATTGGAAGGCAAACTTTATTGGTATAAAGAGATGCCTAATATCACAAGCAAATCCTAGTCTCTTAGTTACCCATAAACCATGATGGGAGAAGGTACAGCTAAGGGTTGTATGCTCAGTAAATCCTACACCAATCAATGGCTAGTTAGTGATAGTCTTTGGGGTACGAGTAAAGGTGATAATGATTTGGTTAATGGTAAACTGATAACACTGGAAAAAGTTCTTTGTGTATTAATAATCCACTGGTGGTGAAAGAGAAGAGACATACAAGTCAGCAAAAGGAAACAAACACATGATAAGCATAGTGTGCATTAAATACCAAATCTAAATGTCTGTACAGCAACAAATATGGATAATCTATTAGATTTTCTTCCTTTTATATTTAAATTTTCTGACAGAAATATCTTTTTACTTTTTGATAAACCTCAGTCCTGAAGATCCCCCTAAATTTTCAGGGTTCAGTCCTTTAAAGGTTGTTAACATTACACAGCTAAGGCATCCAATGGATCTGTTTATGAAACCTCAATCTCGTAACACAAAATGATTCTGCATCAGGTTCTGTGACATTTTCTGGAGCATTTGAGGGATTCCATGATGAAATTCAGCCCTGCCAGTGTATTAAATCTAAGCATATCAAGCATTCCAATTAATGTTTCAAAGAACCTGACATAGAACCATTCTGTTATGGAAACTGTGGTGCACAATAAGATCCACTAGATGTAAGGAGTACGAATCCAGGAACAAGTCATGCACTTACACAGTATGTAATGTTGTGTAACTGCCATATATGTAACAAGAACATACCTACACTATAGATAAATCCTCAGTTGCACGGAGGTGAAAAGATATTGTAGCTACCCAGCACAATTCTAATGAATCAGCATTATACTGGTGTTGCCTTCCTAGGAAATTCCCAGATAAATTTCTGCAATTTAGTGTGAATCTTCATTTTTCACCATTCAATATATCAACTTAATACCATTAAAGAAAACTCTCCAGCATGAATTTTTAAACTTTGACATTTAAAGACAAACTCATTCATTCTCAAATTTTCAGCTTCATCAATCTAAGTGCTTGGCATGAAAAAATCTTAAACTAACATATAAAACACCAAATTCATTCATTCACACATTTAAGACTTCAACAATCTAAGTGGCTGGTATGAACTTATAATCTAGGACATTTAAACAGAAACTCAATCATTCACAAATTTTGAATTTTATCAATTCAAGTGGCTGGCATGAACTTTTGAACTTCACCAATCTAAGTGGCTGGCATGGACTTTTAAACTTTGACATTAAACACAAACTCAATCATTCACAAATTCTAAACTTCATCAATCTTAGTGAAGTGGGCCTAGGACTTCGTTGGGGTAGGCTGGGATTCAACTTAAGTATATATTTATTTATTATACTTTGTCGCTGTCTCCCGCGTTTGCGAGGTAGCGCAAGGAAACAGACGAAAGAAATGGCCCAACCCCCCCCCATACACACGTATATACATACGTCCACACACGCAAATATACATACCTACACAGCTTTCCATGGTTTACCCCAGACGCTTCACATGCCTTGATTCAATCCACTGACAGCACGTCAACCCCGGTATACCACATCGCTCCAATTCACTCTATTCCTTGCCCTCCCTTCACCCTCCTGCATGTTCAGGCCCCGATCACACAAAATCTTTTTCACTCCATCTTTCCACCTCCAATTTGGTCTCCCTCTTCTCCTCGTTCCCTCCACCTCCGACACATATATCCTCTTGGTCAATCTTTCCTCACTCATTCCCTCCATGTGCCCAAACCACTTCAAAACACCCTCTTCTGCTCTCTCAACCACGCTCTTTTTATTTCCACACATCTCTCTTACCCTTACGTTACTCACTCAATCAAACCACCTCACACAACACATTGTCCTCAAACATCTCATTTCCAGCACATCCATCCTCCTGCGCACAACTCTATCCATAGCCCACGCCTCGCAACCATACAACATTGTTGGCACCACTATTCCTTCAAACATACCCATTTTTGCTTTCCGAGATAATGTTCTCGACTTCCACACATTCTTCAAGGCTCCCAGAATTTTCGCCCCCTCCCCCACCCTATGATCCACTTCCGCTTCCATGGTTCCATCCGCTGCCAGATCCACTCCCAGATATCTAAAACACTTCACTTCCTCCAGTTTTTCTCCATTCAAACTCACCTCCCAATTGACTTGACCCTCAACCCTACTGTACCTAATAACCTTGCTCTTATTCACATTTACTCTTAACTTTCTTCTTCCACACACTTTACCAAACTCAGTCACCAGCTTCTGCAGTTTCTCACATGAATCAGCCACCAGTGCTGTATCATCAGCGAACAACAACTGACTCGCTTCCCAAGCTCTCTCATCCCCAACAGACTTCATACTTGCCCCTCTTTCCAAAACTCTTGCATTTACCTCCCTAACAACCCCATCCATAAACAAATTAAACAACCATGGAGACATCACACACCCCTGCCACAAACCTATATTCACTGAGAACCAATCACTTTCCTCTCTTCCTACACGTACACATGCCTTACATCCTCGATAAAAACTTTTCACTGCTTCTAACAACTTTCCTCCCACACCATATATTCTTAATACCTTCCACAGAGCATCTCTATCAACTCTATCATATGCCTTCTCCAGATCCATAAATGCTACATACAAATCCATTTGCTTTTCTAAGTATTTCTCACATACATTCTTGAAAGCAAACACCTGATCCACACATCCTCTACCACTTCTGAAACCACTTAAGTATATTCATCAAATTTTCTTTCTGATTTTCTTTTCAAGTGTCTTATGACCACACTTGTTAAGGGTACTGGTCTGCATATCAGTGCAATTTCTTGACTGCCTTCTTTATGTGTAGGCATGAAACTTGATTTCTTCCATTCCTTTACAAATATGCCTTCCTCTAGCAACATAATGACCAACAATTCAAGTGGCCTTGTAGGTGTATCTGCACATTCCTCATCATATATTGTGTGATTCATCAAGAACATGAGCTTTATATACATCAAAGTGTTCAAACACATCTACATAGTTATGATATCAAACTAGGGTTAGATTTCTGTAATGCCATTCAGCACTTATGACACAGTATTTACATCCAATAAAAAAAAAAGGCCAACAAAATGGTTTCTTATATTACTGGTGCCAATTTTGCATAGTTCTGTCCGAAAAAAGTTTTACCTAATCTATAAATTAATTATAGGGTTAATAATCACAACATAAATGCATAGTAATCATTAACAGTTACATTATGTATGCATGCTCAACCTACATGATTACCATACATTATAAACTTGCTTAAATATACTGTACCTATACCTATTTCATTCTAAGTTATTCTTATATAGTTCCCCTCAGACATACTTGCCTAGATCATAAACTTACAAATATAGGCTATACGTACAAAGTAATGAAGTGATTATCACTCATAACTGCATACTCATAATCACTGTTCAACCCACACACTTACCATTCATAAACATCAAATTTTTTTCATACTTGATCAATGTTTCCTGCATTAGCGAAGTACAGCCAGGAAACTGATGAAGAAACACATCCACTCATATATATATATATATATATATATATATATATATATATATATATATATTTTTTTTTTTTTTTTTTTTATACTTTGTCGCTGTCTCCCGCGTTTGCGAGGTAGCGCAAGGAAACAGACGAAAGAAATGGCCCAACGCCCCCCATACACATGTACATACGTCCACACACGCAAATATACATACCTACACAGCTTTCCATGGTTTACCCCAGACGCTTCACATGCCTTGATTCAATCCACTGACAGCACGTCAACCCCTGTATACCACATCGCTCCAATTCACTCTATTCCTTGCCCTCCTTTCACCCTCCTGCATGTTCAGGCCCCGATCACACAAAATCTTTTTCACTCCATCTTTCCACCTCCAATTTGGTCTCCCTCTTCTCCTCGTTCCCTCCACCTCCGACACATATATCCTCTTGGTCAATCTTTCCTCACTCATTCTCTCCATGTGCCCAAACCATTTCAAAACACCCTCTTCTGCTCTCTCAACCACGCTCTTTTTTTTTTCCACACATCTCTCTTACCCTTACGTTACTCACTCGCTCAAACCACCTCACACCACACATTGTCCTCAAACATCTCATTTCCAGCACATCCATCCTCCTGCGCACATCTCTATCCATAGCCCACGCCTCGCAACCATACAACATTGTTGGAACCACTATTCCTTCAAACATACCCATTTTTGCTTTCCGAGATAATGTTCTCGACTTCCACACATTTTTCAAGGCTCCCAAAATTTTCGCCCCCTCCCCCACCCTATGATCCACTTCCGCTTTGTCGCTGTCTCCCACGTTTGCGAGGTAGTGCAAGGAAACAGACGAAAGAAATGGCCCAACCCATCCCCATACACATGTATATACATACGTCCACACACGCAAATATACATACCTACACAGCTTTCCATGGTTCACCCCAGACGCTTCACATGCCTTGATTCAATCCACTGACAGCACGTCAACCCCGGTATACCACATCGCTCCAATTCACTCTATTCCTTGCCCTCCTTTCACCCTCCTGCATGTTCAGGCCCCGATCACACAAAATCTTTTTCACTCCATCTTTCCACCTCCAATTTGGTCTCCCTCTTCTCCTCGTTCCCTCCACCTCCGACACATATATCCTCTTGGTCAATCTTTCCTCACTCATTCTCTCCATGTGACCAAACCATTTTAAAACACCCTCTTCTGCTCTCTCAACCACGCTCTTTTTATTTCCACACATCTCTCTTACCCTTCTGTTACTTACTCGATCAAACCACCTCACACCACACATTGTCCTCAAACATCTCATTTCCAGCACATCCATCCTCCTGCGCACAACTCTATCCATAGTCCACGCCTCGCAACCATACAACATTGTTGGAACCACTATTCCTTCAAACATACCCATTTTTGCTTTCCGAGATAATGTTCTCGACTTCCACACATTCTTCAAGGCTCCCAGAATTTTCGCCCCCTCCCCCACCCTATGATCCACTTCCGCTTCCATGGTTCCATCCGCTGCCAGATCCACTCCCAGATATCTAAAACACTTCACTTCCTCCAGTTTTTCTCCATTCAAACTCACCTCCCAATTGACTTGACCCTCAACCCTACTGTACCTAATAACCTTGCTCTTATTCACATTTACTCTTAACTTTCTTCTTTCACACACTTTACCAAACTCAGTCACCAGCTTCTGCAGTTTCTCACATGAATCAGCCACCAGCGCTGTATCATCAGCGAACAACAACTGACTCACTTCCCAAGCTCTCTCATCCCCAACAGACTTCATCCTTGCCCCTCTTTCCAAAACTCTTGCATTCACCTCCCTAACAACCCCATCCATAAACAAATTAAACAACCATGGAGACATCACACACCCCTGCCGCAAACCTATATACATATATATATTCATTTATTTATTCATTTATTTGCTTTGTCGCTGTCTCCAGCGTTAGCAAGGTAGCGCAAGGAAACAGACGAAAGAATGGCCCAACCCACCCACATACACATGTATATACATACACGTGCCCACACACGCAAATATACATACCTATACACCTCAATGTATACATATATATGCACACACAGACATATACATATATACACATGTACATAATTCATACTGTCTGCCTTTATTCATTCCCATCGCCATCCCACCACACATGGAATAACAACCCCCTCCCCCCTCATGTGTGCGAGGTAGCGCATTATTACATGACAGCTAGAGACTGAGTGCGAACGAATGGGGCCTTTGTTGTCTTTCCTAGCACACACACACACACACACATATATATATATATATATATATATATATATATATATATATATATATATATATATATATATATATATATATTATTTTGCTTTGTCGCTGTCTCCTACGTTTGCGAGGTAGCGCAAGGAAACAGACGAAAGAAATGGCCCAACCCACCCCCATACACAATGTATACACACACACGTCCACACACGCAAATATACATACCTATACATCTCAATGTACACATATATATACATACACAGACACATACATATATACCCATGCACACAATTCACACTGTCTGCCCCCATTCACTCCCATCGCCACCTCGCCACACATGGAATACCTTCCCCCTCCCCCCTCATGTGTGCGAGGTAGCACTAGGAAAAGACAACAAAGGCCCCATTCGTTCACACTCAGTCTCTAGCTGCCACGCAATAATGCCCGAAACCACAGCTCCCTTTCCACATCCAGGCCCCACACAACTTTCCATGGTTTACCCCAGACGCTTCACATGCCCTGATTCAATCCAATGACAGCACGTCAACCCCGGTATACCACATCGATCCAATTCACTCTATTCCTTGCCCTCCTTTCACCCTCCTGCATGTTCAGGCCCTGATCACACAAAATCTTTTTCACTCCATCTTTCCACCTCCAATTTGGTCTTCCACTTCTTCTCTTTCCCTCCACCTCCGACACATATATCCTCTTGGTCAATCTTTCCTCACTCATTCTCTCCATGTGCCCAAACCATTTCAAAACACCCTCTTCTGCTCTCTCAACCATGCTCTTTTATTTCCACACATCTCTCTTACCCTTACATTACTTACTCGATCAAATCACCTCACACCACACATTTTCCTCAAACATCTCATTTCCAGCACATCCACCCTCCTGCGCACAAATCTATCCATAGCCCATGCCTCGCAACCATACAACATTGTTGGAACCACTATTCCTTCAAACATACCCATTTTTGCTTTCCGAGATAATGTTCTCGACTTCCACACATTCTTCAAGGCTCCCAGGATTTTCGCCCCCTCCCCCACCCTATGATTAACCTCCGCTTCCATGGTTCCAGCCGCTGCCAGATCCACTCCCAGATATCTAAAACACTTTACTTCCTCCAGTTTTTCTCCGTTCAAACTTACCTCCCAACTGACTTGACCCTCAACCCTACTGTACCTAATAACCTTGCTCTTATTCACATTTACTCTTAACTTTCTTCTTTCACACACTTTACCAAACTCAGTCACCAGCTTCTGCAGTTTCTCACATGAATCAGCCACCAGCGCTGTATCATCAGCGGACAACAACTGACTCACTTCCCAAGCTCTCTCATCCACAACAGACTTCATACTTGCCCCTCTTTCCAAAACTCTTGCATTCACCTCCCTATCAACCCCATCCATAAACAAATTAAACAACCATGGAGACATCATGCACCCCTACCTACATTCACTGAGAACCAATCACTTTCCTCTCTTCCTACACGTACACATGGCCTTACATCCTCGATAGAAACTTTTCACTGCTTCTAACAACTTGCCTCCCACACCATATATTCTTAATACCTTCCACAGAGCATCTCTATCAACTCTATCATATGCCTTCTCCAGATCCATAAATGCTACATACAAATCCATTTGCTTTCCTAAGTATTTCTCACATACATTCTTCAAAGCAAACACCTGATCCTCACATCCTCTACCACTTCTGTAACCACACTGCTCTTCCCCAATCTGATGCTCTGTACATGCCTTCACCCTCTCAATCAACACCCTCCCATATAATTTACCAGGAATACTCAACAAACTTATACCTCTGAAATTTGAGCACTCACTCTTATCCCCTTTGCCTTTGTACAATGGCACTATGCACGCATTCCGCCAATCCTCAGGCACCTCACCATGAGTCATACATACATTAAATAACCTTACCAACCAGTCAATAATACAGTCACCCCCTCTTTTAATGAATTCCACTGCAATACCATCCAAACCTGCTGCCTTGCCGGCTTTCTTTCAAACTATTCGCCATTTCCCGCGTTAGCGAGGTAGCGTTAAGAACAAAGAACTGGGCCTTTGAGGGAATATCCTCACCTGGCCCCCATCTGTTTCACGATGCCACCCCGCCCCACAGGAAACAGCACAAATGCATGAAGGAAAAGAAAAAAGATAACATACATTCTCTTCTCCCTCCCCGACACCTGGTCCCCATCCCCTGTATCAGTGAGGAAGCACGAGGAAACAGATGAAGAAAGGCCACATCCGCTCACTCATTCTCTAGCTGTCATGTGTAAAGTGTAAAATTATCATCAAATTAACATTAAATTATGACTATTTTCTCAATTCCAAATAAATCATAAGGTTCTCTTACATAACTCATAAAGACAAAAGTATTATCAAGCTGTCAGTACAGGGTAAGGATGCTGGAAGTAACTGTGAATAAAAATTAGAAGCTAATTTAGAAGTTAATGTTAAAAAGGGCTGGAAGATCAATGTGTTTAATGAGTTTGAAAAGCAAAACATTGTAAGCTGTGGATGAATGTAGTTATTTGTGAGTTAAGTACAATAAAGATGGTATAAGAAAAGCTGAAGCTAAAACTCACCACACAAGAGGGTAAAATGGGAAGTGCATTGATAGCTCCATAAAATGAGAAAAATCTAACACAAAGTGCAAGAAGATTGCATAGAGGAGTAATAGTCCTAATCCTGATACATGGACATGAAACTCAGGTTCATACTGGATGGACCAAAAAATAACAGCAGTTAATATGGTATATTAGGAAGGATATATGGTGTAAATAAATCATTAGAAAGGCATATAAATGAAACATTTAGGATAGTATTATCATGCAGAACATATGTTTGATGACAGCTTTGTTAGGTATACACTCTAGTGTCCCAAATCCAGCATTCTAAAATCCCACAACTCACCAAATCTAGCATTTGTGAGAGTACCAGTCTTCAGTGAAACCCCCCAACATCTCAGCTGCCTTAGTCTCCGATAGTTATTTAAAGAAAAACCTTATCATATGAAACGAGTGAGTAAGCAAAAACTGCTTAACATTCTCATGTTTTCATACATAATTAGCAAATGATCTTATGATGCAATAATCAACTGCATCAAAAAAATTTAGACTAAGTGCATATCACAACTGTTCATATGCATGGGCTGTGAAAACAGATTTATCTATACATCTGGCAGAGCCATATCTTCCTATCATCCATCCCTGCTCCTCCTATCTTATCTCCAATTCATACATTCTTCTAGTTCATACATGATTTCTTTTATGATCATTTATATGCAGTTGTTTCTACATTACTTATCCTCATATAATTATGTGCATTTATTGCTACTTTTTTCATACTTGTCCGCTGTTTCCTGCACAAGCAAGGTAGCACCAAGACTAAACAAAAAAATGGCTTCATCCGTTCACCTCCATTCTCTAGCTGTCATGTGTAATGCACTAAAACAACAGCACATGCTCATCCAATCCCCACAAACCTTTCTATAGCTTCCCCTGACCACTTTATATGTCCTGGTTCTGTCCATTAACAGCATGTCACCCCCTATATATCACACTGTTCTGATTCTTTCCATCCCATGTATGCCTTACACCCTCTTGCATGTGAGTACATGAGACCATTTTCACTCCACCCTTCAGTCAACCCCTTCTCCATGTCCCCTCCATTTCTGACATACAGGGACCTCTTGATTTACACCATTTTTAGAATGTACACATTCCATTCACACATTTCTAATTTATGCCAGCTTAGTCTGGAATATAGTGATCATCATTGGGCTAGCAGTATGGTGATGTAACCTTATCAGTCCATTACATATGCCTGGCATGGATATAATCAACATACAGAGTGCGACAGAATCTTATGCTGCAGCATACTGTATATTACAGGAGTTTTACCCCTTGCATCATGCCACCAAAGCATCTTTTATGTTCTCCTGGTACCAGTGGTGCAAAGACATTTAAGGCCATCATCACTAAGGTTAAATTAGATGTGCTGAAAAGTTCTTAGACATAAATAAACAGTCAATAATAAGCATGCCCTTGGAATAAGCAAGTATTCTTTACGGAGTATCTACAAGAGTGAAGGGGAAATCAAGGAGACTGCCAAGAGTGGCACATTAATTAGTACATCTAATACTTCATCCACTGCCAAATCCAATCCCAGATGTCTAAAACACTTTACTTCCTCCAGTTTTTCTCCATTCAAACTTACCTCACAATTGACTTGACCCTCAACCCTACTGTACCTAATAATCTTACTCTTATTCACATTTACTCTCAACTTTCTTCTTTCACACACTTTACCAAACTCAGTCACCAGCTTCTACAGTTTCCCACATGAATCAGCCACCAGCGCTGTATTATCAGCAAACAACAACTGACTCACTTCCCAAGCTCTCTCATCCACAACAGACTGCATATTTGCCCCTCTTTCCAAAACTCTTGCATTCACCTCCCTAACAACCCCACCCATAATCAAATTAAACAAACATGGAGACATCACACACCACTGCTGCAAACCTACATTCACTGAGAACCAATCACTTTCCTCTCTTCCTACACGTACACATGCCTTACATCCTCGATAGAAACTTTTCACTGCTTCTAACAACTTCCCTCCCACACCATATATTCTTAATACCTTCCACAGAGCATCTCCATCAACTCTATCATATGCTTTCTCCAGATCCATAAATGCTACATACAAATCCATTTGCTTTTCTAAGTATTTCTCACATACATTCCTGAAAGCAAACACCTGATCCACACATCCTTTACCACTTCTGAAACCACACTGCTCTTCCCCAATCTGATGCTCTGTACATGCCTTCACCCTCTCAATCAATACCCTCCCATATAATTTACCAGGAATACTCAACAAACTTATACCTCTGTAATTTGAGCACTTATCCTATCCCCTTTGCCTTTACACAATGGCACTATGCAAGCATTCCGCCAATCCTCAGGCACCTCACCATGAATCATACATACATTAAATAACCTTACCAACCAGTCAACAATACAGTCACCCCCTTTTGAAACCATGGAAGCGGAAGTGAATCATAGGGTGGGGGAGGGGGCGAAAATTCTGGGAGCCTTGAAGAATGTGTGGAAATCGAGAACATTATCTCAGAAAGCAAAAATGGGTATGTTTGAAGGAATAGTAGTTCCAACACTGCTGTATGGTTGCGAAGCGTGGGTTATGGATAGAGTTGTGCGCAGGAAGGTGGATGTGCTGGAAATGAGATGTTTGAGGACAATATGTGGTGTGAGGTGGTTTGATCGAGTAAGTAATAATAGGGTAAGAGAGATGTGTGGTAATAAAAAGAGTGTGGTTGAGAGAGCAGAAGAGGGTGTTTTAAAATGGTTTGGTCACATGGAGAGAATGAGTGAGGAAAGATTGACCAAGAGGATATATGTGTCAGAGGTGGAGGGAACGAGGAGAAGTGGGAGACCAAATTGGAAGTGGAAAGATGAAGTGAAAAAGATTTTGAGTGATTGGGGCCTGAACATGCAGGAGGGTGAAAGGCGGGCAAGGAATAGAGTGACTTGGAACGATGTGGTATACCGGGGTTGACATGCTGTCAATGGATTGAACCAGGGCATGTGAAGCGTCTGGGGTAAACCATTGAAAGTTCTGTGGGGCCTAGATGTGAAAAGGGAGCTGTGGTTTTGGTGCATTATTACATGACAGCTAGAGACTGAGTGTGAACGTATGGGGCCTTTGTTGTCTTTTCCTAGCGCTACCTCGCACACATGAGGGGGGAGGGTGTTGTTATTCTATGTGTGGCGGGGTGGCGATGGGAATGAATAAAGGCAGACAGTATGAATTATGTACATGGATATATATGTATATGTCTGTGTGTGTATATATATGTATACACTGAGATGTATAGGTATGTATATTTGCGTGTGTGGATGTGTATGTATATACATGTGCATGTGGGTGGGTTGGGCCATTCTTTCGTCTATTTCCTATCGCTACCTTGCTAATGCGGGAGACAGCGACAAAGCAAAATAATAATAATAACAATAATACTTCATATTCCCTAAGTTCAATTAAGGAGTGAATGGAATGAATGCTGAGCACATGGATCAAACACTAAACTCATAAAAGTGTTCCTGTCAGCATGTTAGAGGTACAAGGAAAGGCCTGGAGTATACTCATATATGATGACTTAGCAGCAGGAGAAGGAGCAGTGAAGATATCAAGAGCAAGTCGTGGTTGGTTTACAGACTTTTGGAAGCCCCACAATTACAACAAGATGACTGGCGAGGCTGCTTCTGCTGATGTCCTTACCGCAAAAACAATCTCCAAAACCCTCAAGACCATTGATGAGGAAGCTGATTATTCTCCTAAGCAGATCTTTAATATGGACAAGACCAATCTTATTCTGGAGGGGAGTACCTATAAGAACATTACTTTCTCATGAAAGAAAAACTAAACTAGGTTTTGAAACCACCAAGGTTCACCGTATGCTACTTGTTAGGGGTAACACTGAAGGTGACCACAAGCGTAAACCATCAATGGTCTACCATTTAGAAAATCCTAAGCTCTTAAGGGAAATGTACAGCAATATTTGCCTGTCTGTTATCATTCTGTTCTAAAGGGGTGGATAACAGGCAAAGTTTTCTGTGTTTACTTTGCTGCAAAGCTCCACGGTGAGCTGAAGGATTAAGGTGCAAAGAGCATAAGTTTCATGTTTCTCGTTATCAATAATGCTCCTGGCCATCCATCTTCAATGCAGGACCTTAGTGAGAACTGCAAAGTAGTCTTTCTTCCACCCATCATTACATCTTTAATCCAGCCAATGAACTAGGGGTGATATCTACTTTCAAGGCCCACTATTTAAGGAGAACATTAGCAAAGCTAGTGAATGACTAAATGAGTGAATGAACTCTGGAGGTCCTTCACCATCAGGGATGCCATCATGATCATTGATGTGACAGGGAAGGAAATCACGTATGTTTGAAAGAACAGTGTAGATGCTTTGCCTTCAGTTTGTTCATGGATTCCATAGTTTTGATGAAGACATCAAAGTATTAAGAACACCAGCACACACACTGTGGAAATGATGGAAAATTTGACTTTGATGATGATGATAAAAAGATGCACTCTCAAATGAAGATCTTCAGTTGGAGAAGCAATGTCAGAAGGGGAAGTTGAGCAAGTGTGTTCTCTCAATAACATGAGGTCAGCAAAAGCATTTCACCACACTGACCTTGCTCTCATTATATTTGATTAAGATGACCCAAACACAGACAAGTTCAAAGGCGGCCTGAAATGTCCAAGTTGATTTCAAGTGCTATAAAGAAATCCACCATGAAAAGACAATGAAGGATAAATATACAAACCAAGATTTCTTTCTGAGAAAAAGACATTTATAAGGAGGATCTGCCATCAACATCTAGTGATGTAATAGCTGAATTCACTTGACCATCACCACCACATTCCACAAATTTACCATCTGACCCAGATGACTCCCTCCCCAGTAACACTTCCACTAACCTTATCCCCCTCCATCAACACCAGAAACAATTCAGGAACTGCAGTAAATGAAGGGTTGGAATTAAACCTGTTGTTTTTTTTGCTTTTGTTAAGAGAATTCACTGTACTGTAATATACAATTCTTTATTTTCTGAGCGTTCAAATTACAGAGGTATAAGTTTGTTGAGTAAGTAGGAGAGATGGCCAGAGAGCGTTATTGGATTACGTGTTAATTGACAGGCGCGCGAAAGAGAGACTTTTGGATGTTAATGTGCTGAGAGGTGCAACTGGAGGGATGTCTGATCATTATCTTGTGGAGGCTAAGGTGAAGATTTGTATGGGTTTTCAGAAAAGAAGAGTGAATGTTGGGGTGAAGAGGGTGGTGAGAGTAAGTGAGCTTGGGAAGGAGACTTGTGTGAGGAAGTACCAGGAGAGACTGAGTACAGAATGGAAAAAGGTGAGAACAATGGAAGTTAGGGGAGTGGGGGAGGAATGGGATGTATTTAGGGAATCAGTGATGGATTGCGCAAAAGATGCTTGTGGCATGAGAAGAGTGGGAGGTGGGTTGATTAGAAAGGGTAGTGAGTGGTGGGATGAAGAAGTAAGAGTATTAGTGAAAGAGAAGAGAGAGGCATTTGGACAATTTTTGCTGGGAGAAAATGCAATTGAGTGGGAGACGTATAAAAGAAAGAGACAGGAGGTCAAGAGAAAGGTGCAAGAGGTGAAAAAAAGGGCAAATGAGAGTTGGGGTGAGAGAGTATCATTAAATTTTAGGGAGAATAAAAAGATGTTCTGGAAGGAGGTAAATAAAGCGCGTAAGACAAGGGAGCAAATGGGAACTTCAGTGAAGGGCGCAAATGGGGAGGTGATAACAAGTAGTGGTGATGTGAGAAGGAGATGGAGTGAGTATTTTGAAGGTTTGTTGAATGTGTTTGATGATAGAGTGGCAGATATAGGGTGTTTTGGTCGAGGTGGTGTGCAAAGTGAGAGGGTTAGGGAAAATTATTTGGTAAACAGAGAAGAGGTAGTAAAAGCTTTGCAGAAGATGAAAGCCGGCAAGGCAGCGGGTTTGGATGGTATTGCAGTGGAATTTATTAAAAAAGGGGGTGACTGTATTGTTGACTGGTTGGTAAGGTTATTTAATGTATGTATGACTCATGGTGAGGTGCCTGAGGATTGGCGGAATGCTTGCATAGTGCCACTGTACAAAGGCAAAGGGGATAAGAGTGAGTGCTCAAATTACAGAGGTATAAGTTTGTTGAGTATTCCTGGTAAATTATATGGGAGGGTATTGATTGAGAGGGTGAAGGCATATACAGAGCATCAGATTGGGGAAGAGCAGTGTGGTTTCAGAAGTGGTAGAGGATGTGTGGATCAGGTGTTTGCTTTCAAGAATGCATGTGAGATATATTCAGAAAAGCAAATGGATTTGTATGTAGCATTTATGGATCTGGAGAAGGCATATGATAGAGTTGATAGAGATGCTCTGTGGAAGATATTAAGAATATATGGTGTGGGAGGCAAGTTGTTAGAAGCAGTGAAAAGTTTTTATCGAGGATGTAAGGCATGTGTACGTGTAGGAAGAGAGGAAAGTGATTGGTTCTCAGTGAATGTAGGTTTGCGGCAGGGGTGCATGATGTCTCCATGGTTGTTTAATTTGTTTATGGATGGGGTTGTTAGGGATGTGAATGAAAGAGTTTTGGAAAGAGGGGCAAGTATGAAGTCTGTTGGGGATGAGAGAGCTTGGGAAGTGAGTCAGTTCCTGTTCGCTGATGATACAGCGCTGGTGGCTGATTCATGTGAGAAACTGCAGAAGCTGGTGACTGAGTTTGGTAAAGTGTGTGAAAGAAGAAAGTTAAGAGTAAATGTGAATAAGAGCAAGGTTATTAGGTACAGTAGGGTTGAGGGTCAAGTCAATTGGGAGGTGAGTTTGAATGGAGAAAAACTGGAGGAAGTGAAGTGTTTTAGATATCTGGGAGTGGATCTGGCAGCGGATGGAACCATGGAAGCGGAAGTGGATCATAGGGTGGGGGAGGGGGCAAAAATTCTGGGAGCCTTGAAGAATGTGTGGAAGTCGAGAACATTATCTCGGAAAGCAAAAATGGGTATGTTTGAAGGAATAGTGGTTCCAACAATGTTGTATGGTTGCGAGGCATGGGCTATGGATAGAGTTGTGCGCAGGAGGATGGAGGTGCTGGAAATGAGATGTTTGAGGACAATGTGTGGTGTGAGGTGGTTTGATCGAGTAAGTAACTTAAGGGTAAGAGAGATGTGTGGAAATAAAAAGAGCGTGGTTGAGAGAGCATAAGAGGGTGTTTTGAAATGGTTTGGGCACATGGAGAGAATGAGTGAGGAAAGATTGACCAAGAGGATATATGTGTCGGAGGTGGAGGGAACGAGGAGAAGAGGGAGACCAAATTGGAGGTGGAAAGATGGAGTGAAAAAGATTTTGTGTGATCGGGGCCTGAACATGCAGGAGGGCGAAAGGAGGGCAAGGAATAGAGTGAATTGGAGCGATGTGGTATACCGGGGTTGATGTGCTGTCAGTGGATTGAATCAAGGCATGTGAAGCGTCTGGGGTAAACCATGGAAAGCTGTGTAGGTATGTATATTTGCATGTGTGGACGTATGTATATACATGTGTATGGGGGTGGGTTGGGCCATTTCTTTCATCTGTTTCCTTGCGCTACCTCGCAAACGCGGGAGACAGCGGCAAAAAAAAAAAAAAAAAGTTTGTTGAGTATTCCTGGTAAATTATATGGGAGGGTATTGATTGAGAGGGTAAAGGCATGTACAGAGCATCAGATTGGGGAAGAGCAGAGTGGTTTCAGAAGTGGTAGAGGATGTGTGGATCAGGTGTTTGTTTTAAGGAATTTATGTGGGAAATACTTGGAAAAACAGACGGATTTGTATGTAGCATTTATGGATCTGGAGAAGGCATATGATAGAGTTGATAGCAATGCTCTGTGGAAGGTATTAAGAGTATATGGTGTTGGAGGCAAGTTGCTAGAAGCAGCGAAAAGTTTTTATCAAGGATGTAAGGCATGTGTAAGAGTAGGAAGAGAGGAAAGTGAAAGGTTCCCAGTAATTGTTGGTTTGCGGCAGGGGTGCAAGATGTATCCATGGTTGTTTAATTTGTTTATGGATGTGTTGTTAGGGAGGTGAATGTGTGAGCTTTAGAGAGAGGGGCAAGTATGCAGTCTCTTAAGGACGAGAGGGCTTAAGAAGTGAGTCAGTTGTTGTTCGCTGATGATACAGTGCTGGTGACTGATTCCGGTAAGAAACTGCAGAAGCTGGTGACTGAGTTTGGTAAAGTGTGTGAAAGAAGAAAGCTGAGAGTAAATGTGAATAAGAGCAAGGTTATTAGGTTCAATAGGGTTGAGGAACAAGTTAATTGGGAGGTAAGTTTGAATGGAGAAAAACTGGAGGAAGTGATGTTTTTTAGGTATCTGGGAGTGCATTTAGCAGCAGAAGGAACCATGGAAGCAGAAGTGAGTCACATGGTGGGGGAGGGAGCAAAGGTTCTGGGGGCATTGAAGAATGTGTGAAAGGCAAGAATGTTATCTGAGAGAGCAAAAATGGGTACGTTTGAAGGAATAGTGGTTCCAACAATGTTATATGGTTGCGATGAGTGGGCTATACATAGAGTTGTGCAGAGGAGGGTGGATGTATTGGAAATGAAATGTTTAAGGACAATAAGTGGTGTAAAGTGGTTTGATCGAGTAAGCAATGAAAGGGTAATAGAGGTGTGGTAATAAAAAGAGTGTGGTTCAGTGAGCAGAAAAGGGTGTACTGAAATGGTTTGGTCACATGGAGAGAATGAGCGAGGAAAGATTGACAAAGAGGATATATGTTTCAGAGGTGGAGGGAATGAGGAGAAGTGGGAGACCAAATTGGAGGTGGAAGGATGGAGTGAAAAGATTTTGAGCGATCGGGGCTTGAACATACAGGAGGGTGAAAGGTGTGCAAGGAATAGAGTGAAATGCGATGTGGTATACTGGGGTCGACATGTTGTCAAAGGATTGAACCACGGCATGTGAAGCATCTTGGGTAAACCGTGGAAAGTTTTGTTGGGTCTGGATGTGGAAAGGGAGCTGTGGTTTCGGTGCATTATGTATGACAGCTAGACACTGAGTGTGAACGAATGTGGCCTCTGTTGTCTTTACCTAGAGCTACCTCATGCACGTGCAGGGGGAGGGGGGGGTGCCATTTCATGAGTCGCAGGGTGGCCACAGGAATGGATGAAGGCAGAAAATATGAATATGTACATATGTATATATGTCTGTGTGTGTATATGTATATGTTGAAATGTATAAGTATGTATATGTCTGTGTGTGTATATGTATGTATATGTTGAAATGTGCAAGTATATATGCGTATGTGGGCCTTTATGTATATACATGCGTATGTGGGTGGGTTGGGCCATTCTTTCATCTGTTTCCTAGCACAAGGAAATGGACAAAAGAATGGCCCAACCCACCCACATACACATGTATATACATAAAGGCCCACGTACGCACATATACTTATACATTTCAACATATACATACATATACACACACAGACATATTTATTATAATGAATAATAAATATGTCTGTGTGTGTATATGTATGTATATGTTGAAATGTATATGTGCATACGTGGGCCTTTATGTATATACATGTGTATGTGGGTGGGTTGGGCCATTCTTTCGTCTGTTTCCTTGTGCTACCTCGCTAATGCGGGAGACAGCGACTAAGTATAATTCATATACAATAATATAATTTTTCATGGTGTGTGTATGCTGTAGTTTTTCACTGGTATAATATTCAATAACCTTTTATTAAAATTATTTGACTAACAACCATTTTCAAGAACACAGCTATCATGTAAATCAAGAAGTCCCTGCACAAATATCCTCTTTACGAAACTCTGCCGACTCACTCTCCCCACATACCCAAACCAGTTCATGGAAGGATAAAAGTGGAGGCAAAGTGAGCCAACACTGTATTGTTTATTATGTACCCCTTTTCAGGCCCAGTTTGCTGTCTTTTTTCCCATGGCTCACCCACATATGAGTTTCTGGAATCAACCCCAAACCACACCCTTTTCTCATATTTTTTTAACCTTTCAGAATTTCAAAATTATGGCAGTAAAACCATAAAATAATTCTACTGAGCTGATTCGAAGCATTGCCACCAGTTGAAGAAAAAAATTAGAAATAAAAATAAAAAAGCTTCTCATTTCAGTGTATTAAGTGCTCTGATTGACTCGATATGCTCACCCTCTCAATTAACACCCTCCCATACAATTTTACAAGTGTACAAACTTATGCCTCTATAGTTTGAACACTCACCTTTATCCCTTTTGCCTTTGTAGTGGTACTATACATGCATTCCACCAATCCTCAAGTACTTCACTGTGATCCATACATACAGAGAATACCCTTACCAACCAATCAACAAAACATTCAACCCCTTTTTTTCATAAATTCAACTGTAATACCATCCATTCCTGCTGCCTTGCAGCATTTCATCTTCTGCAAGGCTTTCACCACCTATTCTCTATTCACCAAATCACCATCCCTTACCCCTCTCACTTCACACACCACCTCGACCAAAACACCCTACATCTGCCACTCTATCATCACACACATTCAACAATCCTTCAAAATAATCGCTGCATATCCTCATTCCATCACTACCTGTCATCATTTCCACCCTTGCTCCCTTCACCGATGTTCCTATTTGTTCTCTTATTTTTCACACATTTTCACACCTTCCAAAACATATTTTTTTCTTCCTAATGTTTAAAGATACTCTCTCACCCCAACTCTCATTTGCCCTCTTTTTCAACCCTTGCACCTTCATCTCTACCTTCAGCAATCACACCTATACTTAAATTTTCCCATTCTTCTCTTATTCTCATTTCATTCTTTATCATTCCTATGCTTATAACTAAAAATATCTATGAACACCTTTTCTGTGGCTTTTCTGGCCAACTCGTCTGCCACTTCATTAAAATGAATCCCTACATGTGATGGAATCCATATAAACTGTACATCACATTTCATTTCTTGCAGTATTATAACCTGACGTTTATAAATGTTAACAACACGGTAATTATATGGCTGCTTACTCTGCCAGGTCTTCAGTGCACTTCTACTGTCCACAAAGATATACGTATCTTTGCATTCCTCTATAGCAATCTGAAGACCTTCACAAACTGCATGTCACTCAGCCAGACTGAATGAGGTGTTATCACTCATCCTTTTACTAATTGTCTCATCTACGTAACACTTATTACTAATTGTCTCCTCTACGAAACACTTATTACTAAATGTCTCATCTACGAAACACTTATTACTAAAATATTCCTTTATGAGAGCATCACATCCAGCACATCCATTATGGAACAGTAATCCATCACAGTATATATGTACACAAGTACGTCTGGTCAAGTTATATATTTTCTAAAAAACAAAAAAATCCAAAAATGACTAGCATGGTAATCAGTTCTTCTCCAATCAAGCTGTGAAATATGTACTGCCGTGCATCCTTCTTGCCTTGGTTTTATGTAAGTTGTTAAGGAAACAATGTTTAACTCCATACTCCCTCCTAACACCATACATGACACATTACTAAGATTTATTCTTTCCCCAATTTGTATGACTTCAAATTTGAGAATATCGTTCATACTGTACGTAATAAGAGTAGATGCCGCATAGTGTCAGTTATGTGATGATGTACACCATACTTTAAATTGGGATGTCAACGCCATTTCCACACCTAGGGAAAGCTCACAGTGGTCATACAGGTCTTTTCATGCAATCACCAGATACTGTACCTCCTGTACTCTACTACTGCATGTGGACTTAATGTTCATACTAATATATATATATATAATTTCGAGCAAGTTCATTTCGATGAAAATTAATTTCGTGCAACATTGGAATGATTTTCCTTGTCAGTTAAATAGATTTGGATCAAACCTAAGGTTCTTAAATCACGGTAACATTTCAATTAATGTTTGAATTTCCTCATATATTGAAATAACACCAACTTTGGCACTAAATCCAAATAAAAAGACGCCGAAAAATGAGCTAAGGTGTAAAATATAAAATGTAGCAGCTAGATCTATGAAATACGATAGATCTTAATCTATTTCTGGTGCTTAAAATAACAGCAAAATAATAATCATTCTTGTAGTCATATATAAATTAACTTTAATGACAATCCCTAATATTACAGCCAAGTAATAATCATTCTAGTAGTTATATATAAATTAACTTTAATGACAATCCCTATTAGATCACAATAGAATTATGACGAGGAGGACCTGTAAAACCTTGTGGTCTGTTGAGGTGCAGTCCACGTTGCCACGGGGTTAATCCAGTCAACAGGTAGGACCATCAACAGCCAGTAGGTCATTGCAACACAGGCCCAGGGAATCAAATAATACCCTGCTCCCCTCCTCCAACAAAGGCCCCTGGAATCAAACAATACCCTGCTCCCCTCCTCCAACACAGGCCCAGGGAATCAAACAATACCCTGCTCCCCTCCTCCAACACAGGCCCAGGGAATCAAACAATACCCTGCTCCCCTCCTCCAACACAGGCCCCGGGAATCAAACAATACCCTGCTCCCCTCCTCCAACACAGGCCCCGGGAATCAAATAATACCCTGCTCCCCTCCTCCAACACAGGCCCAGGGAATCAAACAACACCCTGCTCCCCTCCTCCAACACAGGCCCCGGGAATCAAACAATACCCTGCTCCCCTCCTCCTAATAATTGGGGTGGGATCCAGTAATGTTTTCAAAGGCCCTCTTTCTCTTTTTCAAAATTTTACTGAGAAGAATATTAAAGATTAGGAAAGCACTGAGCTCGTAAGCAAAACCAGATGAAATGAGGGCAGAAGATTTTGATTTACTTCTAAAATACTACTGAATGGGATTTGAGTAAAGAAAAAAAGAATCCCTCGACACACGTCGGTGCAGCGACCTCATCTGACCCAATCCCACATCTCATCACCCCTGCTACCGGGACAAAAGGGACTTTTCGGAAATTCTGACATCCAAAAAAAAAGGCCATTCCCTGCATTTTCTTAAGATGGTGACTCGGTGAAGTCTTGCATAACATGACACGGTAACACCAGGAACTACGGGAAAGTGTGCCGTAGCCTACATACATGTAAAAAAAAAAAAAAAAAAAAAGAGCCATTGTCTATAAAATTACTTTGTAGCAGAGAATATATTCAAAATGGGGCTGAAATATTTTGACTTCCCATCTTAAAATTCTTTACTCATATCGAAGAGCGAAAAAGATGAACTACATGACACAAACTATGGAAGTTACAGATATTAACCGTATCATGCCCCCTTAAAATAAGCCTTCCTTTATAAATACTTCCTTTCACGAGATTTTGTCCTAGCAGAATGCATAATAGTGATCTTACCCCGCATTAATGACCTCATTCTGTTACGGAGAGTCAGCGTTCCAGGTGTGGGCAAATATCTCCAGTCGTGACTTCACGAGTCAATGTCTTCTAGAAGTTCCCATCAATGGTGACCTTTTGGGGAAAAAAGTCAACGAAATATATAACCCATGTTCCCCCAACGGACGAATGGCGGAAACGGTTTTCTCCCAAAATGCCACGGATCAATTTTAAAGGTCGCACTGGTAGAGCAGTTGAAGGATTACTGCCGCCTGCATCCGGACAGGACAATGCCAAGGTTTGGAATAAATGCAGTTGCTCTGGAACGACATTAATCAAGTTCATACCTCACGTATTTCCCTTATATTGGCCACTGCACTACAAACCTTCGACCACGGGAAAACATCAACGAATACAACCATTGAGTTAAGCTCTGTTAGGAAGAAAAAGCTTCGCATATTAACAACATTCCCACATAACTTAATTCTTATCTGATTTCCTATCCTTTTATTACCAACATCCACTGAAAACTGTACTGTACCAATCACGAAAAAAATGCATAATCCGAAAAGGACACTTAAAATTAATGTTTTAAATAGCTCATAGTCTTTCCCGTGGATTTATGAAAATGTGACATTTATACAAGAAAACAATATAAGCACACTAAACTTACAGCATAAATGCGTGTAAACAGAAATATACTACATATAATTACGTATCTACATAATCATATACCCGGAGTATGTATGTATTTATACAAGATTAGCCAAAAGACTACCATGGTGTAAAATGACGTAATTTAGTTAATGAAAGAAAAGTCTAATATTGAATTAGAATAAATCCACAATCGCCTTATATCCCCATTTTGTCCATAAAACCAAACATATATATATATATCATACAAAGCTCCATCAGACAGGATCGAACCTGTGACCCCTTGTGCAAGAGGCAGGCATGCTAACCGCTAGACTAAGGGACTGTATTATAGGTAACAACTATTCGAAATACTAATTACTCGAATACCCTTCGTCTCACTATGGTGAGCAACGGGGTCTATCGGTTGTTTCCGAACAGAACACATAGCCAGCTGATAGCGTTTTACCGAACCTGACTGTACAACACGGAGTCATATGAATACGAATAAAGTGTATATGAACGCGCACCTTCATAGAACATACAAAGCTCCATTAGCCAGGATCGAACCTGGGACCCCTTGTGCAAGAGGCAGGCATGCTAACCGCTAGGCTAAGGGAATGTATAATAGGATATAACTATTCGAAATACTAAGTACTCGAATACCCTTCGTCTCACTATGGTGAGCAACGGGGTCTATCGAAGGGTATGCGAGTACTTAGTATTTCGAATAGTTTTTTACAGTCCCTTAGCCTACGGTTAGCATGCCTGCCTCTTGCACAAGGGGTCCCAGGTTCGATCCTGGCTAATGGAGCTTTGTATGTTCTATGAAGGTGCGCGTTCATATACACTTTATTCGTATTCATATGACTCCGTGTTGTACAGTCAGGTTCGGTAAAACGCTATCAGCTCGCTATGTGTTCTGTTCGGAAACAACCGATAGACCCTGTTGCTCACCATAGAGACGAAGGGTATTCGAGTACTTAGTATTTCAAATAGTCGTTTCCTATTATACAGTCCCTTAGCCTAACGGTTAGCATGCCTGCCTCTTGCACAAAAGGGTCCCAGGTTCGATCCTGGCTGATGGATCTTTGTATGTTCTATGAAGGTGCGCGTTCATATACACTTTATTCATATCATATAACTCCGCGTTGTACAGTCAGGTTCGGTAAAACGCTATCAGCTGGCTATGTGTTCTGTTCGGAAACAACCGATAGACCCCGTTGCTCACCATAGTGAGACGAAGGGTATTCGAGTAATTAGTATTTCGAATAGTTGTTGCCTATTATACAGTCCCTTAGTCTAGCGGTTAACATGCCTGCCTCTTGCACAAGGGGTCCCAAGTTCGATCCTGGCTGATGGAACTTTGTATGTTCTATGAAGGTGCGCGTTCATATACACTTTATTCGTATAGATATATATATATATATATATTGTTTTGTTTTGTTTTATACATGTCGCTGTCTCCCGCGTTTGCGAGGTAGCGCAAGGAAACAGACGAAAGAAATGGCCCAACCCACCCCCATACACATGTATATGCATACGTCCACACACGCAAATATACATACCTACACAGCTTTCCATGGTTTACCCCAGACGCTTCACATGCCTTGATTCAATCCACTGACAGCACGTCAACCCCGGTATACCACATCGCTCCAATTCACTCTATTCCTTGCCCTCCTTTCACCCTCCTGCATGTTCAGGCCCTGATCACACAAAATCTTTTTCACTCCATCTTTCCACCTCCAATTTGGTCTCCCTCTTCTCCTCGTTCCCTCCACCTCCGACACATATATTCTCTTGGTCAATCTTTCCTCACTCATTCTCTCCATGTGCCCAAACCATTTCAAAACACCCTCTTCTGCTCTCTCAACCACGGTCTTTTTATTTCCACACATCTCTCTTACCCTTACGTTACTTACTCGATCAAACCACCTCACACCACACATTGTCCTCAAACATCTCATTTCCATCACATCCATCCTCCTGCGCACAACTCTATCCATAGCCCACGCCTCGCAACCATACAACATTGTTGGAACCACTATTCCTTCAAACATACCCATTTTTGCTTTCCGAGATAATGTTCTCGACTTCCACACATTCTTCAAGGCTCCCAGAATTTTTGCCCCCTCCCCCACCCTATGATCCACTTCCGCTTCCATGGTTCCATCCGCTGCCAGATCCACTCCCAGATATCTAAAACACTTCACTTCCTCCAGTTTTTCTCCATTCAAACTCACCTCCCAATTGACTTGACCCTCAACCCTACTGTACCTAATAACCTTGCTCTTATTCACATTTACTCTTAACTTTCTTCTTTCACACACTTTACCAAACTCAGTCACCAGCTTCTGCAGTTTCTCACATGAATCAGCCACCAGCGCTGTATCATCAGCGAACAACAACTGACTCACTTCCCAAGCTCTCTCATCCCCAACAGACTTCATACTTGCCCCTCTTTCCAAAACTCTTGCATTCACCTCCCTAACAACCCCATCCATAAACAAATTAAACAACCATGGGGACATCACACACCCCTGCCACAAACCTACATTCACTGAGAACCAATCACTTTCCTCTCTTCCTACACGTACACATGCCTTACATCCTCGATAAAAACTTTTCACTGCTTCTAACAACTTGCCTCCCACACCATATATTCTTAATACCTTCCACAGAGCATCTCTATCAACTCTATCATATGCCTTCTCCAGATCCATAAATGCTACATACAAATCCATTATATATATATAATTTAATTTATTTTGCTTTGTCGCTGTCTCCTGCGTTTGCGAGGTAGTGCAAGGAAACAGACGAAAGAAATGGCCCAACCCACCCCCATACACATGTATATACATACATGTCCACACACGCAAATATACATACCTATACATCTCAATGTACATCCTTCAAAGCAAACACCTAATCCACACATCCTCTACCACTTCTGAAACCACACTGCTCTTCCCCAATCTGATGCTCTGTACATGCCTTCACCCTCTCAATCAATACTCTCCCACATAATTTACCAGGAATACTCAACAAACTTATACCTCTGTAAATTGAGCACTCACCTTTGTCCCCTTTGCCTATGTACAATGGCACTATGAAAGCATTCCGCCAATCTTCAGGCACTTCACCATGAATTATACATACATTAAATAACCTTACCAACCAGTCAACAATACAGTCACCCCTTTTTTAATAAATTCCACTGCAGTACCATCCAAACCCGCTGCCTTGCAAGCTTTCATCTTCCGTAAAGCTTTCACTACCTCCTCTCTGTTTACCAAATCATTTTCCCTAACCCTCTCACTTTGCACACCACCTCGACCAAAACACCCTATATCTGCCACTCTATCATCAAACACATTCAACAAACCTTCAAAATACTCACTCCATCTCCTTCTCACATCACCACTACTTGTTATCACCTCCCCAGTAGCCCCCTTCACTGAAGTTCCCATTTGTTCCCTTGTCTTACGCACTTTATTTACCTCCTTCCAAAACATCTTTTTATTCTCCCTAAAATTTAATGATACTCTCACCCCAACTCTCATTTGCCCTCTTTTTCACCTCTTCTACCTTTCTCTTGACCTCCTGCCTCTTTCTTTTATACATCTCCCACTCATTTGCATTATTTCCCTGCAAAAATCGTCCAAATGCCTCTCTCTTCTCTTTCACTAATAATCTTACTTTGTCCCACCACTCACTACCCTTTCTAATCTGCCCATCTCCCATGCTTCTCATGCCACAAGCATCTTTTGCGCAAGCCATCACTGCTTCCCTAAATACATCCTATTCCTCCCCCACTCCCCTTACCTCCTTTGTTCTCACCTTTTTCCATTCTGTACTCAGTCTCTCCTGGTACTTCCTCACACAAGTCTCCTTCCCAAGCTCACTTACTCTCACCACTCTCTTCACCCTAACATTCTCTCTTCTTTTCTGAAAACCTCTACAAATCTTCACCTCTGCCTCCACAAGATAATGATCAGACATCCCTCCAGTTGCACCTCTCAGCACATTAACATCCAAAAGTCTCTCGCGCGCCTATCAATTAACATGTAATCCAATAACGCTCTCTGGCCATCTCTTCTACTTACATATGTGAAAAAAATTTTGAGCGATAGGGGCCTGAACATGCAGGAGGGTGAAAGGCATGCAAGGAATAGAGTGAATTGGAACGGTGTGGCATACCAGGGTCAATGTACTGTCATTGGATTGAAGCAGGGCATGTGAAGTGTGGGTTAAACCTTGGAAAGTTTTGTGGGGCCTGGATGTGGAAAGGGAGCCGTGGTTTCGGTGCATTATGCATGACAGGTGGAGACCGAGTGTGAATGAATGTGGCCTTTGTTGTTTTTTCCTAGTGCTACCTTGCGTGCATGCAGGGTGAGGGTGTTGTCATTTCATGTGTGGCGGGGTGGCGACAGGAATGAATAAAGGCAGCAAGCATGAACTACGTATATGTGTATATATATATATATATATATATATATATATATATATATATATATATATATATATATATATATATATATGGTTGGTAAGGTTATTTAATGTATGTATGACTCATGGTGAGGTGCCTGAGGATTGGCGGAATGCGTGCATAGTGCCATTGTACAAAGGCAAAGGGATAAGAGTGAGTGCTCAAATTACAGAGGTATAAGTTTGTTGAGTATTCCTGGTAAATTATATGGGAGGGTATTGATTGAGAGGGTGAAGGCATGTACAGAGCATCAGATTGGGGAAGAGCAGTGTGGTTTCAGAAGTGGTAGAGGATGTGTGGATCAGGTGTTTGCTTTGAAGAATGTATGTGAGAAATACTTAGAAAAGCAAATGGATTTGTATGTAGCATTTATGGATCTGGAGAAGGCATATGATAGAGTTGATAGAGATGCTCTGTGGAAGGTATTAAGAATATATGGTGTGGGAGGCAAGTTGTTGGAAGCAGTGAAAAGTTTTTATCGAGAATGTAAGGCATGTGTGCGTGTAGGAAGAGAGGAAAGTGATTGGTTCTCATTGAATGTAGGTTTGCGGCAGGGGTGTGTGATGTCTCCACGGTTGTTTAATTTGTTTATGGATGGGGTTGTTAGGGAGGTGAATGCAAGAGTTTTGGAAAGAGGGGCAAGTATGAAGTCTGTTGGGGATGAGAGAGCTTGGGAAGTGAGTCAGTTGTTTTTCGCTGATGATACAGCGCTGGTGGCTGATTCATGTGAGAAACTGCAGAAGCTGGTGACTGAGTTTGGTAAAGTGTGTGAAAGAGGAAAGTTAAGAGTAAATGTGAATAAGAGCAAGGTTATTAGGTACAGTAGGGTTGAGGGTCAAGTCAATTGGGAGGTAAGTCTGAATGGAGAAAAACTGGAGGAAGTAAAGTGTTTTAGATATCTGGGAGTGGATCTGGCAGCGGATGGAACCATGGAAGCGGAAGTGGATCATAGGGTGGGGGAGGGGCGAAAATCCTATGAGCCTTGAAGAATGTGTGGAAGTCGAGAACATTATCTCGGAAAGCAAAAATGGGTATGTTTGAAGGAAAAGTGGTTCCAACAATGTTGTATGGTTGCGAGGCGTGGGCTATGGATAGAGTCGTGTGCAGCAGGGTGGATGTGCTGGAAATGAGATGTTTGAGGACAATGTGTGGTGTGAGGTGGTTTGATCGAGTAAGTAACGTAAGGGTAAGAGAGATGTGTGGAAATAAAGAGAGCAGAAGAGGGTGTTTTGAAATGGTTTGGGCACATGGAGAGAATGAGTGAGGAAAGATTGACCAAGAGGATATATGTGTCGGAGGTGGAGGGAACGAGGAGAAGTGGGAGACCAAATTGGAGGTGGAAAGATGGAGTGAAAAAGATTTTGTGTGATCAGGGCCTGAACATGCAGGAGGGTGAAAGGAGGGCAAGGAATAGAGTGAATTGGATCGATGTGGTATACCGGGGTTGAAGTGCTGTCAGTGGATTGAATCAGGGCATGTGAAGCGTCTGGGGTAAACCATGGAAAGCTGTGTAGGTATGTATATTTGTGTGTGTGGACGTGTATGTATATACATGTGTATGGGGGTGTGCTGGGCCATTTCTTTCGTCTGTTTCCTTGCGCTACCTCGCAAACACGGGAGACAGCGACAAAGCAAAAAAGAAAAAAAAAAATATATATATATATATATATATATATATATATATATATATATATATTCTTTTTTTTTTTTTTTTTTTTTCATACTATTCGCCATTTCCCGCATTAGCGAGGTAGCGTTGAGAACAGAGGACTGGGCCTTTGAAGGAATATCCTCACCTGGCCCCCTTCTCTGTTCCCTCTTTTGGAAAATTAAAAAAAAAGCGAGAGGGGAGGATTTCCAGCCACCCGCTCCCTCCCCTTTTAGTCGCCTTCTACGACACGCAGGGAATACGTGGGAAGTACTCTTTCTCCCCTATCCCCAGGGATAAAAGATATATATATATATATATATATATATAGTGATGGGTGATTTGAATGCAAAGGTGAGTAATGTGGCAGTTGAGGGAATAATTGGTATGCATGGGGTGTTCAGTGTTGTAAATGGAAATGGTGAAGAGCTTGTAGATTTATGTGCTGAAAAAGGACTGATGATTGGGAATACCTGGTTTAAAAAGCGAGATATACATAAGTATACTTATGTAAGTAGGAGAGATGGCCAGAGAGCGTTATTGGATTACGTGTTAATTGACAGGCGTGCGAAAGAGAGACTTTTGGATGTCAATGTACTGAGAGGTGCAACTGGAGGGATGTCTGATCATTATCTTGTGGAGGCTAAGGTGAAGATTAGTATAGGTTTTCAGAAAAGAAGAGTGAATGTTGGGGTGAAGAAGGTGGTGAGAGTAAGTGAGCTTGGGAAGGAGACCTGTGTGAAGAAGTATCAGGAGAGACTGTGTACAGAATGGAAAAAGGTGAGAACAATGGAAGTAAGGGGAGTGGGGGAGGAATGGGATGTATTTAGGGAATCAGTGATGGATTGCGCAAAAGATGCTTGTGGCATGAGAAGAGTGGGAGGTGGGCTGTTTAGAAAGGGTAGTGAGTGGTGGGATGAAGAAGTAAGAGTATTAGTGAAAGAGAAGAGAGAGGCATTTGGACGATTTTTGCAGGGAAAAAATGCAATTGAGTGGGAGAAGTATAAAAGAAAGAGACAGGAGGTCAAGAGAAAGGTGCAAGAGGTGAAAAAAAGGGCAAATGAGAGTTGGGGTGAGAGACTATCAGTAAATTTTAGGGAGAATAAAAAGATGTTCTGGAAGGAGGTAAATAGGGTGCGTAAGACAAGGGAGCAAATGGGAACTTCAGTGAAGGGCGTAAATGGGGAGGTGATAACAAGTAGTGGTGATGTGAGAAGGAGATGGAATGAGTATTTTGAAGGTTTGTTGAATGTGTCTGATGACAGAGTGGCAGATATAGGATGTTTGGGTCGAGGTGGTGTGCAAAGTGAGAGGGTTAGGGAAAATGATTTGGTAAACAGAGAAGAGGTAGTAAAAGGTTTGCGGAAGATGAAAGCCGGCAAGGCAGCAGGTTTGGATGGTATTGCAGTGGAATTTATTAAAAAAGGGGGTGACTGTATTGTTGACTGGTTGGCAAGGTTATTTAATGTATGTATGACTCATGGTGAGGTGCCTGAGGATTGGCGGAATGCGTGCATAGTGCCATTGTACAAAGGCAAAGGGGATAAGAGTGAGTGCTCAAATTACAGAGGTATAAGTTTGTTGAGTATTCCTGGTAAATTATATGGGAGAGTATTGATTGAGAGGGTGAAGGCATGTACAGAGCATCAGATTGGGGAAGAGCAGTGTGGTTTCAGAAGTGGTAGAGGATGTGTGGATCAGGTGTTTGCTTTGAAGAATGTATGTGAGAAATACTTAGAAAAGCAAATGGATTTGTATGTAGCATTTATGGATCTGGAGAAGGCATATGATAGAGTTGATAGAGATGCTCTGTGGAAGGTATTAAGAATATATGGTGTGGGAGGCAAGTTGTTAGAAGCAGTGAAAAGTTTTTATCGAGGATGTAAGGCATGTGTACGTGTAGGAAGAGAGGAAAGTGATTGGTTCTCAGTGAATGTTGGTTTGCGGCAGGGGTGTGTGATGTCTCCATGGTTGTTTAATTTGTTTATGGATGGGGTTGTTAGGGAGGTAAATGCAAGAGTCTTGGAAAGAGGGGCAAGTATGAAGTCTGTTGGGGATGAGAGAGCTTGGGAAGTGAGTCAGTTGTTGTTCGCTGATGATACAGCGCTGGTGGCGGATTCATGTGAGAAACTGCAGAAGCTGGTGACGGAGTTTGGTAAAGTGTGTGGAAGAAGAAAGTTAAGAGTAAATGTGAATAAGAGCAAGGTTATTAGGTACAGTAGGGTTGAGGGTCAAGTCAATTGGGAGGTGAGTTTGAATGGAGAAAAACTGGAGGAAGTGAAGTGTTTTAGATATCTGGGAGTGGATCTGTCAGCGGATGGAACCATGGAAGCGGAAGTGGATCATAGGGTGGGGGAGGGGGCGAAAATTCTGGGAGCCTTGAAAAATGTGTGGAAGTCGAGAACATTATCCCGGAAAGCAAAAATGGGTATGTTTGAAGGAATAGTAGTTCCAACAATGTTGTATGGTTGCGAGGCGTGGGCTATGGATAGAGTTGTGCGCAGGAGGATGGATGTGCTGGAAATGAGATGTTTGAGGACAATGTGTGGTGTGAGGTGGTTTGATCGAGTAAGTAACGTAAGGGTAAGAGAGATGTGTGGAAATAAAAAGAGCGTGGTTGAGAGAGCAGAAGAGGGTGTTTTGAAATGGTTTGGGCACATGGAGAGAATGAGTGAGGAAAGATTGACCAAGAGGATATATGTGTCGGAGGTGGAGGGAACGAGGAGAAGAGGGAGACCAAATTGGAGGTGGAAAGATGGAGTGAAAAGGATTTTGTGTGATCGGGGCCTGAACATGCAGGAGGGTGAAAGGAGGGCAAGGAATAGAGTGAATTGGAGCGAGGTGGTATACAGGGGTTGACGTGCTGTCAGTGGATTGAATCAAGGCATGTGAAGCGTCCGGGGTAAACCATGGAAAGCTGTGTGGTTAGGGATATTTGCGTGTGTGGACGTGTGTATATACATGTGTAGGGGGTGGGTTGGGCCATTTCTTTCGTCTGTTTCCTTGCGCTACCTCGCAAACGCGGGAGACAGCGACAAAGTATAAAAAAAAAAAAAAAAAAAAAAAAAAAAAAAAAATATATATATATATATATATATATATATATATATATATATATATATATATAAACACACGTGTGGTTTGAACTAACATCAACAATAAAGATAAAATGACCAGAGAAATAATAATGGCTTCTATATATTGCTTTAGATTACATTGTCTCCCCTCATTCCTCTACATATAAGCTGCAGCTGAACATTCCTCTCTCTCTCTCTCTCTCTCTCTCTCTCTCTCTCTCTCTCTCTCTCTCTCTCTCTCTCTCTCTCTCCGGGACCCACAGGGGGACGGTACATTCCACGCCAACAAATTCCATGGCCAGTAAAGAGAGGCCCTGGATACGACCCTTGATCGCGACGATACGACCCCTGAGCGCGACGGTACGACCCTTGAGCGCGACGGTACGATCCTTGATCGCGAAGGTACGACCCTTGATCGCGACGGTACGACCCTTGATCGCGACGGTACGACCCTTGAGCGCGACGGTACGACCCTTGAGCGTGACAGTGCGACTCTAAGGTATATGATGGCTTCAAGGACCTCTGCCTCCCAATTATACCCACAACTGCCAAATTACTCACCGCATTTACATTACCCACCACTTACACCAATCTCTTGCATTAATACTGTTGACACACACTCAGCTGCTCCCAAAACACTTGCTTCTCATAATCTTTCTTTTCATGGTCTTTTAGACACCTGTCTCTCACCATCCACTTTCATTTCATATGAAATGAAGAAAACTTATCTTTAGAAACTGTAGTTTATGAATTATCCTTGGAAATTGCTTTGGCCCTGAGCACTATGACAGTGACCAACCTAAAAGATAAGCAACCTGGGAAAATTAACGGGTTATAAAAACACTCAACATCTATATGGCTAGTGAACTCTGCTGCTTTGTCATAAGGCCCTGTGCACAGTATGAAAAGGAAACAATATAAAACACATCCAATGTGCTTGGAGACAGGAGAACCATGGGATGGTTAATATGCAGAACTGGGCTACTAGCGTGAGAACATCATCGTTGAGTTGAGGCAGCTCATGAAGTAAGTGTCCCATAAAGAGTCAATACCACAGCCACTGTTTGGGTAATCCGTGAAGGGGTGGGGGCAGGAGGGGAGGCAAAAGGTGAACACTTCACTGGAATGGCAAATGTTGGAGGCTGACAACACCCCAGAGATGAAGAGATTCAGATCAACTAACAGGACGACAGATCCAGTGAGAAAACACTATTGTTACATTCATCTTTTGGAAACAAATCACTTTTGCATAATTTTATATATGCATCCAAATATATGAAAATTAGCAGCATAACAATTATATTTATTTGTTTCAGATTGTAACCATGCAATGCCTTTGACATTAGTCAATTGTGATAACAAGGCTGTGGTAAGAGCATAAATTTACCACAATTATGTAGGGTGCCATATTTGTTAACCATGAATATAAAAGATGACAACTGGTACTCAGTTTTGCTCATAATATAAACCAAACTGATTTTAAGAAAAAAATCAAGGCAGGAAAGATAACTATATTGCTCAATTATCAAAGTTATGACAAAATGAATATTGTTGTGATAACATATCTATCTCCTGTTTCAAGCTGAGTAGTTTCAGCTAGGTCATTATCAGCAACAAAGGACACTATATAGATATGCTGTTCTTCAACCTGTTTCCAATAATCTGAGCAAGTTGAGTTTCATATCATCCTTAACGGAAGCATATGGGTAACCCTAATATATGTAAAAAAAAAAAAATCTCTAGAGGCAGCTTGAATAGTCTGAAAAATTTTTTCCACCACAATCAATTATGAATTCGCAAATTTCAAGCAAATACAACAATCATAATCCTGGCCATTAATCTCATACCTGAGGAGTAACCTCAGTTGCCCTCAAGATGTTATAATAGAAATATTGTTCCTCTCTTGTTGATCTATAAGATCCAAAATATAATTAGATTCTTGTAAACTTGATGCACTGATGGACTGTTTGATGGTGATTACTCACGGATTAATATGACATGTGATTAGCTATAGAGTAGGAAAAGCAATGAGAGTAGGGAAAGCAATGAAGATGAGTAACATACTGGCAAAGCCCTTTTGATGACAGGCATGCCCCTCTGGGACAGGGGAGAAATCATTTACTTCATACATACTGCCCATATTTGCTCGATAGAAATATACATACATACATACATACACCTCACACCACATATTGTCCTCAATCATCTCATTTCCAGCACATCCACCCTCCTGCACACAACTCTATCCATAGCCCACGCCTCGCTACCATACAACATTGTTGGAACCACTATTCCTTCAAACATAGCCATTTTTGCTTTTGGAGATAATGTTCTCAACTTCCACACATTCTTCAAGGCTCTCAGGATTTTCGGGAATGCATAAAGACAGACAGTGTGAACTGTGTGCATGTGTATATATGTATGTGTCTGTGTGTGTATATATATGTGTACATTGAGATGTATGGGTATGTATATTTGCGTGTGTGGACGTGTATGTATATACATGTGTATGGGAGTGGGTTGGGCCATTTTCTTTTGTCTGTTTCCCTGCGCTACGTCGCAAATGCGGGAGACAGCGACAAAGCAAAATAAATATATATATAATATATATATATATTTTTTTTCTTTTTCATACATATTCACCATTTCCTACATTTGCAAGGTAGCTTTAAGAACTGAGGACTGAGCCTTTGAGGAACTATCCTTACTTGGCCTCCTTCTCTGTTCCTTCTTTTGGAAAATTAAAAACGAGAGGGGAGGATTTCCTACCCCCCTACTCCCTCCCCTTTTAGTTGCCTGCTACGACACGCACAGAATACATGGGAAGTATTCTTTCTCCTCTATACCCAGGGATAATATATATATATATATATATATATATATATATATATATATATATATATATATATATATATATATTTTTTTTTTATTTATTTTGCTTTGTCGCTGTCTCCCGCATTAGCGAGGTAGCGCAAGGAAACCCGCCCACATACACATGTATATACATACACGTCCACACACGCAAATATACATACCTATACATCTCAATGTACACACATATATACACACACAGACATATACATATATACACATGTACATAATTCATACTGTCTGCCTTTATTTGTTCCCATCGCCAACTCGCCACACATGGAATAACAACCCCCTCCCCCCTCATGTGTGTGAGGTAGCGCTAGGAAAGACACCAAAGGCCCATTCGTTCACACTCAGTCTCTATCTGTCATGTAATAATGCACCGAAACCACAGCTCCCTTTCCACATCCAAGCCCCACACAACTTTCCATGGTTTACCCCAGATGCTTCACATGCCCTGGTTCAATCCATTGACAGCACGTCGACCCCAGTGTACCACATCGTTCCAATTCACTCTATTCCTTGCACGCCTTTCACCCTCCTGCATATTCAGGCCCCGATCACTCAAAATCTTTTTCACTCCATCTTTCCACCTCCAATTTGGTCTCCCACTTCTCCTCGTTCCCTCCACCTCCGACACATATATCCTCTTGGTCAATCTTTCCTCACTCATTCTCTCCATGTGACCAAACCATTTCAAAACACCGTCTTCTGCTCTCTCAACCATGCTCTTTTTATTTCCACACATCTCTCTTACCCTTACATTACTTACTCGATCAAACCACCTCACACCACACATTGTCCTCAAACATCTCATTTCCAGCACATCCACCCTTCTGCGCACAACTCTATCCATAGCCCATGCCTTGCAACCATACAACATTGCTGGAACCACTCTTCCTTCAAACATACCCATTTTTGCTTTCCGAGATAATGTTCTCGACTTCCAAACATTCTTCAAGGCTCCCAGAATTTTCGCCCCCTCCCCCACCCTATGATTCACTTCCACTTCCATGGTTCCATCCGCTGCCAGATCCACTCCCAGATATCTAAAACACTTTACTTCCTCCAGTTTTTCTCCATTCAAACTTACCTCCCAATTGACTTAACCCTCAACCCTACTGTACCTAATAACCTTGCTCTTATTCACATTTACTCTTAACTTTCCTCTTTCACACATTTTACCAAACTCAGTGACCAGCTTCTGCAGTTTCTTACATGAATCAGCCACCACGCTGGTCTCATCATCTAACAACAACTGACTCACTTCCCAACTTCTCCTCATACACTAACAGACTGCATACTTGCCCCTCTTTCCAAACTCTTGCATTCACCTCCCTAACACCCCATCCATAAACAAATTAAAAACTTCCATGGAGACATCACACACCCCTGCCCGCAAACCTACATTCACTGAAAACCCCTTTCTCCCCCCAACCGGGCCAGCCTTTCATCCCGATAAAAAATTTTCACGCTTTTTCCAACTTTTTTCCCACCCTTATTTTTACCTTTCCCCGAGCTTCCCCTTTAACTCTTTCATAGGGCCCTTTTCCCCAAACCAAAATCAAAATACCCAAAAACCCTTTTTTTTCAAGGGATTTTCTCTTTCTTCCCAAAGAAAAAACCCACCCCACACCTCAAACCCCTTCTGAAACCACAATGCCCGTCCCCAAACCCGATTTCCTGTACATCCTTCACCCCTTTTGGGGCTAAGGTTTAAAGGGGGGGGGGTTTTAGAAGAGGGGAAGGTTTGGGGTGAAGAGGGTGGGAAAAAGTGGCCCTTTAGGGGAAACCTGTGTGGGGACCAGGTAGACTAAATAAAAGGGGAATTAAAAAAGGGGAAAAAGGAAGCAAGGGGGGTGGGGGGGGAATGGGGTGGATTTTGGGAAAACAAAGGGTGGGTTTCGCAAAAGATGCTTTTTGGGGGGATGAGAAAGTGGGAGGGGGTTGATTTTAAAAAGGGGTTTATTTGGGGGGATGAAGAAGTAAAATTTTGAAAGAGAAAGAGAGGCATTTGGACCATTTTTTTCAGGGAAAAAATGCAATTGAGTGGGAGAGGGAAAAAAAAAAGAGCAGGAAGGGCAAAAAAAGGTGCAAGAGGGGAAAAAAAAAAAACAAAAAGAAGTTTGGGGGGGAGTATCAAAATTTTTAGGGAAAAAAAGAAGTTCGGGGGGGGTAAAAAAGTGCGGGAAGCAAGGGGGGAAAGGGCCATTGGGGAAAGGGGGCAAAGGGGAGGGAAACAAGTAGTGGTGATGTAAAAGGGGATGGGGTGAGATTTTGAAAAGGGTTTTTTGAATGGGTTAGAAGAAGAAGTAGCAAAATAAAAGGTGTTTTGGGCGGGGGGTGTGCAAAGTAGAGGGTTTGGGGAAAATTTATTTGGTAACAAGAAGAGGTATGAAGCTTTCGGAAGAGGAAAACCGTTGCCAAAACAGTTGGATGGGTTTTGGGAAAGGGGAAATTTTTTAAAAAAAGGGGGGGCCCGTATTGGGTTTTTTGGTTTTGGGAAATTTTTTTAAGGTTATACCCCCAGGGGTGGGCCCGAGGATTGCGAATGCATCTTAGTGCCATTTACAAAGGGAAAGGGAAAATATGCTCAAAATTTCCGAGGATAATTGGTTTTATATTCCGGTAAATTTTTATGGGGGGGATTTATTGAAGGGTGAAAGGGGATTTTACAGAGCACAGATTGGGGGAAAAGCAAGGGGTGGGTTTTTTGAGGGGAAAAGGGGGGGGGGGAAACAGGGTTTGCCTTTTAAAATGTAAAGTGAGAAAAACGGAAAGCAAAGGATTTTTTGGAGCAAATTTTTTTGGGTTTTGGAAAAGGGATATGAAGGGGTTTTATAAGATCCTTGGAAGGATTAAGAATATATGGTGTGGGGGCAAGGTTTTTAGAACAGGGGAAAATTTCCTTCGAGGGTAAAAGGCCTTGGAAAGGGGAGGAAGAGAGAAAGTGTTGGGTTTTCCCGGGAAGGGAGGGTTTTTGCAGGGGGGGCAAGAGGGGGGCCCCGGGGGTTTTTAAATTGGGTTTTTGGATGGGGTTTTAGGGGGGGGTTTTCAAGAGTTTTGGAAAGAAAGGGGGAAGTAGAAGTCTGTTGGGGGGGAGAGCTTGGGGAAATGGCGTTTTTGGGGCGCTGAGGGTTCACGCGGGGCCGTTCATGTAGAAACCCCAGAACGGGGCGGGGGTTTTTTAAAGGGTGTGAAAAAGAAAATTTAAATAAATGTGAAAAAAACAAAGGGTTTTTAGGTAATAGGGTTAGGGGGCCAAACAAATTTGGGGGGTAAATCAATGGAGAAAAACCCGGGGGAAGTAAAGTTTTTTAAAATTCGGGGGTGGATCTGGCAAACGGTGGGAACCCCTGGAAGCGGGAAGGGAAACTTTGGGGGGGAGGGGGGAAAAACCTGGGGGCCCCTTAAAAAAAGTGGGGGAAGTCAGAACATTAAACCGAAAGCTTAAAGGTTTTTTTGGGGAAGGGAAAGGGTTCCAACTTGGTATGGTTTTTCGAGGCGTGGGGTTTGGGGTAGAGTTGGGCGCAGAGGGGTTTTGGGGTAGAAAAGGATGGGTTTTGGGGGCAATTTGGGGGAGGGGTTTGATCGAAATTAAAAAAGGGAAGGGGAAAAGGGGGTTAAACAAAAAGACAAGGGGAGGACAAAAGGGGGGGAAATGGGGGGGCACCCTGGGTGAGTTTTTTGGGGAAAAATTTACCAAAAGGGTAATTTTTCCGGGTGGAGGGAAAGGTGGGAAAACCAAAATTAGGGGAAAAAATGGAGTGAAAAAATTTTTGGGATCGGGGGCCGAACTGCAGGATAAAGGGGGGCCCCAAAGGAAAAAAGAATTTGTGGGTGATGGGGATCCGGGTTTTAAAGTGCGGCATTGGATTTTAAACAGGGGAGGGGGAACGTCTGGGAAACCATGGAAAGCTTTTGGGATGGATTTTTTGCGGGGGGACTAGGGATATACAGGTATGGGGTTTTTTGGGGCCTTTCCCTTTGTCGTTTTTTTCGCAAACCCCAAACGGGGAAAACACAAAGCAAAAAAAAAAAAAAAAACCCCCCCTCGTTTTTTTTTTTTAATTTTTCCAAAAGAAGGAAAAAGGGGGCCAGGGGAGGAATTTCCCAAAAAGGGCCCAGGCCTCTGTTTTTAACGCAACCTCGCTAATGCGGGAAATGGCGAATAGTTTGAAAAAAAAAAAAAAAATATATATATATATATATATATATATATATTTTTTTTTTCTTTTTTTTTTTTATACTTTGTCGCTGTCTCCCGCGTTTGCGAGGTAGCGATATATATATATATATATATATATATATATATATATATATATATATAAGATGCATGACCTCATCAAGTGAAGGGTCAAATATATGTAATCAAAAGTAGGGGTTGGGTCATCAAAGGCAAGGATTGGGTCACCAAAGGCAAGTGAAATAAATCAGTGAATAAAGCATGTGAATAAAGTAACATTTGTAGAAAGTTTGTGTTGGACAAAAATCAAGTGGTCTATTCCAGTATATGTGAGACTTCAGCCATCCCACTGACTGAAACACTCAAAAAATTGTATGCTGTCTTTTAATTGCAGTACATGTATCATAGAATCTAAAATCATTACGCACATAATAATCTCAATATTAGTCTAGGCATGGATAAATTAGTTTTATCATAATTAAAAATGGCTACAAGTACAAGACTATGCGCACCTTCTTAGAACAAACAAACCTCCAACAGCCAGGATCGAACCTAGGATCCCTGTGCAAGAGGCAGGAATGCTAACCACTAGGCTATGGGCTATATATATGACACATATATCTGTAAAACCTACATTTGTTCATTATCTCTGTAACCCTGAAGATGTAAATCATCACAAAGGTGCTCAGATTTTCATATTTCATTTTCCTTGTGAATATCAGTATATTCCCAAACTATGTGCTCTTTTGTGATTTATCTGCATATATATATATATATATATGTGTATATATATGTGTATATATATATATATATATATATATATATATATATATATATATATATATATATATATATATATATATATATATATATACGTGGGCAGTATTCTTTCTCCCCTATCCCCAGGGATAATATATATGTGATACTAGTTACATATATGTATTTATAAACAATCCTTGTACTCAAGTGAGTACTGAATCAAAGTAAAATATATGTCCAAGTAGGGAATTGATATCCTTTCAACAAAATATACACAAAAGCAGGCACCACTTACCTTCCATGGACTCCACCAAGTGTATAATCAACTAATTGTCCCTATACTACACAGCAAGCACTGGATAAGGAATTAGGGGTCAACTACAATACATTCAATGGGTTAAGCAATAATATCTAAGACAAAATACATAAAATCTCTACACAATGTGCTAGTGGTGGAGGTTTAAGGAGGTCTTGGGAGTGAATTAGAGTGAAGGAAGAGACTGAAAGGAATGAGAGGGGTTGGGAGAGAGGACCAATTGTAACATCCATTGGGGGTTTTGGAGGTCACTGGATACCTTAGAAAGCCTTCAGTTCTAGTGAACAGAATGTATGGTTGTGTGGTGTCACTCTTGACAGTTAAGAGGTTACTATTACTGACTACTGATTAACATTTCACACTATCAGCTGCTCAGGCATGCAAAGTGACAAAGTATGTGGGGTACTGCATGGATAACACAGTCAGAATTGTTGTAACCAGCAGTGTGGACTGACTGGTGATGTTGGTAGTCCTTAAGTTATATCTAAAAAGTAATACTGAACTAAATGACAATATGGTACATTTATATGTAAAGAGAAATATCTAGTTTACAAAAACATTTCTTATGTATCAAAAACTAAATATAACCACAGAAATACGTACAATCACTTCAAGCAGGGATGTTATGAGTTTCACTGCTCTTTGAAGATAATAGTGCCCCTTAGAGAGTTTTTTCCTCTATTATAAAAACATATCTATCCACTTACATCAACATAATTATCATCAAACAACCCATAAATCCCTTTTTTATGGGGTTCCCATAGCTTTCTGGGTAGCACTCCAATCAGATGCAGGGAAAAGATATACTGCCTTGGAGTGAGAAGTTCCTTGACAAGATTTTACTCCATTATGTCCTCTGACAATGGTACAGTCTTGAAGAAGGTTAATTTTCACTCACTGTAACTACTTGCTGGTGAAGTCTATATATATATATATATATATATATATATATATATATATATATATATATATATATATCCCTGGGGATAGGGGATTAAGAATACTTCCCACGTATTCCCTGCATGTCGTAGAAGGCGACTAAAAGGGGAGGGAGCGGGGGCCTGGAAATCCTCCCCTCTCGTTTTTTTTTTTTTTTTTTTTTTTTTTTTTTTTCCCCAAAAGAAGGAACAGAGAATTGGGCCAGGTGAGGGTATTCCCTCAAAGGCCCAGTCCTCTGTTCTTAACGCTACCTCGCTAATGCGGGAAATGGCGAATAGTTTGAAAGAAAGAAAAATATATATATATATATATATATATATATATATATATATATATATATAGACTATATATTTTTTTTTTTTTTTCAAACTATTCGCCATTTCCCGCGTTAGTGAGGTAGCGTTAAGAACAGAGAACTGGGCCACTGAGGGAATATCCTCACCTGGCCCCCTTCTCTGTTCCTTCTTTTGGAAAATTAAAAAAAATTGAGAGGGGAGGATTTCCAGCCCCCCGCTCCCTCCCCTTTTAGTCGCCTTCTACGACACGCAGGGAATACGTGGGAAGTATTCTTTCTCCCCTATCCCCAGGGATAAGACTATGTATATATATATATATATATATATATATATATATATATATATATATATATACATATATATACATATATATATATATATATATATATATATATATATATATATATATATATATATATATATATATATATACATATATATATATATATAGTCTATATATGAGAAGGAGATGGAGTGAGTATTTTGAAGGTTTGTTGAATGTGTTTGATGATAGAGTGGCAGATATAGGGTGTTTTGGTCGAGGTGGTGTGCAAAGTGAGAGGGTAAGGGAAAATGATTTGGTAAGCAGAGAAGAGGTAGTAAAAGCTTTGCGGAAGATGAAAGCCAGCAAGGTAGCAGGTTTGGATGGTATTGCAGTGGAATTTATTAAGAAAGGGGGTGACTGTATTGTTGACTGGTTGGTAAGGTTATTTAATGTATGTATGACTCATGGTGAGGTGCCTGAGGATTGGCAGAATGCGTGCATAGTGCCATTGTACAAAGGCAAAGGGGATAAGAGTGAGTGCTCAAATTACAGAGGTATAAGTTTGTTGAGTATTCCTGATAAATTATATGGGAGGGTATTGATTGAGAGGGTGAAGGCATGTACAGAGCATCAGATTGGGGAAGAGCAGTGTGGTTTCAGAAGTGGTAGAGGATGTGTGGATCAGGTGTTTGCTTTGAAGAATGTATGTGAGAAATACTTAGAAAAGCAAATGGATTTGTATGTAGCATTTATGGATCTGGAGAAGGCATATGATAGAGTTGATAGAGATGCTCTGTGGAAGGTATTAAGAATATATGGTGTGGGAGGCAAGTTGTTAGAAGCAGTGAAAAGTTTTTATCGAGGATGTAAGGCATGTGTACGTGTAGGAAGAGAGGAAAGTGATTGGTTCTCAGTGAATGTAGGTTTGCGGCAGGGGTGTGTGATGCCTCCATGGTTGTTTAATTTGTTTATGGATGGGGTTGTTAGGGAGGTGAATGCAAGAGTTTTGGAAAGAGGGGCAAGTATGAAGTCTGTTGGGGATGAGAGAGCTTGGGAAGTGAGTCAGTTGTTGTTCGCTGATGATACAGTGCTGGTGGCTGATTCATGTGAGAAACTGCAGAAGCTGGTGACTGAGTTTGGTAAAGTGTGTGAAAGAAGAAAGTTAAGAGTAAATGTGAATAAGAGCAAGGTTATTAGGTACAGTAGGGTTGAGGGTCAAGTCAATTGGGAGGTAAGTCTGAATGGAGAAAAACTGGAGGAAGTGAAGTGTTTTAGACATTTGGGAGTGGATCTGGCAGCGGATGGAACCATGGAAGCGGAAGTGGATCATAGGGTGGGGGAGGGGGCGAAAATTCTGGGAGCCTTGAAGAATGTGTGGAAGTCGAGAACATTATCTCGGAAAGCAAAAATAGTTGTTCCAACAATGTTGTATGGTTGCGAGGCATGGGCTATGGATAGAGTTGTGCGCAGGAGGATGGATGTGCTGGAAATGAGATGTTTGAGGACAAGGTGTGGTGTGAGGTGGTTTGATCGAGTAAGTAACGTAAGGGTAAGAGAGATGTGTGGAAATAAAAAGAGCGTGGTTGAGAAAGCAGAAGAGGGTGTTTTGAAATGGTTTGGGCACATGGAGAGAATGAGTGAGGAAAGATTGACCAAGAGGATATATGTGTCGGAGGTGGAGGGAACGAGGAGAAGAGGGAGACCAAATTGGAGGTGGAAAGATGGAGTGAAAAAGATTTTGTGTGATCGGGGCCTGAACATGCAGGAGGGTGAAAGGAGGGCAAGGAATAGAGTGAATTGGAGCGATGTGGTATACCGGGGTTAACGTGCTGTCAGTGGATGGAATCAAGGCATGTGAAGCGTCTGGGGTAAACCATGGAAAGCTGTGTAGGTATGTGTATTTGCGTGTGTGGACGTATGTATATACATGTGTATGGGGGTGGGTTGGGCCATTTCTTTCGTCTGTTTCCTTGCGCTACCTCGCAAATGCGGGAGACAGCGACAAAGCAAAAAAAAAAAAAAAGAAAAAAAATATATGTGTGTGTGTACAAGTAGGAAGAGAGGAAAGTGATTGGTTCTCAGTGGATGTTGGTTTGCAGCAGGGGGTGCATGATGTCTCCATTGGTTCTCAGTGGATGTTGGTTTGCAGCAGGGGGTGCATGATGTCTCCATGGTTGTTTAATTTGTTTATGGATGGGGTTCTCAGGGAGGTGAATGCAAGAGTTTTGGAGAGAGGGGCAAGTATGCAGTCTGTTGTGGATGAGAGGGCTTGGGAAGTGAGTCAGCTGTTGTTCGCTGTTGATACAGTGCTGGTGGCTGATTCAGGTGAGAAACTGCAGAAGCTGGTGACTGCGTTTGGTAAAGTGTGTGAAAGAAGAAAGCTGAGAGTAAGTGTAAATAAGAGCAAGGTTATTAGGTACAGTAGGGTTGAGGGACAAGTCAACTGGGAGGTAAGTTTGAATGGAGAAAAACTGGAGGAAGTGAAGTGTTTTAGATATCTGGGAGTGGATTTGGCAGCGGATGGAACCATGGAAGCGGAAGTGAGTCACAGGGTGGGAGAGGGGGTGAAAGTTCTGGGAGCATTGAAAAACATGTGGAAGGCGAGAACATTATCTCGGAGAGCAAAAATGGGTATGTTCGAAGGAATAGTGGTTCCAACAATGTTACATAATTGCGAAGCGTGGGCTATAGATAAAGTTGTATGGAGGAGGGTGGATGTGTTGGAAATGAGACGTTTGAGGACAAGATGTGTGAGGTGGTTTGATTGAGTAAGTAATGAAAGGGTAAAAGAAATGTGTGGTAATAAGAAGAGTGTGGTTGAGAGAGCAGAAGAGCGTGTTTTGAAATGGTTTGGTCACATGGAGAGAATGAGTGAGGTGGGGGGAACGAGGAGAGGTGGGAGACCAAATTGGAGGTGGAAAGATGGAGTGAAAAAGATTTTGAGCGATCGGGGCCTGAACATGCAGAAGGGTGATTGATGTGCAAGGAATAGAGTGAATTGGAACTATGTGGTATACCTGGGTTGTACTGTCAATGGATTGAACTAGGGCATGTGAAGCGTCTGGAGTAAACCATGGAAAGTTTTGTGGGGGCAGGAAGTGGAAGGGGAGCTGTGGTTTTGGTGCATCATACATGACAGCTAGAGACTGAGTGTGAATGATGTGGCCTCTGTTGTCTTTTCCTAGCCCTACCTTACATGCATGCGGGGGGAGGAGGTTGTCATTTCATGTGTGGCGGGGTGGCAACGGGAATGAATAAAGGCAGCAAGTATGAATTATACACATGTGTATATATATGTATGTCTTTGTATGTATATGTATGTATACGTTGAAATATATAGGTATGTATATGTGCGTGTGTAGACGTGTATTCATATACATGAGTATGTGGGTGGGTTGGGCCATTCTTTTGTCTGTTTCCTTGTGCTACCTCGCTAACGCGGGAGACAGCGACAAAGTATAATAAATAAAATAATATTATATATACACAATAGTGCAGGAACAGATAAAGAAAGGCCTCGTTTGCTCACATCCATTCTCTAGCTGTCACATGTATATGCTTATTTACTTACTTTCTGCCCCAAGAACCCCTTCCAGCAGCACTCAAAGCTTGCCACATCAATCACTTGGGACCACTGGTCATAAAGTGTTGTGATGTGTGTGTGCCTATGTGCAGAGAGTGCATGGCAATTCACTTCTAAGTGCTCGGTCTTTCCTTTACAGTAGTTGTATTGTGAGCATGAAGGGTCTTGGGCTATGGTGAACCTTTTTGTAGTGGTGTAGTGATAGGTGATGTCCAGAGCATGAACAGAAAAGTGTGACTTGTATCAGTCCGGCAAAATTGATTTTTGATGGTGTAAGTCTGGTAAGCTAGAGTTTAAGACTGAGTTACTTTTTAGGTTAGTTCAGTGTGTATATATTTCATCATTGTTATATTCATTGGATGTGAGGGGGCTGTGAGAGTAGGGGTTACTGAAGTGTGAGGGCAAGCTAAGCTTTTCATTTTCACCTAGGGATCGTTTGTTTGTTACAGTGTAGTTTAGATTTACATGAGAAAGACAGACAACAGTAGGTCTGATTGGCCTACGACTGGGTTGTCTGGTAAAAATGAAGTTAACTTGACAAGAAAATGTAATTCTGCTCGCCAGGTATCTAAGCTATCAAAGACTCTTCACTGCTGCACATTAGTCTTCTACTATCCCCATTACTGCTGTTGTTTATATAGTTTATTTTTGGCCTTTTTCTCTGAGTATTGCTGAATTTATAAAATATTTGTCTTAACAACTTTTGAAGGTATTCATAGTCTAACCATTCACTAGGTCTGATGGTAACTTATTCCAATGCCCAGCACACCTATAGGAAAAGAAACTTTTTGAGTTTTATTCCATTCGTCCTGGTAATCATATTTTCTTGTATTTCAAAAAGATGTCCGTGATTTACTTTATCGAACTTGTTCAGAATTTTGAACACCTGGATTAAATTGCCAAGAAGTCTATGTTTTTTGAGGGAGAAGAGATTGAATCATTTTAGTCTCTCTTCGTATGCCAAGTTTCTAAGGGATGGGATCAATTTTGTCGTGCATCTTTGTACTTGCTCTAATTTTTCCTCATCTTTTTTTATAGTTTGGGAACCAAAACTGGACTGCATATTCAAGGTGTGGTCTTACTAGAGAATTATAAAATGTGAGATTTGTTTCTGGTGTCTTGTAATCTATGTTCCTGGTTATGAAACCTAACATTTGGTTGCCTTTTTTACGTGCTGCTTGACATTGTTTAGTGTACTTCAAATTGTTACTAATGACAACTCCAAGGTCCTTTTCTTCATCTACTGTAGTTAGATAGTTTGCTAATAGTTTGTAGTCATAATGTATATTCTTGTCTCCAAAGTGCATAACTGTACACTTGTCTACATTAAAATTCATTTGCCATCTGTCTTACCACTCTGCTAGTAAGTTAACATCTCAGTGAATTATTTTGCAGTCCTGCCTGTTTACAGCACTACCTCCTAGTTTAGCATCTTCAGCAAATTTGGAGATCTTAGATATGAGAACGAGTTCTAGGTTATCAATGTATGAAAAGAATTGGGCCTAGGTCCAACCCCTGTGGCACATCACTCTTTACATCTAGCCAATCTGAGACTTTGCTGTTTAATACTACACACTGCTTTCTTCCAGTAAGTCAGTCACTGATCCATGTATAAAGTTCTTCACCGATTTTGTGTGCTCTGAGTTTATGTAAAAAATTTCTTGAGGCACTTTATCGAAAGCATTTTGGAAATCTAAATTTACTACATCAGATGGTACTTTTTCATCCCAATTCTGATAAATTACTAAAATATTCCAACCAAATTTGTTAGGTAGGATCTTCTATTGTGGAAACTGTGTTGGATGTTTAAAATAATTTTTTGATCTAGAAATGTGATAATTTTGTCGTATTATTTTTTCTATCATTTTACATAAAACTGAATAGGGTAATTAGGCAGTAGTTCAAGGCAAACTTTTTGTCTCCTTTCCAGTCACTGTCACCTGACCATTCGATAGAGATTTGTTGAATATTTTTGATATGGGGTATTTCAGTTGTCTCTTAACCTTTTTTAAAAATCTTAGAGCTAAGTTATTTGGGCCATTGGAGTTGCTAGGATTTAACTGGTTCAGGTATTTGAGTACCTCAGAGCTCTTTATTTCTCTAACCTTCAACTCTTCTTGAAGCATTTCCACTGGTTGCAATATTTTGAGATGCTTCTTCAATTATGAATATGGAAAGAACAATTTAGTCTGGGAGCCATTTCCTTGTCGTTAGTAGTTAGTGTCATGTTTGTTTCATAATGGTGCAATTCCTTCTTTTACTGGCTTCCTTTGTCTTATATATTTGAAGAATTCCTTTGGATTATTCTTAACTTTGAAGGAAATTCTTTTTTCTTCCTCATGTTTACTCTGTCTTATGAAGTTCTTATATCTCTTTGGATTTTGATTAATTCCTAGTGATTTTCATTGGTTCCCATTTATTTGGATTTCTTATATTTTCTTCTTTTGGCAAATAAGTCCTTCTATTCTCCTATGTATCCAAGATGGTTTTGAAATACTGCAAGTTCTCTTGGTAATTTGTGAAATATGTTTCTTTTCAATCTCAAGTAGTGTGTTTTTAGAATTATTCCACATTTCCTCTACTGTGTGAACAGCAAGAAATTTTGTCAAACTGGTACCGCAAATTTCGCTTCTAATGTCTTCAAAATTTTCTAGCCTGTAATCTGGGATCAAGAGTTTGTTGTCATTTATTTCAGTCTAAATTTATCCCTAATCAAACTCTTGCCTACTTCACAAGAGTTTAGTTTGTGTCAGTGGTGAGGATTAGATCAAGAATGTTTTTACCTCTTGTTGGTTTTTTAATCAACTGTTCTAGAAAAGCATCTTCAACCAGTTCTGTTAGTCTCATTCCCTCCCAGTCACTTGTGACATGTTCCAGTTTATGTTTCGACTATTAAAGTCTCCTAATATTATAACCTCTTTACTGTTTACCATAGTTCTGATTTCATTGTATAGCATCTTATCATCTAATGCTATTGCAAAGAATTGAGTTCCAAGCATGTTGAAGTGGGTCTGTATTGGGAGGATCTTTTCTTCATTGTGAAAGTGTTGAAAGGTTGTGGTTGCTGGGCAGCCATTAATTGTTTTGAGTGCATTATTTTGAGTGAACTGCAGCTCTGTTGTATTTGCTTTAGAGAAGGTGGAAAACCAGGCAGGTAAGGCATAGTTTAATGTGGAGCATGTGAACTGTTTGTATAACATGTTAAAGGATTCTTTTGAAAGCTTGTAGTTGCTGGGCAGCCATTAATTGTTTTGAGTGCATTATTTTGAGTGAACCGCAGCTCTGTTGTATTTGCTTTAGAGAAGGTGGAAAACCAAGCTGTTAAGGCATAGTTTAATGTGGAGCATATGAACTGTTTGTATAACATGTTAAAGGATTCTTTTATTTTCTAGATCTGGTGCCAGTTAATGTTTTGAGGATATCTAGTTTGGTGCTTTTGTGTTCATGTTAATGATGTGAGAAGTAAATGTCATATGTGCTCATATGTAATAAATACAATGGTTGGTGTTTTCTTCAGTGAGAGTGACAGTCCAATTGTCATGTCATGGACTAATTTCTGTATAGGGTTAAAGGAGTGATTGAAGCTTCTGTGGAAATGTAGAAATTCTGTTCTGGATAAACCATTGTTCCAATTGTGCATTGGAGTGTTGCATGTCTGATGTTGCTACTGTAGTGTCAGTGTATTGTTATTGTGAGATTATCTACATGTCAAAATACCTTCATCATGAGGTTTGCCTAAGAGAAAGAACTGCTCCTTGAAGAACTAAAATATAAGGTTTAAGTGTTTTACAGGTGAAACCATTGTGAGTGACTGGCATGGTGGATGGCTAAGAAAATAGCTTATCACTTTTTGTCACAGCTGTGAAGGGTAGTCTCAAATATTTTCTCGTGAGATGATGTATTGGGAGACAGTGTAAAATGCTTAGTTCAAGTATATTGTCGCTAGTACTGTGTGGGAGAGGGGTTGTGGTTGTGATGCTGATGGAACCCTTTGGTTGTGGTAGGCCTGTGAGAAGGCTGAAGCTTGGAGGAAGAACCAGTTGCAGCAGCCTCCAGCCTACAATCAAGAAGAAAAGGCTGGGACACTGCCAACCAGACCAGAACTTTCTGTCCCAGAGGGTTCCAAGTATCCCTATTCTCATGTGAGGAACAGCCTAAAGCTCTCCCCAGATGTTGTTCCGAGATATACGTATATTAATTCAATTATACTTATTCGCTGTCTCCTGCGTTTGCGAGGAAGCGTAATGAAACAGACGAAAGAGTGGCCCAACCCATCCACATACCCATGTTTATACATAAACGCCCACACATGCACATATACATACCTATACATTTCAACATATACATACATATACATACACAGACATATACATATATACACATGTACACACTCATACTTGCTGCCCCCATCCATTCCCGTTGCCACCTCGTGACACCAGAAATGGCACCCCCCTCCCCCCCATGCACACTCTCTGGCCATCTCTCCTACTTACATAGGTATACTTATGTATATCTCTCTATTTAAACCAGGTATTCCCAATCACCAGTCCTTTTTCAGCACACTAATCTACAAGCTCTTCACCATTTCCATTTACAACACTGAACACCCCATGTACACTAATCATACTCTCAACTGCCACATCACTCCCCTTCGCATTCAAATCACCCATCACTATAATCCAGTCTCGTGTATCAAAGCTGCTAACAAACTCACTCAGCTGCTCCCAAAACTATTGCCTCTCGTGATCTTTCTTCTCCTGACCAGGTGCATAGGCACCAATAATCACCCACATCTCTCCATCCACTTTCAGTTTTACCCATATCAATCTAAAGTTTACTTTCTTACACTCTATCTTATACTCCCACAACTCCTACTTCAGGAATAGTCCTACTCCTTCCCTTGCTCTTGTCCTCTCACCAACTCCCAAATCTACTCCTAAGACATTCCCAAACCACACTTCCCCTTTACCGTTGAGCTTCATTTCACTCAGAGCCAAAACATCCAGGATCCTTTCCTCAAACATACTCCCTATCTCTCCTTTTTTCTCATTTTGGTTACATCCACACACATTTAGAAACCCCAATCTGAGCCTTCCAGGAGGATGAGCACTCCCGACATGACTCCTTCTATTTCCCCCCCCTTTAGAAAGTTAAATTACAAGGAGGGGAGGGTTTCTAGCCCCTGCTCCCATCCCCTTTAGTCACCTTTTACAACATGCAGGAAATGCGTGGGAAGTATTTTTTCTCCCCTATCCCCAGGGATAGAAGTGGGAGACCAAACTGGAGGTAGAAGGATGGAGTGAAAAAGATTTTGAGCGATTGGGGCCTGAACATGCAGGAGGGTGAAAGGCGTGCAAGGAATAGAGTGAATTGGAATGGTGTGGCATACTGGGGTCAACGTGCTATCAATGGATTGAACCAGGGCATGTGAAGCGTCTGGGGTAAACCATGTAAAGTTTTGTGGGGCCTGGATGTGGAAAGGGAGCCGTGGTTTTGATGCATTATACATGACAGCTAGAGACTGAGTGTGAACAAATGTGGCCTTTGTAGTCTTTTCCTAGGGCTACCTTGCGCATGCATGGGGGGAGAGGTTGTCATTTCATGTGTGGCGGGGTGGCGATGGGAATGAATAAAGGCAGCAAGTATGAATTATGTATATGTGTATATATGTGTATGTCTGTGTATGTATATACATGTGTATGTGAGTGGGTTGGACAATTCATTCATCTGTTTCCTTGCGCTACCTCACTAACACAGGAGACAGCGACATAGTAAATCAAATAAATATAAATAAATAAATAAATATATATATATATATATATATATATATATATATATATATATATATATATATATATATATATATTTTCTTTTTCTTTCAAACTATTCGCCATTTCCCGCATTAGCGAGGTAGCGTTAAGAACAGAGGAGTGGGCCTTTGAGGGAATACCCTCACCTGGCCCAATTCTCTGTTCCTTCTTTTGGAAGAAACGCGCACCTTCATAGAACATACAAACCTCCAACAGCCAGGATCGAACCCGGGACCCCTGTGCAAGAGGCAGGAATGCTAACCGATAGGCTATGAGCCTGGTTAATAGGAAATAACTATTCGAATACTAAGTACTCAAATACCCTTCGTCTTACAATGGTGAGAAACAGGGTCTATACCAGTTATTTCCCAACAGGCGCACATAGCCAGCTGATAGCATTTCACTGAACCTAACTGTACAACACGGAGGTATATGAATACGAATAAAGTGCATAGAAACGCGCACCTTCATAGAACATACAAACCTCCAACAGCCAGGATTCTGCCTCTTGCACAGGGGTCCCGGGTATTATTCGTATTCACATACCTCTGCGTTGTACAGTTAGGTTCGGTAAAATGCTATCAGCTGGGTATGTGCGCCTGTTGGGAAATAACAGGTATAGACCCCGTTGCTCACCATTGTGAGACGAAGGGTATTCGAGTACTTAGTATTCGAAAAGTTGTTTCCTATTTGCCAGGCCCACAGCCTAGCAGTTAGCATCCCTGCCTCTTGCACAGGGGTCCTGGGTTCGATCCTGGTTGTTGGAGGTTTGCATGTTCTATGAAAAAGCGCATTTCTATGCACTTTATTCGTATTCATATACCTCCACGTTGTACAGTTAGGTTCAGTAAAATGCTATCAGCTGGCTATGTGCGCCTGTTGGGAAATGACCGGTATAGACCCCATTGCTCCCAAGACATTCCCAGACCAGGAGATGTATTATGAGATGAAGGGTATTTGAGTACTTAGTATTCGAATAGTTGTTTCCTATTAGGCAGGCCCATAGCCTAGCGGTTAGCATTCCTAACTCTTGCACATGGGTCCCGGGTTTGATCCTGGCTCTTGGAAGTTTGTATGTTCTATGATATATATATATATATATATATATATATATATATATATATATATATATATATATATATATATATATCAGAAGCTGGTGACTGAGTTTGATAAAGTGTGTGAAAAAAGAAAGTTAAGAGTAAATGTGAATAAGAGCAAGGTTATTAGGTACAATAGGGTTGAGGGTCAAGTCAATTGGGAGGCAAGTTTGAATGGAGAAAAACTGGAGGAAGTAAAGTGTTTTAGATATCTGGGAGTGAATTTGGCAGCGGATGGAACCATGGAAGCGGAAGTGAATCATAGGGTGGGGGAGGGGGCGAAAATCCTGGGAGCCTTAAAGAATGTTTGGAAGTCGAGAACATTATCTCCGAAAGCAAAAATGGCTATGTTTGAAGGAATAGTGGTTCCAACAATGTTGTATGGTTGCGAGGCGTGGGCTATGGATAGGGTTGTGCGCAGGAGGGTGGATGTGCTGGAAATGAGATGTTTGAGGACAATATGTGGTGTGAAGTGGTTTGATCGAGTAAGTAATGTAAGGGTAAGAGAGATGTGTGGAAATAGAAAGAGCGTGGTTGAGAGAGCAGAAGAGTGTGTTTTGAAATGGTTTGGTCACATGGAGAGAATGAGTGAGGAAAGATTGACCAAGAGGATATATGTGTTGGAGGTGGAGGGAACGAGAAGTGGGAGACCAAATTGGAGGTGGAAAGATGGAGTGAAAAAGATTTTGAGCGATTGGGGCCTGAACATGCAGGAGGGTGAAAGGCGGGCAAGGAATAGAGTGAATTGGATCGATGTGGTATACCGGGGTCGGTGTGCTGTCAATGGATTGAATCAGGGCATGTGAAGCGTCTGGGGTAAACCATGGAAAGTTGTGTGGGGCCTGGATGTGGAAAGGGAGCTGTGGTTTCGGGCATTATTGCATGACAGCTAGAGACTGAGTGTGAACGAATGGGGCCTTTGTTGTCTTTTCCTAGCGCTACCTCGCACACATGAGGGGGGGAGGGGGATGTTATTCCATGTGTGGCGAGGTGGCAATGGGAATGAATTAAGGCAGTGTGAATTGTGTGCATGTGTATATATGTATGTGTCTGTGTGTGTATATATATCTGTACAATGAGATGTATGGGTATGTATATTTGCATGTGTGGACGTGTATGTATATACATGTGTATGGGGGTGGGTTGGGCCATTTCATTTGTCTGTTTCCTTGCGCTACCTCGCAAATGCAAACGCTCCCACAAATGAAAAAAAGCGACAAAGCAAATGAAAAATATATATATATATATATATATATATATATATATATATATATATATATTTTTTTTTTTTTTTTAATACTTTGTCGCTGTCTCCTGCGTTTGCGAGGTAGCGCAAGGAAACAGATGAAAGAAATGGCCCAACCCCCCCCATACACATGTATATACATACGTCCACACACGCAAATATACATACCTACACAGCTTTCCATGGTTTACCCCAGACGCTTCACATGCCTTGATTCAATCCACTGACAGCACGTCAACCCCGGTATACCACATCGCTCCAATTCACTCTATTCCTTGCCCTCCTTTCACCCTCCTGCATGTTCAGGCCCCGATCACACAAAATCTTTTTCACTCCATCTTTCCACCTCCAATTTGGTCTCCCTCTTCTCCTTGCTCCCTCCACCTCCGACACATATATCCTCTTGGAGAATCTTTCCTCACTCATCCTCTCCATGTGCCCAAACCACTTCAAAACACCCTCTTCTGCTCTCTCAACCACGCTCTTTTTATTTCCACACATCTCTCTTACCCTTACGTTACTCACTCGATCAAACCACCTCACACCACACATTGTCCTCAAACATCTCATTTCCAGCACATCCATCCTCCTGCGCACAACTCTATCCATAGCCCACGCCTCGCAACCATACAACATTGTTGGAACCACTATTCCTTCAAACATACCCATTTTTGCTTTCCGAGATAATGTTCTCGACTTCCACACATTCTTCAAGGCCCCCAGAATTTTCGCCCCCTCCCCCACCCTATGATCCACTTCTGCTTCCATGGTTCCATCCGCTGCCAGATCCACTCCCAGATATCTAAAACACTTCACTTCCTCCAGTTTTTCTCCGTTCAAACTCACCTCCCAACTGACTTGACCCTCAACCCTACTGTACCTAATAACCTTGCTCTTATTCACATTTACTCTTAACTTTCTTCTTCCACACACTTTACCAAACTCAGTCACCAGCTTCTGCAGTTTCTCACATGAATCAGCCACCAGCGCTGTATCATCAGCGAACAACAACTGACTCACTTCCCAAGCTCTCTCATCCCCAACAGACTTCATACTTGCCCCTCTTTCCAAAACTCTTGCATTTACCTCCCTAACAACCCCATCCATAAACAAATTAAACAACCATGGAGACATCACACACCCCTGCCGCAAACCTACATTCACTGAGAACCAATCACTTTCCTCTCTTCCTACACGTACACATGCCTTACATCCTCGATAAAAACTTTTCACTGCTTCTAACAACTTTCCTCCCACCCCATATACTCTTAATACCTTCCACAGAGCATCTCTATCAACTCTATCATATGCCTTCTCCAGATCCATAAATGCTACATACAATATATTTATATATATATATATATTCCGACACATATATCCTCTTGGTCAATCTTTCCTCACTCATTCTCTCCATGTGCCCAAACCATTTCAAAACACCCTCTTCTGCTCTCTCAACCACGCTCTTTTTATTTCCACACATCTCTCTTACCCTTACGTTACTTACTCGATCAAACCACCTCACACCACACATTGTCCTCAAACATCTCATTTCCAGCACATCCATCCTCCTGCGCACAACTCTATCCATAGCCCACGCCTCGCAACCATACAACATTGTTGGAACTACTATTCCTTCAAACATACCCATTTTTGCTTTCCGGGATAATGTTCTCGACTTCCACACATTTTTCAAGGCTCCCAAAATTTTCGCCCCCTCCCCCACCCTATGATCCACTTCCGCTTCCATGGTTCCATCCGCTGACAGATCCACTCCCAGATATCTAAAACACTTCACTTCCTCCAGTTTTTCTCCATTCAAACTCACCTCCCAATTGACTTGACCCTCAACCCTACTGTACCTAATAACCTTGCTCTTATTCACATTTACTCTTAACTTTCTTCTTCCACACACTTTACCAAACTCCGTCACCAGCTTCTGCAGTTTCTCACATGAATCCGCCACCAGCGCTGTATCATCAGCGAACAACAACTGACTCACTTCCCAAGCTCTCTCATCCCCAACAGACTTCATACTTGCCCCTCTTTCCAAGACTCTTGCATTTACCTCCCTAACAACCCCATCCATCTTACATTTTTCATATGTATATGTGTGTGTGTGTGTGTGTGTGTGTGTGTGTGTGCGTGTGTGTGTGTGTGTATGTGTGTGTGTGTGTATATATATGTATATTATCCCTGGGGATAGGGGTGAAAGAATACTTCCCACGTATTCCTCGCGTGTCGTAGAAAGCGACTAGAGGGGACGGGAGCGGGGGGCCGGAAATCCTCCCCTCCTTGTATTAACTTTCTAAAATGGGAATATATATATATATATATATATATATATATATATATATATATATATATATATATATATATGGAGGGATGTCTGATCATTATCTTGTGGAGGCTAAGGTGAAGATTAGTATGGGTTTTCAGAAAAGAAGAGTGAATGTTGGGGTGAAGAAGGTGGTGAGAGTGAGTGAGCTTGGGAAGGAGACCTGTGTGAAGAAGTATCAGGAGAGACTGTGTACAGAATGGAAAAAGGTGAGAACAATGGAAGTAAGGGGAGTGGGGGAGGAATGGGATGTATTTAGGGAATCAGTGATGGATTGCGCAAAAGATGCTTGTGGCATGAGAAGAGTGGGAGGTGGGTTGATTAGAAAGGGTAGTGAGTGGTGGGATGAAGAAGTAAGAGTATTAGTGAAAGAGAAGAGAGAGGCATTTGGACGATTTTTGCAGGGAAAAAATGCAATTGAGTTGGAGAAGTATAAAAGAAAGAGACAGGAGGTCAAGAGAAAGGTGCAAGAGGTGAAAAAAAGGGCAAATGAGAGTTGGGGTGAGAGACTATCAGTAAATTTTAGGGAGAATAAAAAGATGTTCTGGAAGGAGGTAAATAGGGTGCGTAAGACAAGGGAGCAAATGGGAACTTCAGTGAAGGGCGCAAATGGGGAGGTGATAACAAGTAGTGGTGATGTGAGAAGGAGATGGAATGAGTATTTTGAAGGTTTGTTGAATGTGTCTGATGACAGAGTGGCAGATATAGGGTGTTTGGGTCGAGGTGGTGTGCAAAGTGAGAGGGTTAGGGAAAATGATTTGGTAAACAGAGAAGAGGTAGTAAAAGCTTTGCGGAAGATGAAAGCCGGCAAGGCAGCAGGTTTGGATAGTATTGCAGTGGAATTTATTAAAAAAGGGGGTGACTGTATTGTTGACTGGTTGGTAAGGTTATTTAATGTATGTATGACTCATGGTGAGGTGCCTGAGGATTGGCGGAATGTGTGCATAGTGCCATTGTACAAAGGCAAAGGGGATAAGAGTGAGTGCTCAAATTACAGAGGTATAAGTTTGTTGAGTATTCCTGGTAAATTATATGGGAGAGTATTGATTGAGAGGGTGAAGGCATGTACAGAGCATCAGATTGGGGAAGAGCAGTGTGGTTTCAGAAGTGGTAGAGGATGTGTGGATCAGGTGTTTGCTTTGAAGAATGTATGTGAGAAATACTTAGAAAAGCAAATGGATTTGTATGTAGCATTTATGGATCTGGAGAAGGCATATGATAGAGTTGATAGAGATGCTCTGTGGAAGGTATTATGAATATATGGTGTGGGAGGCAAGTTGTTAGAAGCAGTGAAAAGTTTTTATCGAGGATGCAAGGCATGTGTACGTGTAGGAAGAGAGGAAAGTGATTGGTTCTCAGTGAATGTAGGTTTGCGGCAGGGATGTGTGATGTCTCCATGGTTGTTTAATTTGTTTATGGATGGGGTTGTTAGGGAGGTAAATGCAAGAGTCTTGGAAAGAGGGGCAAGTATGAAGTCTGTTGGGGATGAGAGAGCTTGGGAAGTGAGTCAGTTGTTGTTTGCTGATGATACAGCGCTGGTGGCGAATTCATGTGAGAAACTGCAGAAGCTGGTGACGGAGTTTGGTAAAGTGTGTGGAAGAAGAAAGTTAAGAGTAAATGTGAATAAGAGCAAGGTTATTAGGTACAGTAGGGTTGAGGGTCAAGTCAATTGGGAGGTGAGTTTGAATGGAGAAAAACTGGAGGAAGTGAAGTGTTTTAGATATCTGGGAGTGGATCTGTCAGCGGATGGAACCATGGAAGCGGAAGTGGATCATAGGGTGGGGGAGGGGGCGAAAATTTTGGGAGCCTTGAAAAATGTGTGGAAGTCGAGAACATTATCCCGGAAAGCAAAAATGGGTATGTTTGAAGGAATAGTAGTTCCAACAATGTTGTATGGTTGCGAGGCGTGGGATATGGATAGAGTTGTGCGCAGGAGGATGGATGTGCTGGAAATGAGATGTTTGAGGACAATGTGTGGTGTGAGGTGGTTTGATCGAGTAAGTAACGTAAGGGTAAGAGAGATGTGTGGAAATAAAAAGAGCGTGGTTGAGAGAGCAGAAGAGGGTGTTTTGAAATGGTTTGGGCACATGGAGAGAATGAGTGAGGAAAGATTGACCAAGAGGATATATGTGTCGGAGGTGGAGGGAACGAGGAGAAGAGGGAGACCAAATTGGAGGTGGAAAGATGGAGTGAAAAGGATTTTGTGTGATCGGGGCCTGAACATGCAGGAGGGTGAAAGGAGGGCAAGGAATAGAGTGAATTGGAGCGATGTGGTATACAGGGGTTGACGTGCTGTCAGTGGATTGAATCAAGGCATGTGAAGCGTCCGGGGTAAACCATGGAAAGCTGTGTAGGTATGTATATTTGCGTGTGTGGACGTGTGTATGTACATGTGTATGGGGGGGGTTGGGCCATTTCTTTCGTCTGTTTCCTTGCGCTACCTCGCAAACGCGGGAGACAGCGACAAAGAAAAAAAGAAATATATATATATATATATATATATATATATATATATATATATATATATATATATATATTATTATTATTTTGCTTTGTCGCTGTCTCCCGTGTTTGCGAGGTAACACAAGGAAACAGACGAAAGAAATGGCCCCACCCACCCCCATACACAATGTATATACATACACGTCCACACACGCAAATATACATACCTATACATCTCAATGTACATATATGTATACACACACAGACACATACATATATACCAATGCACACAATTCACACTGTCTGCCTTTATTCATTCCCATCGCCACCTCGCCACACATGGAATACCATCATCCTTCCCCCTCATGTGTGCGAGGTAGCACTAAGAAAAGACAACGAAGGCCCTATTTGTTCACACTCAGTCTCTAGCTGTCATGCAATAATGCCCGAAACCACAGCTCCCTTTCCACATCCAGGCCCCACACAACTTTCCATGGTTTACCCCAGATGCTTCACATGCCCTGATTCAATCCACTGACAGCACGTCAACCCCAGTATACCACATCGATCCAAGTCACTCTATTCCTTGCCCTCCTTTCACCCTCCTGCATGTTCAGGCCCCGATCACACAAAATCTTTTTCACTCCATCTTTCCACCTCCAATTTGGTCTCCCACTTCTCCTCGTTCCCTCCACCTCCGACACATATATCCTCTTGGTCAATCTTTCCTTGCTCATTCTCTCCATGTGACCAAACCATTTCAAAACACCCTCTTCTGCTCTCTCAACCACGCTCTTTTTATTTCCGCACATCTCTCTTACCCTTACATTACTTACTTGATCAAACCACCTCACACCACACATTGTCCTCAAACATCTCATTTCCAGCACATCCACCCTCCTGTGCACAACTCTATCCATAGCCCTCGCCTTGCAACCATACAACATTGTTGGAACCACTATTCCTTCAAACATACCCATTTTTGCTTTCCGAGATAATGTTCTTGACTTCCACACATTCTTCAACGCTCCCAGGATTTTCGCCCCCTCCCCCACCCTATGATTCACTTCCGCTTCCATGGTTCCATCTGCTGCCAGATCCACTCCCAGATATCTAAAACACTTTACTTCCTCCAGTTTTTCTCCATTCAAACTTACCTCCCAATTGACTTGACCCTCAACCTTACTGTACCTAATAACCTTGCTCTTATTCACATTTACTCTTAACTTTCTTCTTTCACACATTTTACCAAACTCAGTCACCAGCTTCTGCAGTTTCTCACATGAATCAGCCACCAGCGCTATATCATCAGCGAACAACAACTGACTCACTTCCCAAGCTCTCTCATCCACAACAGACTTCATACTTGCCCCTCTTTCCGAAACTCTTGCATTCACCTCCCTAAAAACCCCATCCATAAACAAATTAAACAACCATGGAGACATCACACACCCCTGCCGCAAACCTACATTCACTGAGAACCAATCACTTTCCTCTCTTCCTACATGTACACATGCCTTACATCCTCGATAAAAACTTTTCACTGCTTCTAACAACTTGCCTCCCACACCATATATTCTTAATACCTTCCACAGAGCATCCCTATCAACTCTTATCATATGCCTTCTCCAGATCCATAAATGCTACATACAAATCCATTTGCTTTTCTAAGTATTTCTCACATACATTCTTCAAAGCAAACACCTGATCCACACATCCTCTACCACTTCTGAAACCACACTGCTCTTCCCCAATCTGATGCTCTGTACATGCCTTCACCCTCTCAATCAATACCCTCCCATATAATTTACCAGGAATACTCAACAAACTTATACCTCTGTAATTGAAGCACTCACTCTTATCCCCTTTGCCTTTGTACAATGGCACTATGCACGCATTCCGCCAATCCTCAGGCACCTCACCATGAGTCATACATACATTAAATAACCTTACCAACCAGTCAACAATACAGTCACCCCCTTTTTTAATAAATTCCACTGCAATACCATCCAAACCTGCTGCCTTGCCGGCTTTCATCTTCCGCAAAGCTTTTACTACCTCTTCTCTGTTTACCAAATCATTTTCCCTAACCCTCTCACTTTGCACACCACCTCGACCAAAACACCCTATATCTGCCACTCTATCATCAAACACATTCAACAAACCTTCGAAATACTCACTCCATCTCCTTCTCACATCACCACTACTTGTTATCACCTCCCCATTTGCGCCCTTCACTGAAGTTCCCATTTGCTCCCTTGTCTTACGCACTTTATTTACCTCCTTCCAGAACATCTTTTTATTCTCCCTAAAATTTAATGATACTCTCTCACCCCAACTCTCATTTGCCCTCTTTTTCACCTCTTGCACCTTTCTCTTGACCTCCTGTCTCTTTCTTTTATACATCTCCCACTCAATTGCATTTTTTTCCCTGCAAAAATTGTCCAAATGCCTCTCTCTTCTCTTTCACTAATAATCTTACTTCTTCATCCCACCACTCACTACCCTTTCTAATCAACCCACCTCCCACTCTTCTCATGCCACAAGCATCTTTTGCGCAATCCATCACTGATTCCCTAAATACATCCCATTCCTCCCCCACTCCCCTTACTTCCATTGTTCTCAGTTGATAGAGATGCTCTGTGGAAGGTATTAAGAATATATGGTGTGGGAGGCAAGTTGTTAGAAGCAGTGAAAAGTTTTTATCGAGGATGTAAGGCATGTGTACATGTAGGAAGAGAGGAAAGTGATTGGTTCTCAGTGAATGTAGGTTTGCGGCAGGAGTGTGTGATGTCTCCATGGTTGTTTAATTTGTTTATGGATGGGATTGTTAGGGAGGTGAATGCAAGAGTTTAGGAAAGAGGGGCAAGTATGAAGTCTGTTGGGGATGAGAGAGCTTGGGAAGTGAGTCAGTTGTTGTTCGCTGATGATACAGCGCTGGTGGCTGATTCATGTGAGAAACTGCAGAAGCTGGTGACTGAGTTTGGTAAAGTGTGTGAAAGAAGAAAGTTAAGAGTAAATGTGAATAAGAGCAAGGTTATTAGGTACGGTAGGGTTGAGGGTCAAATCAATTGGGAGGTAAGTTTGAATGGAGAAAAACTGGAGGAAGTAAAGTGTTCTAGATATCTGGGTGTGGATCTGGCAGCGGATGGAACCATGGAAGCGGAAGTGGATCATAGGGTGGCGGAGGGGGCAAAAATCCTGGGAGCGTTGAAGAATGTGTGGAAGTCGAGAACATTATCTCGGAAAGCAAAAATGGGTATGTTTGAAGGAACAGTGGTTCCAACAATGTTGTATGGTTGCAAGGCGTGGGCTATGGATAGAGTTGTGCGCAGGAGGATGAATGTGCTGGAAATGAGATGTTTGAGGACAATGTGTGGTGTGAGGTGGTTTGATCGAGTAAGTAACGTAAGGGTAAGAGAGATGTGTGGAAATAAAAAGAGCGTGGTTGAGAGAGCAGAAGAGGGTGTTTTGAAATGGTTTGGGCACATGGAGAGAATGAGTGAGGAAAGATTGACCAAGAGGATATACGTGTCGGAGGTGGAGGGTACGAGAAGTGGGAGACCAAATTGGAGGTGGAAAGATGGAGTGAAAAAGATTTTGTGTGATTGGGGCCTGAACATGCAGGAGGGTGAAAGGAGGGCAAGGAATAGAGTAAATTGGATCGATGTGGTATACCGGGGTTGACGTGCTGTCAGTGGATTGAATCAGGGCATGTGAAGCGTCTGGGGTAAACCATGGAAAGCTGTGTAGGTATGTATATTTGCGTGTGTGGACGTGTATGTATATACATGTATATGGGGGTGGGTTGGGCCATTTCTTTCGTCTGTTTCCTTGCGCTACCTCGCAAACGCGGGAAACAGCGACAAAGCAAAAAAAAAAAATATATATATATATATATATATATATATATATATATATATATATATATATATATATATATGTATATATATATATATATATATATATAAACTTTCTAAAAGGGGAAACATAAGAAGGAGTCATGCAGGGAGTGCTCATCCTCCTGGAAGGCTCAGATTGGGGTGTCTAAATGCGTGTGGATGTAACCAAAATGAGAAAAAGGAGAGATAGGTAGTATGTTTGAGGAAAGGAAAGTGGATGTTTTGGCTCTGAGTGAAATGAAGCTCAAGGGTAAAGGGGAAGAGTGGTTTGGGAATGTCTTGGGAGTAAAGTCAGAGGTTGGTGAGAAGACAAGAGCAAAGGATGGAATAGCACTACTCCTGAAGTAGGAGTTGTGGGAGTATGTGATAGAGTGTAAGAAAGTAAACTTTAGATTGATATGGGTAAAACTGAAAGTGGACGGAGAGAGGTGGGTGATTATTGGTGCCTATGCACCTGGTCATGAGAAGAAAGATCATGAGAGGCAAGTGTTTTGGGAGCAGATGAGTAAGTGTGTTAGCAGCTTTGATGCACGAGACCGGGTTATAGTGATGGGTGATTTGAATGTGATGGGGAGTAATGTGGCAGTTGAGAGTATAATTGGTGTACATGGGGTGTTCAGTGTTGTAAATGAAAATGGTGAAGAGCTTGTAGATTTGTAAGCTGAAAAGGACTGGCAATTGGGAATACCTGGTTTAAAAAGAGATATAGATAAGTATACGTATGTAAGTAAGAGAGATGGCCAGAGAGTGTTACTGGATTACATGTTTATTGATAGGCATGTGAAAGAGAGCCTTTTGAATGTCAATGTGCTGAAAGGGGTAACTGAAGGGATGTCTGATCATTATCTTGTGGAGGCGAAGGTGAAGATTTGTAGAGGTTTGCAGAAAAAAGAGAGTGGTGAGAGTAAGTGTGAGGAAGTTCCTGGAGAGATTGAATGCAGAATGGAAAAAGGTGAGAACAAATGATGTAAGGGAAATGGGGGAGGAATGGGATGTATTTAGGAAACAGTGATGGCTTGCACAAAAGATGCCTGTGGCATGAGAAAGGTGGGAGGTGGGTAGATAAGAAAGGGTAACGAGTGGTGGGATGAAGTAAGATTGTTAATGAAAGAGAAGAGAGAGGCATTTCGACGATTTTTGCAGGGAAATAGTGCAAATGACTGGGAGATATGTAAAAGAAAGGCAGGAGGTCAAGAGAAAGGTGCAAGAGGTGAAAAAGAAGGCAAATGAGAGTTGTGGTGACAGATCATTGTTAAATCTTAGGGAGAATAAAAAGATGTTTTGGAAGGAGGTAAATAAAGTGCCTAAGACAAGAGAACAAATGGGAACATCGGTGAAGGGGGCTAACAGGGAGGTAATAACAAGTAGTGGTGAAGTAAAAAGGAGATGAAGTGAGTATTTTGAAGGTTTATTGAATGTGTTTGATGATAGAGTGGCAGATATAGGGTTTTGGTCGAGGTGGCGTGCGAAGTGAGAGGGTCTGGGAGAATGGTTTGGTAAACAGAGAAGAGGTAGTAAAAGCTTCACTGAAGATGAACGCTGGCAAAGCGGCAAGTTTGGATGGTACTGTAGTCGAATTTATTAAAAAAGGGGGTGACTGTATTGTTGACTGGTTGGTGAGAATATTCAGTGTATGTATGGTTCATGGTGAAGTGCCTGAGGATTGGTGGAATGCATGCATAGTGCCAGTGTATAAAGGCAAAGGGGATAAAGGCGAGTGTTCAAATTACAGAGGTATAAGTTTGTTGAGTATTCCTGGGAAATTATATGGGAGGGTATTGATTGAGAAGGTGAAGGCATGTACAGAGCATCAGACTGGGGAAGAACAGTGTGGTTTCAGAAGTGGTGCAGGATGTGTGGATACGGTGTATCCTTTGAAAAATGTATGCAAGAAATACGTAGAAAAATAGATGGATCTGTATGTAGCATTTATGGATCTGGAGAAGGCATATGATAGAGTTGATAGAGATGCTCTGTGGAAAGTATTAAGAGTACATGGTGTGGGAGTTAAGTTGCTAGAAGCAGTGAAAAGCTTTTATCGAGGATGTAAAGCATGTGTACGAGTAGGAAGAGAGGAAAGTTATTGGTTCCCTGTGAATGTTGGTTTGTGGCAGGGGTGTATGATGTCTCCATGATTGTATATTTGTTTTTTGGATGGGGTTGTTAGGGAGGTGAACGCAAGAGTTTTGGAGAGAGGGGCAAGTTTGCAGTCTGTTGTGGATGAAAGGGCTTGGGGAGTGAGTCAGTCGTTGTTCGCTGATGATACAGCGCTGGTGGCTGATTCAGGTGAGAAACTGCAGAAGCTTGAGACTCAGTTTGGTAAAGTGTGTGAAAGAAAAAAGCTGAGTAAATGTGAATAAGAGCAAGGTAATTAGGTATAGTAGGGTTGAGGGAAAAATCAATTGGGAGGTGAGTTTGAATGGAGAAAAACTGGAGGAAGTGAAGTGTTTTAGATATCTGGGAGGGGAAGTAGCAGCAGATGGAACCATTGAAGCAGAAGTGAGCCACAGGGTGGGGGAGGGGTTAAAGGTTCTGGGAGTGTTGTAAAATGCGTGAAAGGCAAGAAAGGCAAGAACATTATCTCAGAGAGCAAAAATGGGTATGTTTGAAGGAATAGTGGTTCCAATAATGTTATATGGTTGCAAGGCGTTGGCTATAGAGAGGGTTGTGCAGAGGAGGGTGGATGTGTTGGAAATAAGGGGTATGAGGACAATATGTGGTGAGAAGTGGTTTGATCGAGTAAGTATGAAAGGGTAAGAGAGATGTGTGGCAATAAAAAGAGTGTGGTTGAGAGAGCAGAAGAGAGTGTATTCAAATGGTTTGGTCACATGTAGAGAATGAGTGAGGAAAGATTGACAGATGTGGAGGGAACGAGGAGAAGTGGGAGACCGGGGTTGACGTGCTGTCAGTGGATTGAATCAAGGCATGTGAAGCGTCTGGGGTAAACCATGGAAAGCTGTGTAGGTATGTATATTTGCGTGTGTGGACGTATGTATATACATGTGTATGGGGGGGTTGGGCCATTTCTTTCGTCTGTTTCCTTGCGCTACCTCGCAAACGCGGGAGACTGCGACAAAGTATAATAATAATAAAAATAATAAATATATATATATATATATATATATATATATATATATATATATATATATTATATTATATTTTTATTATATTATATGTTATATTATACTTAGTTGCTGTCTCCCGTGTTAGTAAGGTCGCACAAGGAAACAGATGAAAGAATGGCCCAACCCAATCACATAGACATGCACCTATACATACCTATACACTTCAACGTATACATACATATACATACACAGACATATACATATACACACATGTACATATTCATAATTTATGCCTTCATCCATTCCTGTCACCACCCCACCACACATGAAATTGCACCCCCCTCCCCCCGCACACACACGCGCACGCAAGGTAGCACTATCAAAAGACAAACAAAGGCCACATTCATTCACACTCAGTCTCTAGCTGTCATGCGTAATGCACCAAAACACCGAAACCACAGCTCCCTTTCCACATCCAGGCCCCACAAAACTTTCTGTGGTTTACCCCAGACGCTTCACATGACCTGGTTCAATTCATTGACAGCATGTTGACCCAGGTATACCACATCGCTCCAATTCACTCTATTCCTTGCCCTCCTTTCACCCTCCTGCATGTTCAGGCCCCGATCACACAAAATCTTTTTCACTCCATCTTTCCACCTCCAATTTGGTCTCCCTCTTCTCCTCGTTCCCTCCACCTCCGACACATATATCCTCTTGGTCAATCTTTCCTCACTCATTCTCTCCATGTGCCCAAACCATTTCAAAACACCCTCTTCTGCTCTCTCAACCATGCTCTTTTTATTTCCACACATCTCTCTTACCCTTACGTTACTTACTCGATCAAACCACCTCACACCACACATTGTCCTCAAACATCTCATTTCCAGCACATCCATCCTCCTGCGCACAACTTTATCCATAGCCCACGCCTCGCAACCATACAACATTGTTGGAACCACTATTCCTTCAAACATACCCATTTTTGCTTTCCGAGATAATGTTCTCGACTTCCACACATTCTTCAAGGCTCCCAGAATTTTTCGCCCCCTCCCCCACCCTATGATCCACTTCCGCTTCCATGGTTCCATCCGCTGCCAGATCCACTCCCAGATATCTAAAACACTTCACTTTCCCCCCAGTTTTTCTCCATTAAAAATCACCCTCCAATTTACTCCCCGACCCTCAAACCCCACTGTAAACCCAATAACCTTTCTCTTATTCAATTTACTCTTAAATTTCCTTTTTTCCACACACTTTACCAAACTCCGTCACCAATTTTTGGGAGGGTTTTTCCACATGAAAACCGCCACCCGCGCTGTTTTCACAGCGAACAACAACTTTACCCCCTTCCCCAAAAACCCCCTCTCATTCCCCCAAACCCGATTTATTCTTGCCCCCCCCTCTTTCCAAGACTCTTGCTTTACCTCCCTAACAACCCCAAAAAAATTTACATTTTTCCCTAATTTATATGTGTTTTTTTTGGTTTTTTGTGTGTTTGGTTGTGCGTGTGTGTGTGTGGTATTGGGGTGTGTGTGTATATAAATGTTTTTATTATCCCCGGGGAAAAGGGGGGGAAAGAATAAAATTCCCCCGTTTTCCTGCGTGTCGTAAAAAAGCGCTTAAGGGGGAAAAGGGAAAGGGGGGCCGAAAATCCTCCCCCCCTTGTATTAAATTTCTAAAATGGGGAAAATATATATTAATATAAATATATATATATATATAAAAAATATTATATATATATATATGGAGGGTGTTGATCTTATCTTGTGGAGGCTAAAAGGGGAAGGGTTAAATATGGGTTTTCCCGAAAAAGAAGAGTGAATTGGGGGGAAGGAAAGGGGGTGAGAGTGAGTACTTGGGGGACCCCGTGTGAAGGGAAAATTCAGGAGTTACTTTTGGGGACGAATGGGAAAAAAAGGGTTTGGAACAATGAAGTAAGGGGGTGGGGGAGGAATGGGGGTGTTTTTGGGAATCAGTGTTTGGGTTGCGCCAAAAAAATGCCCTTTTGGCTTGAGAAATAATTTTGGGAGGTGGGGTTTTAATTAGAAAAGGGTTTTGGAGGGTGGGGGGAAGAAGTAAGGTATTAGTTTAAAGAGAAGAGGAAGGCCCTTTGGCGATTTTTGCAGGGGAAAAAATGCAATTTTGGTTTTGGGGAATAATAAAAAAAAGAGACGGAGGTCAAGGAAAAGGGGCAAGGGGAAAAAAAAGGGCAAAGGAAAGTTTTGGGGTGGAAAACTATCAATTTTAAAATTTTTTGGGGGAAAAAAAAATTTTTTTGGAAGGAAAATAAATAGGGTGCGTAAGACAAGGGGGCAAAAAGGGAAATTCAGTGCAAAGGGGGCAAATGGGGGGGTGATAACAAGTGTTGATGTGAAAGGAATGGAATGAGTATTTTGAAGGTTTGTTGAATGTGTCTGTAAGAGTGGCCCGATATAGGGGGTTTTTGGGGCGAGGTGGTGGCAAAAATGGAGGGGTTTGGGAAAATGAAAATTTTTAAAAAAGAGAAAAGGTTTTAAAGCTTTGCGGAAAGGGAAAAGAAAGCCCCGGCCCAAAGGGAGCAGGTTTGGATAGTTTGCGTGGAATTTTTTAAAAAGGGGGTGACGTTTTGTAAATGGTTTTTAAGGTTATTTAAAAGTTGTTTGACTCATGGTTTGGGGGTGCCTGAGGGATTTGGGGGAATGTGTGCCCAGTGCCCTTGACAAAGGGAAAAAAGGGGATAAGTGGGGCTCCAAAAATTACCCAAAGGTTTTAAGTTTGTTTTAGTAATTTCCCGGTTAAAATTTTTATGGGAGAGATTTGTTTTTAGAGGGGAAGGCTTACAGAGCATCAGATTGGGGAAAACGGGAGCAGTTGTGGTTTCAGAAGTGGTAAAAGGATTTTTTGGTTCAGGTTTTTTGCTTTGAAGAAATGTAAGTGAGAAATACTTAGAAAAGGGAAAAAAGGGTTTGTATGTTTGCATTTATGGTTTTGGAAGGGATTGATGAGTTGATAGAAAGCTCTGTGGAAGGGGAATTTTTTAATTTTATGGGGGTGGGAGGGGGAAAGTTGGTTTTTGAAACAGGAAATTTTATCGAAGGAAAGAAAGGGATTTTACCGTGAAAGGAAAAAGGGAAAGTGATTTTTTTCTCAGTGAATTAGGTTTCGGAAGGGGTTGTTGAATTTTTCCCCCCATTGGGTTTTTAAAATTTTTTTATGGATGGGGTTGTTAGGGAAAGGGAAAAACCCAAGGATCTTTGGAAAGAGGGGGAAATATGAAGTCTGTTTTGGGGGTGAGAGGGGCTTGGAAGTGAGTCAGTTTGTTGTTTGCTGATTTATACAAGGCTGGTGGCGAATTCCAAAGTGGGGGAAAAAAATGAAAAAGCTGGGGGACGGAATTTTTGGGAAAGTGTGTGGGAAAAAGAAAATTAAGAGTAAATGTGAAAAAAGAGCCCAAAGGTTTTTTGGTCAGTGGGTTTTGGGGTCAAGTCAATTGGGGGTGAATTTGGGAAAGGAGAAAAATTGGGGGAAGTGAAGTGTTTTAGTACTGGGGAGTGGGTCTTTAGCGGAGGAAACCCTGAAAGGGGGAATGGATTTATAGGGGGGGGAGGGGCGAAAAAAATTTGGGAAACCTTGAAAATTTTGTGGAAAGGCGAGAACCCAAAAACCCGGGAAACAAAAATGGTTTGGTTTTTTAAGGAATAGTAGTTCCAACAATGTTTTGGTTTTTTTCGGGGGCCCTGGGGTATGGAAGGGTTGTTGCGCCGGAGGGGTGGATGTGGGTGGGAAATGAATTTTGGGACAAATGTGGGTGTGGGTGGTTTTGATCGAGTTTGTAACGTAAGGGTAAAAGGATGTTTAAATAAAAAGAGCAATGGTTTAGAGAGCAGAAGAGGGTTTTTTTTTGAAATGTTTGGGGACAAAAAGGGAGAGAATGAGTGAGGAAAGATTGACCAAGAGGTATATGTGTCGGAGGGGGAGGGAACGAGGAGAAGAGGGAGACCAAATTTTGGGGGTGGAAAGATGGGGTGAAAAGGATTTTGTGTGATCGGGGCCCGAAAATGCAGGGGGGAAAGGAGGGCAAGGAATAGAGTGAATTGGGCGAAGTGGTATTCAGGGGTTTTACGTCTTCCAGTGGATTGAATCAAGGCTGTGAAGCGTCCGGGGGAAAACCCATGGAAAGCGTGAAAGGTATGTTTTTTTGGGCGTGGGGTGGAGTGTGTATGTACATGTTTTATGGGGGGGGTTTTGGGCCCAATTCTTTTTTCGCCCTTTTTTCCTTGGGGGCAAACCTCGAAAAAGGGGGGGGAGAAGCGACAAATTTATGAAAAAAAAAATATATATTATATATATATATATTTTTAATAAATAAAAATTTTATATATATATATATATTTATTTTATTTAAATATATTTTTATTATTTTTTTTTTGCTTTTGTCGCTGCCTCCCGTTTTTGCGGGGTAACACAAGGAAACAGACGAAAAAAATGGCCCCACCCACCCCCATACACAATGAAATATACTTTCAGGGCCACACACGCAAATTTTTTTTCCCAAAACATTCAATTTTACATAATGTATACACACACAGACCCAACTTTCATATAACCAAATGACACAATTCACACTGTCTCCCCTTTTTCCTTCCCCATCGCCCCCCTCGCCCCCACATGGAAAAACCAAAATATCCTTCCCCCCCAGTGTGGGGGGCCGCGGTAGCACTAAAAAAAGACAACGGGGGGCCCCCTATTTGTTCACACCAGTCTTTTTACCCTGTCATGCAATAATCCCCGGGAAACCCCCAAGCCCCTTTTTCCCACACCCGGGCCCCACAAAACTTTCCATGGTTTACCCAAAATGCTTCCTTGCCCTGATTCCCCCCCCGATACAGAAACTAAACCCCCCATATACCACATCGATCCAATTCACTCTTATTCCTTGCCCTCCTTTAAAACCCCTCCTGATGTTCGGCCCCGATCACCCAAAATCTTTTTCCCCCAAAATTTTCCCCACCCCCAATTTGGTCTCCCCAACTTCTCCTCTTTCCCTTTAAACCTCCGACACATATATCCTTTGGTAAATTTCTTTTCCTTGCTCTTTCTCTCCCATGGCCCCAAACCATTTCAAAACACCCTCTTCGGGCTCTCTCAACCACGCCTTTTTTTTTCCGCCAACTCTCTTAACCCTTACTTCTTACCCTTTATCAAACCACACTCACACCACACATTGTTTCCTTTAAACATTTTCTTTCAGCACATCCACCCCCCTGTGCACAACTCACCATAGCCCTCCCTTGCAACCTTTCAACAAAAGTTGGGAACCCCCTATTCCTTCAAAAATACCCATTTTTGCTTTCCCCAGATAATTTTCTTGTTCCACCCCATTCTTCCAAAAGCTCCCCGGATTTTCGCCCCCCCCCCCCACCCCTAGATTCACTTCCGGGTTCCATGGTTCCCTCGCTGCCCGATCCACTCCCAGATATCTAAAAAAACTTTACTTCCCCAAGTTTCTCTCCATTCAGAAACTTAACCTCCTATTAGCTTGTCCCTCAACACCACTGTACCTAATAACCTCTCTATTCACATTTACTCTCAGCTTTTCTTCTTTCACACACTTTACCAAACTCAGTCACCAGCTTCTGCAGTTTCTCATCTGGATCGGCCACCAGCCACTGTATCATCAGCGAACAACAACTGCCTCACTTCCTGAAGCTTTTCATCCAAACAGACTGCATTACTTGCCCATCTTCCAAAAAATCGGCATTCACCTCCTAACAACCCCCATCCATGAAAGAAATTAAACAACAATGGAGAGCATCACGACCCTGCTGCAAACCACAACTTCACTGAGACAATATTCACTTTCACTCTCTTCCTTACTCGTACACATGCCTACATCCTCGATTTAAGAGTTTTTCACTCTTTTAGCTTTGTGCCTCGCACACCCTTATATTCTTAATACCTTCCACAGAGCGTCTCTATCAACTCAATTGTCATATGCCTTCTCCAGATCCTTAAATGACTACATTACGAAATCACATTTGTTTTCTAAGTATTTCTCACATACATTCTTCAACACTGATCCACACATCTCTACCACTTCTGAAACCACACTGCTCTTCCCAATCTGATGCTCTGTACATGCTTCAACCCTCCTTGCAATGTCAATACCCTCCCATTTAATTTCCAGGAATACTCAACAAAAACTTTTACCTTCCTGTAATTTGATCATCACTTTTATCCCCTTTGCTTTGTACAATGGCACTATGCAAGCATTCCGCCAATCCTAGGCACCTCACCAGAAGTCATACATACATTAATATAACCTTACCATCCTGTCAACAATACTCAGTCACACCCTTTTTTAATAAATTCCACTGCAATACATCCAAACCCGCTGCCTTGCCGCTTTCATCTCCGCAAAGCTTTTACTACTCTTATCTGTTTTACCAAATAATTTTCTCCCTAAACCCTCTCACTTTGACACCACTCGACCAAAACACCCTATATCTGCCACTCTATCATCAAACACATACCAACAAACCTTCAAAATACTCACTCCATCTCCTTCTACATCACCTCTACTTGTTTTCACCTCCCATTAATATATATATTTATATATATATATATAATTATATATATATAATATATATATAAGGGGATAAGTGTGAGTGCTCAAATTACAGAGGTATAAGTTTGTTGAGTAATTCCTGGTATAATTATTGCGAGGGTATTGATTGAGAGGGTGAAGGCAGTACAGAGCATCGATTGGGGAAGAAAGGCATTTGTGGTTTCGAAGTGGTAGAGGATGTGTGGTTCAGGTGTTTGCTTTGAAGAATGTATGTGAGAAAATAACTTAGAAAAGGCAAATGGATTTGTATCGTAGCATTTATGGATCGGGAGAAGGCATTATGTTAGAGTTGATAGAGATGCTCTGTGTGGAAGGTATAAGGATATATGGTTCGTGGGATGGGGAAGTTGTTAGAACATGAAAAGTTTTTATTAGAGGATGTAAAGGCATGGTGTACGTGTAGGAAGAGAGGAATTCGATTGGTTCTCAGTGAATGTAGGTTTGCGGCAGGGGTGTGTGATGTCTCCATGGTTGTTTAATTTGTTTATGGTGGCGTTGTTAGGGTGGTAAATGCAAGAGTTTTGGAAAGAGGGGCAACAGTATGAAGATCTGTTGGGGATGAGAGTGCTTGGGGAAGTGTGTCAGAGTTGTTGTTCGCTGATGTACAGCGCTGGTGGCTGATTCATGTGAGATAACTGGCAGAAGTGGTGATGAGTTTGGTAAAGTGTGTGAAGAAGAAAGTTTAAGAGGTAATCGTGAAATAAGAGCATGGGTTATTAGTTACGGATTGGTTTGAAGGGTCAAATCAATTGGGAGGTAAGGTTTGAATGGAGAAAAATGGAGGAAGTAAAGTGTTCTAGAGATCTGGGTGTGGAACTCGGCAGGGATGAAACCATTGAAGCGGAGTGGATCATAGGGTGGCGGAGGGGGCAATAATCCTGGAGCGTTGAAGAATGTGTGGAAGTCTGAGAACATTCTCGTCTTCAGGAAAGCAAAAATATTGGGTATGTTGAAGGAAAAAGTGGTTTCCAACAATGTTGTAGGGTCTACTGCAAGGCGTGTATGATAGAGTTGTGAGCAGGAGGTTGAATGTGCTGGAATGAGATGTTTGAGGGAAATGTTGTGGTGTGACGGTGGTTTGATCGAGTAAGTAACGTAAGGGTAAGTGAGATGTGTGGAAATAAAGAGCTGTGGTTTGTGATGAGCAGAAGAGGGATGTTTTGAAATGGTTTGGGCACATGGTGAGATTGAGTGAGGAAAGTATTGACCAAAGAAGGATATACGTGTCGGAGGTGCGTCGGGTATGAGACGTGGGATGACCAAAGTGGAGTTCGTGATGGAAAGAATGGAGTGAAAAAGAATTTGTCGTGGATTGGGGCCTGGGACATGCAGGAGGGTGAAAGGAGGCAAGGAATAGAGTAAATTGGTTCGATGTTGGTATACGGGTGTTGGACGTGCTGTCAGTGGATTGAATCAGGGCATGTGAAGCGTCTGGGGTAAACCATGGAAAGCTGTGTGTAGGTATGTATATTGCTGTGTGTGAGACGTGTTATGTTATACATGGTATATGGGGGTGGGTTGGGCCATTTTTCTTTCGTCTGTTTCCTTGCGCTACCTCGCAACTGCGGGGGGAAACAGCGACAAAGCAAAAAAAATTATATCTATATATATATTAATATTTATATATATATATATAATATTATATTTTATATATTTATATTTATTATATATATATTATATATATAAACTTTCTAAAAGGGGAAAAACTAAGAAGGAGTCATGCAGGAGTGCTCATCTCCTGGATAGGCTCAGATTGGGGTGTCTAAATGCGTGTGGATGTAACAAAATGAGATAAAAGGAGAGAGAGGTTAGTATGTTCTGAGGAAGAGAAAGTGGTTGTTTTGGCTCTGAGTGAAATGAAGCTCACGGGTAGAAAGTGGGAAGAAGTGGTTTGGGAATGTGTCCGCGTGGGTAGTAAAGGGTCAGAGGTTGGTGAGAGACAAGAGCAAAGGATGGATAGCACTATCCTGAAGTTAGGAGGTGGTGGGAGTATGTGATAGAGTGTAAGAAAGTAAACTTTAGATTGATATGGGTGAAAACTGAAAGTGGACGGATGAGCAGGTGCGCGTGATTATTGGTGGCCTAATGCAGCTGGTCATGAGATGAAAAGATCATGAGAGGCAGTGTTTTGTGGAGTAGGAGCAGAGATGAGAAGCGGTGTTAGCAGCTTTGATGAACTCAGAGAGCGGCCCCCCTGGGTACTATAGTGATGGGTGATTTTGATTCGTGACATGTGATGGGGAGGTAAATGTTGGCAGTTGTGAGTATAATTGGGATTTGTACATGGGGTGTTCAGTGTTGTAAATGGAATGGTTGAAGAGCTTGTAGATTTGTAACTGAAAAGGACTGGCAATTGGGATTACCTGGTTTAAAAGAGATATAGTTAAGTATACGTATGTAAGATAAGAGAGATGGCAGAGAGTGTTACTGGTTTTACAGTGTTTATTGATAGGCATGTGAAAGAGAGCCTTTTGAATTGTCAATGTGCTGAAAGGGCGTAACTGAAGGGATTGTATGTTTCATTATCTTGTGGAGGCGAAGGTGAGATTTTGTAGTGGTTTGCAGAAAAAGAGAGTGGTGCAGAGTAGTAAGTAGTGAGTGATAGTTCGGAGAGATTTGATATGACAGAATATGGAAAAAGGTGAGAACAAATGATTGTTAGGGAAATGGGAGGGAGGGAATGGGATGTATGTAGGAAAAGGGATGGCTTGCACAAAGATCCTGTGGCATGAGAAAGGTGGGGAGGCTGTGGCAGATAAGGCTAGTGGGTGGGGGAAAAGTCGTGCCTGGTATATTGTTTTTTTAACGATGTGGTGGGATGCAATTACGTAAGATTGTTAATGAAAGAGAGAGAGTGGATTTCGACGTATTTTGCAGGGAATAGTGCAATATGACTGGGAGATATGTACATGGAAAGGCAGCAGAGGGTCAAGTGAGATAGGTGCAAGAGGGCGGGGGGGTGGTGAAAGAGGCATATGAGAGTTTGTGTGACAGATCATTGTTAAATCTTAGGGAGAGAATAAAATGTATGTTTTGGAGGACGTAAATATTGTGCCTAAGACAAGAGAACAAATGGGAGACATCGGTGTCATGGGGGTAACTGGGTGCCTACTTATGTGCGGTGACTCTATGTGGGTTGAGGGTCAAAGAACAAGTAGTGGTGAAGTAAAAAGAGAGGAAGTGAGTGTTTTTGAAGGTTTATTGAAATGTGTTTGATGATTTAGAGGGGCAGATTAGTGGTTTTGGTCGACCAGGCGCGGCTCACTAGTGCGAAGTGTGAGGATATGGGACGCAATGGTTATGGGTAACACAGAGAGAAGAGGTAGTAAAAAGCTTCCTGAAGATGAACGCGGCAAGCGGCAAGTTTGGATGGTACTGTTAGTCGAATTTATTAAAAAAAAGGGGGGCTCGTGGACTGTGATTGTTGACTGGTTGCGTGAGAAGTTATTCTAGTGTATGTATGGGTCATGGTGAATGTGCACTGAGGATTGGGGAATGCATGGAGTGCCAGAGTGTATAAGGCAAAGGTGATAAAGAGCGAGTGTTTCAAATTACAGGTATAAGTTTGTTGAGTATTCCTGGCGGAAAATTATATGGGAGGGTATTGACTGAAGAATGGTGAAGCTGTACAGAGCATCAGACTGGGGAAGAACAGTGTGGTTTCAGAAGTGGTGCAGGGTAGGATGTGTGGAGTGTTACAGTGGGTACTCTGTTTGAAAAATGTATTGCAAGTAATACCGTAGAATAATAGATGGCTGTTGTAGCATAATTATGGATCTGGAGATGGATAATGTTAGAGTTGATTAGAGATGCTCTGGTGATAGTATTTTTGAGTACAATGGTCTGAGCATTCGAAATGTTGGGAGGGTTAGTTGCTAGAAAGCAGTGATAAAAGCTTTTGTATCGCGAGGATGTAAAGCTTCGTTGTACGGAGTAGGAGGAGGAAAGGAGTTATTGGTTCCCTGTGATGTTGTTTGTGGCTGGGGTGTATGATTTCTCCATGATTGTATTATATTAGTTTTGTTTTTTGGATGGGGTTGAGATAGGGAGGTTGACGCAAGATTTCTGGCTGAGAAGGGCAAGTTTTGCACGTCTGTTGTCGCGATGAAACAGGGCTTTTTTGGGGGAGTGAGTAGTCGTTGTTCGCTGATGATTACAGCGTGTGTGGCTGATTCAGGTGGAGGAAACTGGCAGAAGGTCCCCCAGGACTCAGTTTGGTAAAGTGTGTGAAAGACGAAAAGCTGAGTAAAATGTGAATATGAGCAAGGTAATTAGGGGGGTAAAATAGTAGGGTTGAGGGAAAAATCACTTGGGAGGTGAGTTTGATGGAGAACAACTGGAGGAAGTGAAGTGTTTTAGATATCTGGGAGGGGAAGTAGCAGCCAGATGGAACCATTGAGCAGAAGTTGATCCACAAGTGTGTGGGAGGGGTTAAAGGTTCTGGGCTTCCTTGCGAGTGTTGGCTTAATAATGCGTGAAAGGCATAGAAAGGCAAGAACATTATCTCAGAGAGCAAATATGGGTATGTTTGAAGGAATAGTGGTTTCCAATAATGTTATTGGTTGCATGGCGTTTGGCTTTAGAGAAGGTTGTGCAAGGGAGGGTTGGTATGTGTTGGATATTAGGGGTTTTATCCGAGGAGACAATATGTGGTGAGAAGTGGTTGATACGAGTAAAAGTATGAAAGGGTAAGAAGAGATGTGTGTGGCCAATAAAAAAGTGTGTGGTTGAGAGAGCAGAGGAGAGTTGTATTCAAATGGTTTGGTCACATGTAGAGATATGAGTGAGGCAAAGATTGACAGGATGTGGAGGAACGAGGGAGATGTGGGAGACCGGGTTGACGTGCTGGCAGTGGATTGAATCAAGGCATGGGAAGCGTTGGGTAAATACCATGGAAAGACTGTTGTAGGTATGTATATTTGCGTGTTGTGGACGTATGTTCTCATACTTGGAGTATGGAGCGGGCGATTGGGCCATTTCTTTCGTCATGTTTCCCTTGCGCTACCTCGCAACGCGGGAGACTGCGAGCAAGCTATAATAATAATAAATAATAATAAATTATATATATATATATATAATTAATATATAATATATATATATTTATATATATATATATCTTATATTATATTTTATTATAATTATATGTTTCTTATTATAATTAGTTGCTGTCCTCCCGTGTTAGTAAGGTCGCAGACAGGAACAGATGAAGAGATATGGGCCCAACCCAATCACATAGGACATGCTCCTTACTACCTATACACTTCAAGGTATACATAACATATACTATCACAGATTATACATATACACACATTTACATATTCTCATAATTTTGCCTTCATCCGATTTCCTTGTCACCACCCACCACACATGACAATTGCCACCGCCCTCCTCCCCCGCACTCCCTCTCACTCGCAGCACGCAATCGGTAGTAGCACTATCAAAGAAAACAAAGGCCACATTCATTCACATTCAGTCTATAGTGTCTTGAGTAATGCACCAAAACACCGAAACACAGCGCCCTTTCCACTTCTGGCCCCACAAACTTTCTGTGGTTTACCCAGAGCATTCACATGACCTGGTTCAAGTTGCATTGACAGCTGTGTCCCAGGTATACCACATCGCTCCAATTCACCTATTCCTTGCCCTCCTTCAACCTCCTGCATGTTCAGGCCCCGATCACACAAAATCTTTTTCACTCCATTCTTTCCACCTTCCCCCCCCAATTTTGGTTCTCCCTCTTCTCCTCGTTCCCCTCCACTCCGAACTTATATCCTCTTGGTCAATCTTTCCTCACTCATTCTCTACATGTGCCCGAAAAAACATTCAAAACACCTCGGCTGCTTCTCTCAAACAATGCTCTTTTTATTTCCACAAGCTCTCTTACCTTACGTTACTTACTCGATCAAACCACCTCACACCAACCATTTGTCATCATAAACTTCTAATTTCAGCTCATCCATCCTCCTGTGCACAAACTTAATCATAGCCCACGCCTCGCATCCATACAACCATTGTTGGAACCACTTATTCCTTCAAACATACCATTTTTGCTTTCCGAGATAATGTTCTCGACTTCCACACATTCTTTCAAGGGCTCCAGAACTTTGCGCCCCCTACCCACCCTATGTTCCCACTTCCGCTTCCATTGGTTCCATCCGCTGCCAGATCCCAACTCCCAGATATCTAAAACACTTCCACTCCTCCAGTTTTTTCTACCATTCAAAAACTCACCTCCAATTGACTTGACCCTCTTAGACCCTTCTATACCTAAGAACCGTGCTCTTATTACGTTTTCTCTAACCGTTCTTCTTTCACACACTTTTACTCCAAAACTCAGCACCATGCTTCTGAAGTTTCTCACATGAATCAGCACCAGCGCTGTATCTTCAGCGAACAACAACTGACTACTTCAAGCTCTCTCATCCCCAAAAGGACTTCATACTTGCCCCTCTTTCCCAAAACTTTCTTGCATTTACCTCCCTATCAACCCCCATCCATAAACAAATTTTTAAAAACTTCCTTGGAGACATCACACACCCCTGCCGCAAACATTTCATTTCATGAGAAAACCAATCTATTTCCCTCTCTTCCTACACGTACACATGCTTACATCCTCCGATAAAAAACTTTTTCACTGCTTCTAACAACTTGCCTCCCACACCATCAATATTCTTAAAATACCTTCCACAGAGCGCACTCTCTAATCAAAGCTCTATATATTGCCATCTCCAGATCCATAAATGCTATGCATAGAATCCATTGGCTTTTTTAGTATTTCTCACATACATTCTTCAAAGCAAACACCTTCCACGGCATCTCTACTTCAACTCTTTCATATGGCCTTCTCCAGATCCTGTAACTGCTACATACAAATCCATTTGCTTTTCTAGTATTGCTCACATACATTCTTCAAGCAAAACACCTGATCCACACATCACTTCTACCACTTCTGAAACACACCTGCTCTTCCCAATCTGATGTCTGTTCATGCCTACACCCTCTCATAATCAATACCTCCCATATAATTTACCGGAATACTCAACACACTTATACCACTGTAATTTTAGCATCTCACTCTTATCCCCTTTGGCCTTTGTTAACAATGGCACTTTGCACGCATTCCGCCAATCCTCAGCACCGCACATTGATTCATACATACAGATTAAATAACCTTAGCCAACCGCAGTCAACAATACAGGTCACCCCATTTTTTTAATAAATTCCACTGCAATACCATCCAACCTGCTGCCTTGCGGCTTTCATCTTCCGCAAAGCTTTTACTACCTCTTCTCTGGTTTACCATCATGTCACATAATTTCAAACTTCCTGCTTTTATTCATTCCCAATGCCACCCCACCACTCTCTTGAAATGACCACGTCCTCCCTGCGCATGTTGTGCGGTCTGGTATAGCACTAGGAAAAGATAACAAAGGCCACATTCATTCACACCTCTAGTCTCTAGCTGTCATGTATAATGCATCGAAACCACACCTCCCTTTCCAAATTTAGGCCCAGAAAATTTCCATGGTTTGGCCCAAAGACGCTTCACACGCCCTGGTTCCAATCCATTTGACAGCATGGTCGAGAACTGGTACACCTCATCGTTCATTGTCTCAACTCCTTTTCTTGCATGCCTTTCACCCTCCTGCATGTCAGGCCTCAATTGCTCAAAACATTTTTTCACTACCATCCTTCCCATCTCCAGGGGGTGCTACCCACGTCGCCTCGTTCTCCACTCTGACAATCATATCTCTCTGTCATCTCGCGCCTCACTCATTCTCTTCAGTGTTGTGACCAATCCACTTACAATTCATCTCTACATACTCTAGCTCAATCCTCTACTTTTTATTACCACACATCTCTCTTTCTCCCTTTCATTACTTACTCGATCAAACCATCTTGCCACCACATAGTGTCCTCAAACTGATTTCATATCTCCATACAACATCCCCCCTTTCGCACAACTCTTATCTATAGCCCAAGCCTTGCAACCTTATATTTTGTTGGAACCACTATTCCTTCAAACATACCCATTTTTGCTTTCCAAGATAATGTTCTTGACTTCCATACCTTTTTCAATGCTCCCAGGACTTTCCACCCCCTCCCCCACCATGTGATTTACTTCCGCTTCGCATGGTTCCATCCGCTGCCAATCTACTCCCAGATAACTAAAAACACTTTACTTCCCCAAGTTTCTCTCCATTCAGAAACTTAACCTCCTATTAGCTTGTCCCTCAACACCACTGTACCTAATAACCTCTCTATTCACATTTACTCTCAGCTTTTCTTCTTTCACACACTTTACCAAACTCAGTCACCAGCTTCTGCAGTTTCTCATCTGGATCGGCCACCAGCCACTGTATCATCAGCGAACAACAACTGCCTCACTTCCTGAAGCTTTTCATCCAAACAGACTGCATTACTTGCCCATCTTCCAAAAAATCGGCATTCACCTCCTAACAACCCCCATCCATGAAAGAAATTAAACAACAATGGAGAGCATCACGACCCTGCTGCAAACCACAACTTCACTGAGACAATATTCACTTTCACTCTCTTCCTTACTCGTACACATGCCTACATCCTCGATTTAAGAGTTTTTCACTCTTTTAGCTTTGTGCCTCGCACACCCTTATATTCTTAATACCTTCCACAGAGCGTCTCTATCAACTCAATTGTCATATGCCTTCTCCAGATCCTTAAATGACTACATTACGAAATCACATTTGTTTTCTAAGTATTTCTCACATACATTCTTCAACACTGATCCACACATCTCTACCACTTCTGAAACCACACTGCTCTTCCCAATCTGATGCTCTGTACATGCTTCAACCCTCCTTGCAATGTCAATACCCTCCCATTTAATTTCCAGGAATACTCAACAAAAACTTTTACCTTCCTGTAATTTGATCATCACTTTTATCCCCTTTGCTTTGTACAATGGCACTATGCAAGCATTCCGCCAATCCTAGGCACCTCACCAGAAGTCATACATACATTAATATAACCTTACCATCCTGTCAACAATACTCAGTCACACCCTTTTTTAATAAATTCCACTGCAATACATCCAAACCCGCTGCCTTGCCGCTTTCATCTCCGCAAAGCTTTTACTACTCTTATCTGTTTTACCAAATAATTTTCTCCCTAAACCCTCTCACTTTGACACCACTCGACCAAAACACCCTATATCTGCCACTCTATCATTCAACACAGTCAACAAACCTTCAATTTACCTCATAAATCTCATGTTTCTCACAATCCACCACTACTTGTTTACCTCCCCTTATATTTATATATATTTATTTATTTTATATATTATATATATATAGTTAATAAGCGGGATAATGAGTGAGTGATTCAAATTACAGAGGTTTAAGTTTGTGGTATCCTGGTAAATTATCTTGGGAGGGTATTGTTGAGAGGGTGAGGATGTACAGTAGCATTTTTTTCTTTCAGATTGGGGAGAGCAGTGTGGTTTCAGAAGTGGTAGAGATGTGTGGATCAGGTGTTTGCTTTGAAAGAAATGTAGTGAGAAATACTTAGAAAAGCAAATGGATTTTATGTAGCATTTATGGATCTGGAGAAGCATATGATAAGAGATTGATAGAGATGGCTCTGTGGAAGGTATTATGAATATATCGGTGTGGGAGGAAAGTTGTTAGAAGCAGTGAAAAGTTTTTTTATCGAGGATGTAAGCATGTGTACGGTGTGAGGAAGGAGAGGCAAAGCGATTGTTCTCAAGTGAATGTAGGTTTTGCGGCGGGGTGTGTGATGTTCTCCATGGTTGTTTAATTTGTTTATGGATGGGGTTGTTAGGGAGGTAAATGCAAGAGTCTTGGAAAGAGGGGCAAGTATGAAGTCTGTTGGGGATGAGAGAGCTTGGGAAGTGAGTCAGTTGTTGTTTGCTGATGATACAGCGCTGGTGGCGAATTCATGTGAGAAACTGCAGAAGCTGGTGACGGAGTTTGGTAAAGTGTGTGGAAGAAGAAAGTTAAGAGTAAATGTGAATAAGAGCAAGGTTATTAGGTACAGTAGGGTTGAGGGTCAAGTCAATTGGGAGGTGAGTTTGAATGGAGAAAAACTGGAGGAAGTGAAGTGTTTTAGATATCTGGGAGTGGATCTGTCAGCGGATGGAACCATGGAAGCGGAAGTGGATCATAGGGTGGGGGAGGGGGCGAAAATTTTGGGAGCCTTGAAAAATGTGTGGAAGTCGAGAACATTATCCCGGAAAGCAAAAATGGGTATGTTTGAAGGAATAGTAGTTCCAACAATGTTGTATGGTTGCGAGGCGTGGGATATGGATAGAGTTGTGCGCAGGAGGATGGATGTGCTGGAAATGAGATGTTTGAGGACAATGTGTGGTGTGAGGTGGTTTGATCGAGTAAGTAACGTAAGGGTAAGAGAGATGTGTGGAAATAAAAAGAGCGTGGTTGAGAGAGCAGAAGAGGGTGTTTTGAAATGGTTTGGGCACATGGAGAGAATGAGTGAGGAAAGATTGACCAAGAGGATATATGTGTCGGAGGTGGAGGGAACGAGGAGAAGAGGGAGACCAAATTGGAGGTGGAAAGATGGAGTGAAAAGGATTTTGTGTGATCGGGGCCTGAACATGCAGGAGGGTGAAAGGAGGGCAAGGAATAGAGTGAATTGGAGCGATGTGGTATACAGGGGTTGACGTGCTGTCAGTGGATTGAATCAAGGCATGTGAAGCGTCCGGGGTAAACCATGGAAAGCTGTGTAGGTATGTATATTTGCGTGTGTGGACGTGTGTATGTACATGTGTATGGGGGGGGTTGGGCCATTTCTTTCGTCTGTTTCCTTGCGCTACCTCGCAAACGCGGGAGACAGCGACAAAGTATAGAAAAAAAAAATATATATATATATATATATATATATATATATATATATATATATATATATATATATATATATATTATTATTATTATTTTGCTTTGTCGCTGTCTCCCGTGTTTGCGAGGTAACACAAGGAAACAGACGAAAGAAATGGCCCCACCCACCCCCATACACAATGTATATACATACACGTCCACACACGCAAATATACATACCTATACATCTCAATGTACATATATGTATACACACACAGACACATACATATATACCAATGCACACAATTCACACTGTCTGCCTTTATTCATTCCCATCGCCACCTCGCCACACATGGAATACCATCATCCTTCCCCCTCATGTGTGCGAGGTAGCACTAAGAAAAGACAACGAAGGCCCTATTTGTTCACACTCAGTCTCTAGCTGTCATGCAATAATGCCCGAAACCACAGCTCCCTTTCCACATCCAGGCCCCACACAACTTTCCATGGTTTACCCCAGATGCTTCACATGCCCTGATTCAATCCACTGACAGCACGTCAACCCCAGTATACCACATCGATCCAAGTCACTCTATTCCTTGCCCTCCTTTCACCCTCCTGCATGTTCAGGCCCCGATCACACAAAATCTTTTTCACTCCATCTTTCCACCTCCAATTTGGTCTCCCACTTCTCCTCGTTCCCTCCACCTCCGACACATATATCCTCTTGGTCAATCTTTCCTTGCTCATTCTCTCCATGTAACCAAACCATTTCAAAACACCCTCTTCTGCTCTCTCAACCACGCTCTTTTTATTTCCGCACATCTCTCTTACCCTTACATTACTTACTTGATCAAACCACCTCACACCACACATTGTCCTCAAACATCTCATTTCCAGCACATCCACCCTCCTGTGCACAACTCTATCCATAGCCCTCGCCTTGCAACCATACAACATTGTTGGAACCACTATTCCTTCAAACATACCCATTTTTGCTTTCCGAGATAATGTTCTTGACTTCCACACATTCTTCAACGCTCCCAGGATTTTCGCCCCCTCCCCCACCCTATGATTCACTTCCGCTTCCATGGTTCCATCTGCTGCCAGATCCACTCCCAGATATCTAAAACACTTTACTTCCTCCAGTTTTTCTCCATTCAAACTTACCTCCCAATTGACTTGACCCTCAACCTTACTGTACCTAATAACCTTGCTCTTATTCACATTTACTCTTAACTTTCTTCTTTCACACATTTTACCAAACTCAGTCACCAGCTTCTGCAGTTTCTCACATGAATCAGCCACCAGCGCTATATCATCAGCGAACAACAACTGACTCACTTCCCAAGCTCTCTCATCCACAACAGACTTCATACTTGCCCCTCTTTCCGAAACTCTTGCATTCACCTCCCTAAAAACCCCATCCATAAACAAATTAAACAACCATGGAGACATCACACACCCCTGCCGCAAACCTACATTCACTGAGAACCAATCACTTTCCTCTCTTCCTACATGTACACATGCCTTACATCCTCGATAAAAACTTTTCACTGCTTCTAACAACTTGCCTCCCACACCATATATTCTTAATACCTTCCACAGAGCATCCCTATCAACTCTTATCATATGCCTTCTCCAGATCCATAAATGCTACATACAAATCCATTTGCTTTTCTAAGTATTTCTCACATACATTCTTCAAAGCAAACACCTGATCCACACATCCTCTACCACTTCTGAAACCACACTGCTCTTCCCCAATCTGATGCTCTGTACATGCCTTCACCCTCTCAATCAATACCCTCCCATATAATTTACCAGGAATACTCAACAAACTTATACCTCTGTAATTGAAGCACTCACTCTTATCCCCTTTGCCTTTGTACAATGGCACTATGCACGCATTCCGCCAATCCTCAGGCACCTCACCATGAGTCATACATACATTAAATAACCTTACCAACCAGTCAACAATACAGTCACCCCCTTTTTTAATAAATTCCACTGCAATACCATCCAAACCTGCTGCCTTGCCGGCTTTCATCTTCCGCAAAGCTTTTACTACCTCTTCTCTGTTTACCAAATCATTTTCCCTAACCCTCTCACTTTGCACACCACCTCGACCAAAACACCCTATATCTGCCACTCTATCATCAAACACATTCAACAAACCTTCGAAATACTCACTCCATCTCCTTCTCACATCACCACTACTTGTTATCACCTCCCCATTTGCGCCCTTCACTGAAGTTCCCATTTGCTCCCTTGTCTTACGCACTTTATTTACCTCCTTCCAGAACATCTTTTTATTCTCCCTAAAATTTAATGATACTCTCTCACCCCAACTCTCATTTGCCCTCTTTTTCATCTCTTGCACCTTTCTCTTGACCTCCTGTCTCTTTCTTTTATACATCTCCCACTCAATTGCATTTTTTTCCCTGCAAAAATTGTCCAAATGCCTCTCTCTTCTCTTTCACTAATAATCTTACTTCTTCATCCCACCACTCACTACCCTTTCTAATCAACCCACCTCCCACTCTTCTCATGCCACAAGCATCTTTTGCGCAATCCATCACTGATTCCCTAAATACATCCCATTCCTCCCCCACTCCCCTTACTTCCATTGTTCTCAGTTGATAGAGATGCTCTGTGGAAGGTATTAAGAATATATGGTGTGGGAGGCAAGTTGTTAGAAGCAGTGAAAAGTTTTTATCGAGGATGTAAGGCATGTGTACATGTAGGAAGAGAGGAAAGTGATTGGTTCTCAGTGAATGTAGGTTTGCGGCAGGAGTGTGTGATGTCTCCATGGTTGTTTAATTTGTTTATGGATGGGATTGTTAGGGAGGTGAATGCAAGAGTTTAGGAAAGAGGGGCAAGTATGAAGTCTGTTGGGGATGAGAGAGCTTGGGAAGTGAGTCAGTTGTTGTTCGCTGATGATACAGCGCTGGTGGCTGATTCATGTGAGAAACTGCAGAAGCTGGTGACTGAGTTTGGTAAAGTGTGTGAAAGAAGAAAGTTAAGAGTAAATGTGAATAAGAGCAAGGTTATTAGGTACGGTAGGGTTGAGGGTCAAATCAATTGGGAGGTAAGTTTGAATGGAGAAAAACTGGAGGAAGTAAAGTGTTCTAGATATCTGGGTGTGGATCTGGCAGCGGATGGAACCATGGAAGCGGAAGTGGATCATAGGGTGGCGGAGGGGGCAAAAATCCTGGGAGCGTTGAAGAATGTGTGGAAGTCGAGAACATTATCTCGGAAAGCAAAAATGGGTATGTTTGAAGGAACAGTGGTTCCAACAATGTTGTATGGTTGCAAGGCGTGGGCTATGGATAGAGTTGTGCGCAGGAGGATGAATGTGCTGGAAATGAGATGTTTGAGGACAATGTGTGGTGTGAGGTGGTTTGATCGAGTAAGTAACGTAAGGGTAAGAGAGATGTGTGGAAATAAAAAGAGCGTGGTTGAGAGAGCAGAAGAGGGTGTTTTGAAATGGTTTGGGCACATGGAGAGAATGAGTGAGGAAAGATTGACCAAGAGGATATACGTGTCGGAGGTGGAGGGTATGAGAAGTGGGAGACCAAATTGGAGGTGGAAAGATGGAGTGAAAAAGATTTTGTGTGATTGGGGCCTGAACATGCAGGAGGGTGAAAGGAGGGCAAGGAATAGAGTAAATTGGATCGATGTGGTATACCGGGGTTGACGTGCTGTCAGTGGATTGAATCAGGGCATGTGAAGCGTCTGGGGTAAACCATGGAAAGCTGTGTAGGTATGTATATTTGCGTGTGTGGACGTGTATGTATATACATGTATATGGGGGTGGGTTGGGCCATTTCTTTCGTCTGTTTCCTTGCGCTACCTCGCAAACGCGGGAAACAGCGACAAAGCAAAAAAAAAAATATATATATATATATATATATATATATATATATATATATATATATATATATATATATATATATATATATATATATATATATAAACTTTCTAAAAGGGGAAACATAAGAAGGAGTCATGCAGGGAGTGCTCATCCTCCTGGAAGGCTCAGATTGGGGTGTCTAAATGCGTGTGGATGTAACCAAAATGAGAAAAAGGAGAGATAGGTAGTATGTTTGAGGAAAGGAAAGTGGATGTTTTGGCTCTGAGTGAAATGAAGCTCAAGGGTAAAGGGGAAGAGTGGTTTGGGAATGTCTTGGGAGTAAAGTCAGAGGTTGGTGAGAAGACAAGAGCAAAGGATGGAATAGCACTACTCCTGAAGTAGGAGTTGTGGGAGTATGTGATAGAGTGTAAGAAAGTAAACTTTAGATTGATATGGGTAAAACTGAAAGTGGACGGAGAGAGGTGGGTGATTATTGGTGCCTATGCACCTGGTCATGAGAAGAAAGATCATGAGAGGCAAGTGTTTTGGGAGCAGATGAGTAAGTGTGTTAGCAGCTTTGATGCACGAGACCGGGTTATAGTGATGGGTGATTTGAATGTGATGGGGAGTAATGTGGCAGTTGAGAGTATAATTGGTGTACATGGGGTGTTCAGTGTTGTAAATGAAAATGGTGAAGAGCTTGTAGATTTGTAAGCTGAAAAGGACTGGCAATTGGGAATACCTGGTTTAAAAAGAGATATAGATAAGTATACGTATGTAAGTAAGAGAGATGGCCAGAGAGTGTTACTGGATTACATGTTTATTGATAGGCATGTGAAAGAGAGCCTTTTGAATGTCAATGTGCTGAAAGGGGTAACTGAAGGGATGTCTGATCATTATCTTGTGGAGGCGAAGGTGAAGATTTGTAGAGGTTTGCAGAAAAAAGAGAGTGGTGAGAGTAAGTGTGAGGAAGTTCCTGGAGAGATTGAATGCAGAATGGAAAAAGGTGAGAACAAATGATGTAAGGGAAATGGGGGAGGAATGGGATGTATTTAGGAAACAGTGATGGCTTGCACAAAAGATGCCTGTGGCATGAGAAAGGTGGGAGGTGGGTAGATAAGAAAGGGTAACGAGTGGTGGGATGAAGTAAGATTGTTAATGAAAGAGAAGAGAGAGGCATTTCGACGATTTTTGCAGGGAAATAGTGCAAATGACTGGGAGATATGTAAAAGAAAGGCAGGAGGTCAAGAGAAAGGTGCAAGAGGTGAAAAAGAAGGCAAATGAGAGTTGTGGTGACAGATCATTGTTAAATCTTAGGGAGAATAAAAAGATGTTTTGGAAGGAGGTAAATAAAGTGCCTAAGACAAGAGAACAAATGGGAACATCGGTGAAGGGGGCTAACAGGGAGGTAATAACAAGTAGTGGTGAAGTAAAAAGGAGATGAAGTGAGTATTTTGAAGGTTTATTGAATGTGTTTGATGATAGAGTGGCAGATATAGGGTTTTGGTCGAGGTGGCGTGCGAAGTGAGAGGGTCTGGGAGAATGGTTTGGTAAACAGAGAAGAGGTAGTAAAAGCTTCACTGAAGATGAACGCCGGCAAAGCGGCAAGTTTGGATGGTACTGTAGTCGAATTTATTAAAAAGGGGGTGACTGTATTGTTGACTGGTTGGTGAGAATATTCAGTGTATGTATGGTTCATGGTGAAGTGCCTGAGGATTGGTGGAATGCATGCATAGTGCCAGTGTATAAAGGCAAAGGGGATAAAGGCGAGTGTTCAAATTACAGAGGTATAAGTTTGTTGAGTATTCCTGGGAAATTATATGGGAGGGTATTGATTGAGAAGGTGAAGGCATGTACAGAGCATCAGACTGGGGAAGAACAGTGTGGTTTCAGAAGTGGTGCAGGATGTGTGGATACGGTGTATCCTTTGAAAAATGTATGCAAGAAATACGTAGAAAAATAGATGGATCTGTATGTAGCATTTATGGATCTGGAGAAGGCATATGATAGAGTTGATAGAGATGCTCTGTGGAAAGTATTAAGAGTACATGGTGTGGGAGTTAAGTTGCTAGAAGCAGTGAAAAGCTTTTATCGAGGATGTAAAGCATGTGTACGAGTAGGAAGAGAGGAAAGTTATTGGTTCCCTGTGAATGTTGGTTTGTGGCAGGGGTGTATGATGTCTCCATGATTGTATATTTGTTTTTTGGATGGGGTTGTTAGGGAGGTGAACGCAAGAGTTTTGGAGAGAGGGGCAAGTTTGCAGTCTGTTGTGGATGAAAGGGCTTGGGGAGTGAGTCAGTCGTTGTTCGCTGATGATACAGCGCTGGTGGCTGATTCAGGTGAGAAACTGCAGAAGCTTGAGACTCAGTTTGGTAAAGTGTGTGAAAGAAAAAAGCTGAGTAAATGTGAATAAGAGCAAGGTAATTAGGTATAGTAGGGTTGAGGGAAAAATCAATTGGGAGGTGAGTTTGAATGGAGAAAAACTGGAGGAAGTGAAGTGTTTTAGATATCTGGGAGGGGAAGTAGCAGCAGATGGAACCATTGAAGCAGAAGTGAGCCACAGGGTGGGGGAGGGGTTAAAGGTTCTGGGAGTGTTGTAAAATGCGTGAAAGGCAAGAAAGGCAAGAACATTATCTCAGAGAGCAAAAATGGGTATGTTTGAAGGAATAGTGGTTCCAATAATGTTATATGGTTGCAAGGCGTTGGCTATAGAGAGGGTTGTGCAGAGGAGGGTGGATGTGTTGGAAATAAGGGGTATGAGGACAATATGTGGTGAGAAGTGGTTTGATCGAGTAAGTATGAAAGGGTAAGAGAGATGTGTGGCAATAAAAAGAGTGTGGTTGAGAGAGCAGAAGAGAGTGTATTCAAATGGTTTGGTCACATGTAGAGAATGAGTGAGGAAAGATTGACAGATGTGGAGGGAACGAGGAGAAGTGGGAGACCGGGGTTGACGTGCTGTCAGTGGATTGAATCAAGGCATGTGAAGCGTCTGGGGTAAACCATGGAAAGCTGTGTAGGTATGTATATTTGCGTGTGTGGACGTATGTATATACATGTGTATGGGGGGGTTGGGCCATTTCTTTCGTCTGTTTCCTTGCGCTACCTCGCAAACGCGGGAGACTGCGACAAAGTATAATAATAATAAAAATAATAAATATATATATATATATATATATATATATATATATATATATATATATATATATTATATTATATTTTATTATATTATATGTTATATTATACTTAGTTGCTGTCTCCCGTGTTAGTAAGGTCGCACAAGGAAACAGATGAAAGAATGGCCCAACCCAATCACATAGACATGCACCTATACATACCTATACACTTCAACGTATACATACATATACATACACAGACATATACATATACACACATGTACATATTCATAATTTATGCCTTCATCCATTCCTGTCACCACCCCACCACACATGAAATTGCACCCCCCTCCCCCCGCACACACACGCGCACGCAAGGTAGCACTATCAAAAGACAAACAAAGGCCACATTCATTCACACTCAGTCTCTAGCTGTCATGCGTAATGCACCAAAACACCGAAACCACAGCTCCCTTTCCACATCCAGGCCCCACAAAACTTTCTGTGGTTTACCCCAGACGCTTCACATGACCTGGTTCAATTCATTGACAGCATGTTGACCCAGGTATACCACATCGCTCCAATTCACTCTATTCCTTGCCCTCCTTTCACCCTCCTGCATGTTCAGGCCCCGATCACACAAAATCTTTTTCACTCCATCTTTCCACCTCCAATTTGGTCTCCCTCTTCTCCTCGTTCCCTCCACCTCCGACACATATATCCTCTTGGTCAATCTTTCCTCACTCATTCTCTCCATGTGCCCAAACCATTTCAAAACACCCTCTTCTGCTCTCTCAACCATGCTCTTTTTATTTCCACACATCTCTCTTACCCTTACGTTACTTACTCGATCAAACCACCTCACACCACACATTGTCCTCAAACATCTCATTTCCAGCACATCCATCCTCCTGTGCACAACTTTATCCATAGCCCACGCCTCGCAACCATACAACATTGTTGGAACCACTATTCCTTCAAACATACCCATTTTTGCTTTCCGAGATAATGTTCTCGACTTCCACACATTCTTCAAGGCTCCCAGAATTTTCGCCCCCTCCCCCACCCTATGATCCACTTCCGCTTCCATGGTTCCATCCGCTGCCAGATCCACTCCCAGATATCTAAAACACTTCACTTCCTCCAGTTTTTCTCCATTCAAACTCACCTCCCAATTGACTTGACCCTCAACCCTACTGTACCTAAGAACCTTGCTCTTATTCACATTTACTCTTAACTTTCTTCTTTCACACACTTTACCAAACTCAGTCACCAGCTTCTGAAGTTTCTCACATGAATCAGCCACCAGCGCTGTATCATCAGCGAACAACAACTGACTCACTTCCCAAGCTCTCTCATCCCCAACAGACTTCATACTTGCCCCTCTTTCCAAAACTCTTGCATTTACCTCCCTAACAACCCCATCCATAAACAAATTAAACAACCATGGAGACATCACACACCCCTGCCGCAAACCTACATTCACTGAGAACCAATCACTTTCCTCTCTTCCTACACGTACACATGCCTTACATCCTCGATAAAAACTTTTCACTGCTTCTAACAACTTGCCTCCCACACCATATATTCTTAATACCTTCCACAGAGCATCTCTATCAACTCTATCATATGCCTTCTCCAGATCCATAAATGCTACATACAAATCCATTTGCTTTTCTAAGTATTTCTCACATACATTCTTCAAAGCAAACACCTTCCACAGAGCATCTCTATCAACTCTATCATATGCCTTCTCCAGATCCATAAATGCTACATACAAATCCATTTGCTTTTCTAAGTATTTCTCACATACATTCTTCAAAGCAAACACCTGATCCACACATCCTCTACCACTTCTGAAACCACACTGCTCTTCCCCAATCTGATGCTCTGTACATGCCTTCACCCTCTCAATCAATACCCTCCCATATAATTTACCAGGAATACTCAACAAACTTATACCTCTGTAATTTGAGCACTCACTCTTATCCCCTTTGCCTTTGTACAATGGCACTATGCACGCATTCCGCCAATCCTCAGGCACCTCACCATGAGTCATACATACATTAAATAACCTTACCAACCAGTCAACAATACAGTCACCCCCTTTTTTAATAAATTCCACTGCAATACCATCCAAACCTGCTGCCTTGCCGGCTTTCATCTTCCGCAAAGCTTTTACTACCTCTTCTCTGTTTACCAAATCATGTACATAATTCAAACTTCCTGCTTTTATTCATTCCCAATGCCACCCCACCACACATGAAATGACAACGACCTCCCTGCGCATGTGTGCGAGGTAGCACTAGGAAAAGATAACAAAGGCCACATTCATTCACACTCAGTCTCTAGCTGTCATGTATAATGCATCGAAACCACACCTCCCTTTCCAAATCTAGGCCCCAGAAACTTTCCATGGTTTGCCCAAGACGCTTCACACGCCCTGGTTCAATCCATTGACAGCATGTCGAGCCTGGTACACCACATCGTTCCAATTCACTCTATTCCTTGCATGCCTTTCACCCTCCTGCATGTTCAGGCCTCAATTGCTCAAAATCTTTTTCACTCCATCTTCCCATCTCCAATTTGGTCTCCCACTTCTCCTCGTTCCCTCCACCTCTGACAAACATATCCTCTCTGTCAATCTTTCCTCACTCATTCTCTCCATGTGACCAAACCACTTCAAAACATCCTCTACTACTCTCTCAATCACACTATTTTTATTACCACACATCTCTCTTACCCTTTCATTACTTACTCGATCAAACCATCTTGCACCACATAGTGTCCTCAAACATTTCATCTCCAACACATCCACCCTTCTCCGCACAACTCTATCTATAGCCCAAGCCTTGCAACCATATAATATTGTTGGAACCACTATTCCTTCAAACATACCCATTTTTGCTTTCCAAGATAATGTTCTTGACTTCCAAACATTTTTCAATGCTCCCAGAACTTTCACCCCCTCCCCCACCCTGTGATTTACTTCCGCTTCCATGGTTCCATCCGCTGCCAAATCTACTCCCAGATAACTAAAACACTTTACTTCCCCAAGTTTCTCTCCATTCAAACTTACCTCCCTATTAGCTTGTCCCTCAACACCACTGTACCTAATAACCTTCCTCTTATTCACATTTACTCTCAGCTTTCTTCTTTCACACACTTTACCAAACTCAGTCACCAGCTTCTGCAGTTTCTCATCTGGATCGGCCACCAGCACTGTATCATCAGCGAACAACAACTGACTCACTTCCTAAGCTCTCTCATCCACAACAGACTGCATACTTGCCCCTCTTTCCAAAAATCGTGCATTCACCTCCCTAACAACCCCATCCATGAAGAAATTAAACAACCATGGAGACATCACGCACCCCTGCTGCAAACCAACATTCACTGAGAACAAATCACTTTCCTCTCTTCCTACTCGTACACATGCCTTACATCCTCGATATAAAGTTTTCACTGCTTTTAGCAATGTGCCTCGCACACCATATATTCTTAATACCTTCCACAGAGCACCTCTATCAACTCTATCATATGCCTTCTCCAGATCCATAAATGCTACATACAAATCCATTTGCTTTTCTAAGTATTTCTCACATACATTCTTCAACACCTGATCCACACATCCTCTACCACTTCTGAAACCACACTGCTCTTCCCCAATCTGATGCTCTGTACATGCCTTCACCCTCTCAATCAATACCCTCCCATATAATTTCCCAGGAATACTCAACAAACTTATACCTCTGTAATTTGATCACTCACTTTTATCCCCTTTGCCTTTGTACAATGGCACTATGCAAGCATTCCGCCAATCCTCAGGCACCTCACCATGAGTCATACATACATTAAATAACCTTACCAACCAGTCAACAATACAGTCACCCCCTTTTTTAATAAATTCCACTGCAATACCATCCAAACCCGCTGCCTTGCCGGCTTTCATCTTCCGCAAAGCTTTTACTACCTCTTCTCTGTTTACCAAATAATTTTCCCTAACCCTCTCACTTTGCACACCACCTCGACCAAAACACCCTATATCTGCCACTCTATCATCAAACACATTCAACAAACCTTCAAAATACTCACTCCATCTCCTTCTCACATCACCACTACTTGTTATCACCTCCCCATATATATATATATATATATATATATATATATATATATATATATATATATAAGGGGATAAGAGTGAGTGCTCAAATTACAGAGGTATAAGTTTGTTGAGTATTCCTGGTAAATTATATGGGAGGGTATTGATTGAGAGGGTGAAGGCATGTACAGAGCATCAGATTGGGGAAGAGCAGTGTGGTTTCAGAAGTGGTAGAGGATGTGTGGATCAGGTGTTTGCTTTGAAGAATGTATGTGAGAAATACTTAGAAAAGCAAATGGATTTGTATGTAGCATTTATGGATCTGGAGAAGGCATATGATAGAGTTGATAGAGATGCTCTGTGGAAGGTATTAAGAATATATGGTGTGGGAGGAAAGTTGTTAGAAGCAGTGAAAAGTTTTTATCGAGGATGTAAGGCATGTGTACGTGTAGGAAGAGAGGAAAGCGATTGGTTCTCAGTGAATGTAGGTTTGCGGCAGGGGTGTGTGATGTCTCCATGGTTGTTTAATTTGTTTATGGATGGGGTTGTTAGGGAGGTAAATGCAAGAGTTTTGGAAAGAGGGGCAAGTATGAAGTCTGTTGGGGATGAGAGAGCTTGGGAAGTGAGTCAGTTGTTGTTCGCTGATGATACAGCGCTGGTGGCTGATTCATGTGAGAAACTGCAGAAGCTGGTGACTGAGTTTGGTAAAGTGTGTGGAAGAAGAAAGTTAAGAGGAAATGTGAATAAGAGCAAGGTTATTAGGTACAGTAGGGTTGAGGGTCAAGTCAATTGGGAGGTGAGTTTGAATGGAGAAAAACTGGAGGAAGTGAAGTGTTTTAGATATCTGGGAGTGGATCTGGCAGCGGATGGAACCATGGAAGCGGAAGTGGATCATAGGGTGGGGGAGGGGGCGAAAATTCTGGGGGCCTTGAAGAATGTGTGGAAGTCGAGAACATTATCTCGGAAAGCAAAAATGGGTATGTTTGAAGGAATAGTGGTTCCAACAATGTTGTATGGTTGCGAGGCGTGGGCTATGGATAGAGTTGTGCGCAGGAGGATGGATGTGCTGGAAATGAGATGTTTGAGGACAATGTGTGGTGTGAGGTGGTTTGATCGAGTGAGTAACGTAAGGGTAAGAGAGATGTGTGGAAATAAAAAGAGAGTGGTTGAGAGAGCAGAAGAGGGTGTTTTGAAATGGTTTGGGCACATGGAGAGAATGAGTGAGGAAAGATTGACCAAGGGGATATATGTGTCGGAGGTGGAGGGAATGAGGAGAAGAGGGAGACCAAATTGGAGGTGGAAAGATGGAGTGAAAAAGATTTTGTGTGATCGGGGCCTGAACATGCAGGAGGGTGAAAGGAGGGCAAGAAATAGAGTGAATTGGAGCGATGTGGTATACCGGGGTTGACGTGCTGTCAGTGGATTGAATCAAGGCATGTGAAGCGTCTGGGGTAAACCATGGAAAGCTGTGTAGGTATGTATATTTGCGTGTGTGGACGTATGTATATACATGTGTATGGGGGGGGGGTTGGGCCATTTCTTTCGTCTGTTTCCTTGCGCTACCTCGCAAACGCGGGAGACAGCGACAAAGTATAATAAATATAAATAATATATATATATATATATTCTTTCTTTCTTTCGTACTATTCGCCATTTCCCGCATTAGCGAGGTAGCGTTATCAACAGAGGACTGGGCCTTAGAGGGAATATCCTCACCTGGTCCCCCTCTCTGTTCCTTCCTTTGGAAAAAAAAAAAAAAAAAAAAAAAAAAAAAAAAAAAACGAGAGGGGAGGATTTCCAGCCACCCGCTCCCTCCCCTTTTAGTCGCCTTCTACGACACGCAGGGAATACGTGGGAAGTATTCTTTCTCCCCTATCCCCAGGAAGTATATATATATATATATATATATATATATATATATATATATTCAAAACTGCTAACCATTCTTTCCAGCTCTTCCTCTGCTTTAGCTACTATTACATAAATTCCTTATTTCAAAATGTTCAGAGAAAATCTAAAGATAAAAATTAACATTTCAGACATGGAGCTCTAAACCACCAATTAGGAAGTAGTTCAAATAAAAACAAAGCACAAACTATCAGACTATAAAACTAGGCACCTGTGATCTAACAACATTTGAGTGTCCCAGTAGTTCAAAATGTATAAACAAAATATGTGAATCTATTTTCAGTTTCTAGGAGATCAAGTACATAAGTGACCTTACTAAGTATGAGAGAGATCCTATAAGATTCCGAGAAAACTACTAAATGGAAACTAAATCTTGCAATACACAAAAAGACAAAGTATGCTCTACTAATGGGGGATTTCATGTACAAAGAAACAGACCAAGAAAACTGGAGACACAAATTCCTAAAATGTATACAGAAAAATTTCTAGATTTAACATGTTACTGAGCACATGAGTCAGATAAACTGATACATCATAACTACTAGATCAACTTTTTATGCACGGTAACATGGAAACTGAATATATTGAACATGATAAACCAACTAGAAAAAGTGAACATAAAATGTTTGAATTCAACTATATGGTAAAAGAGGACAGAAATTGGGAATTAGAGAGGAGATATGACACAATTGAGACATAATATGGTAACTATGCAGGGCTGAACAATATCTATCAGAATATAAATTGGAAATTGAGTTCCAGAGCCAAAATAATGATTAATATCATGGAAGGCTTTGTAAAACCCACAGTAGGGGAGTAAGTATGAGGGTGCCATTGCCTACAAATAGACTAAAAAGTACAAAAAGAAAGAGATATGGTACAACAGGAGTCAGTACATTGGCTACAAATGGAGAAAAAGGGTAGAAAAAAGATATGGTTTAATAAAAGATGTCAAAAAGTTAGAGAATTTAGGGATGTACTATGGAGGAAATATAGGCAGCACAACAGCCAGCCATCATTTGAAAGGTAAATGAAAGCATGAAAAAAATAAAAAATGAAAAAGGAGCTGAGAAGCTTTCATAAGAATTATATGGAAAAGGCACTAGCTACTTCAAAACTTTTCCATAACATCATATGGAGTAGATTCACCTGAGGAAGCAGCTAAACAGATAAGGGTTTCAGAGGGAAGAGCTGTTAACAACAATGAAGAAATAAGTGAGGAGTTCACTTACAAGTTCACAAAAGATTTTCACAATTGGAATGCACTATAGCCCCAGTATCAGTGAGGTGGGGTGGGTAAAAGGACTTGAAAAGCATTGTAACGGCGAGGAATGACATATCCGGGCTGTTAAAAGGTACTGATCCATACATGGCTTGTGATCCTGCTGAAGTCTTTCCATATGTGTTCAAGGAGGGTGTGGATAGACTTGAATATCCACAAGAAAAAGTGTTTGATATGTCACTAATGAAGGGAGTAGTGCCATGGACAGGAAAGCCATGGAAATACAAGGATCATATGACTTATAATTTAGAATCTTCTTTAAAAGCATATGTTTTTCAGGTTTTAACCTTAAAAATATTTTTTTTCCTGTGTATTAAACTCAAACATGGATAGGCATTAAACCTCCTTAGGACTTAAGAGTTTGTGCAACATCAACAATAACTTGTTGCCTTAGCAACAAGGCTGACATCTAAATGTGCACAAGAAAACTTTGGAAACTTATCGATCAAAGAGCTATATTTCATAATTCCATTACCACTTTAGAAGCATAAATCTTATCCCACAAGGACTTGCATCTTATCCTTCATCACTCCTTACACTTACAAAGGCTTACAAAACTTGCTCCCATTGGAGGTCAGTAGGAATGTACATCTTTAACTAAGGTCCAGACCTGACCTAACTAGGTCTGTTAAAGGAAATACAGTGCCTGGCCTCTCCCCTAGGGCCAAAACGTAGTACAACAATCTGTATGACAGTGTGTGGGCAGTTTTTTTAATTGTTTCCAAGTTTTTTTTCCCATAGCTAACCATACAGGTCTCATACATTGTTGGTCACCAGGGATGACTCTACCTCTGTATTGCCAGAGATTATATCCTACATCAGTGCACATAGCCCTTGCAATATCCTTCTAATCAGTCCTGTTCATTTGTATTTTACAATCTTTAGCATGTGATTCTCTCCTCACCTTACAATTCCTTAAAAATCTTTAATCTCTGTCTTCTCTCTGAACGATGGTTTGGTTTTCAGGAAGTGCAACTTCTTAGCCTTTAGTGCCTCAACCTTAACAAGCCACTGGCAGAGGGCAACTCTAGCACAGTATTTCCAGATTCTCATATCTAATGTTCCTACTGACTACTTCTACCTAATGCTTCTACCTAATGCTCCTGCCTAAATGTTTCTACCTACTGCTTCCATCTACTGCTCCTACCATCTTGCCAAAAGGCACCGCACAAAAATCTAGAGTTACAAAGAATGAGCTGTGTGAGTTAGGTGTTGTTAAGTGTTTTGTGTGACAAAGAGAGATTGCATGTTTGTGGACAGAATGCCATCAGTCCTGTGTGGGTGAGGCAGAAAGAAAAGACAGCTACCTGGGGCAGAGGAGTGCAACTTGACATATGAAATATTTTTCTATAACTATTAATGGCTGAATTTTTTACTGTGCTGGCATCGTATAATGTAAGCATTTCTCATTCAGTGTGGTAGGAAAATTACTTACAAACATAAACTTGTGAATATTTACAGGCCAGTCACCACTAGCCGTCACACCCCAAGTTCACCTTGCGGATGAAGGCTAAGCCTCCACCAAGGTCCTCAAGTGTTAATGGGGTAGGCATATGAAGAACTGGACAGTATATGGAAATAAGATGAGTGTAAAAAGAGAGGCTGAAAATAAATACATATGAAGGAAACAGTGATAGTGTCTGGAAGAAGGAATATGGCATGAGATATCTAGTTTTGATGGAGAGAGTATAAAAAGGGATAAGATTTTCAAGTACCTGGGGAGGGTCCTTATCAAAGGTGAAGGCTTGTATGCTAACAGCCTGAGGCTGAAACTGGAAAAAATTGCTATGAAAGTCACCAAACTACTCAAATTTGTGGCCTGCTGTGAAACATCCTTCTCAAACTAATCAAAGATCACTCCTAATCAACTGAAATTAGCAACTAATTCAGAACTGTGCTTTAAAATTGCTAAACAACACCCTGCTGTTGTTACAACTCAGATGAATCTTGAGACACAACTACTCCACTAACATGGTAGTCACTTAAGTAAATCATCATTAAAAGATGACCCAAGGCTGCTGTTTTAATTTCTAAACCAACTCTGAAGTTGAGGCAGAGAGAGACATTTAATTTCTAAAACCAACCCCACAAGTTATATATTATAGCAACAACCAGCCCATCAAAAATGAACAGTTGAAAGTAACTGTTCATTGTACTTTCTGTATTCTTCAGGAAGTCATTCTGTACTGTCTTCTAACATCTTATTAAAAGATATATTTGCTCCTAAGAACTAGAACAACATTTGACTTTATTAAACTACTGAAGATTTTTTTTCCCTGCCTGGACAGGTTTTGGAATGATGAATTTGACCACTGAAAGGCAAGAGGCTGAGAGCAGCACTAAGTTGACATGGTATACTCTAATTTGCTGGATGTTGGTTGCCAATAATTATTTTTGCTTTATCTTTTTCAGCTTTGTGATATATGTTATCCAGTGGAACATCAGCACAATGAACTGATGTTTCAGTTACTTATGTTCACATAATCTAATACAGAAATATAATTTGCCTCAAGGACTGTGCAGCTAGAACCACTCACAAAGTACACCCACACAAGCCTAATACTACAAAATATGCATGCCAACATCCACACAGCCTACAGTGCACAACTTAAAAAACAAAAGAAATCCTTTATTGAAAGGCATTATACTTATGGTAAATCATAAAGAAATGCAAAACCAAAAAGGATTATCTACAAACTTGGATTGGTGTTTCATGTCCAGTCTTTCTAGTCTGACAGAAAAATAACCAAAGGAAAAAAAATCAACAGAAACAAAAGGTTTCTCCCTGTAACTGGTCTCCTGTAAAAATTTTGGTGCTGAATTTGTATGGCCAAGGTGATCACATTTAGAAAACAATTCTTCCTATACCAACTGTGATCACATCAAAGTAACATACCCATCCTACAGCACAATTTCACACCAATGCAGAAAATGGCATCCACATCACAAAATACTGTATCAAAATTTTATGATTTATTGAGATATTAAGTGGCACTGAAAAGAGGCACAAAAAAGGTTTTACAAAAAGATAAGTAGTCAGTGAAAAAATAGGGGCATTTCCACCTAAGAAATGTGGTAAAAAGTAATACAGTATTTTGTAGCGATGACAGCGGTAACTTTGAGAAAAGGAGATCACAAGGACTGCAATGACAAAAGTTTGGAGAAGAATATAGCCAATTTTGCCGCTGACTCACTTTCGAGTGCCAGGAAAAAGTAACTTAGATTGGTTACCTGAATAAGAGCATTATGGCCTCTGCAAAATGTCTAAAGTTGTTGTGGCGTGTTATAGATGTGGTAGGATCCAATTCTATATTACCAAAGACCTGGGTGACGGAGGGAAACAAAAAACAAGAAACTTAGGATTACTCAAAAATCCAAACTCCATCTCTATACTAGGATGTCTGAGGCATACCAAGACTTGGAAGGTAGAAACATAAGGTTTTCAGGGGAATGGGGTTATGAGATGAGAAAAAGTAAGGTCATAAGAGGTTAAGAAAAGACAAAACAAGAAAAAAAAATATAAGAAGGTCAAGTTAGGGATGGGGCCAAAGGTTGTCCTCTCACCAGGGCTCTCAAGGGGAACAAGTGACCAGTCGTTAGGGTCATATCAGGGTCAAAATTCAGGGACACGGGACAAAAAACTTTGCACAGGTCAATGTATTCTAGGGAATAAAATGATCCCTGACCAAAAATGGGCAAGCACCAAAGACACTATCTAGTCTAGGTAAGCTAGTCTAGGCTAGTTGGATCACATATCTAGTGTTACGTTACCTTCTACATGAATCTAGACTACATGGCATTGCCATCTAGAGGACTAGACATGTCACCAGACGGCTAAACATCACATGTCTGTTCAGGAATATAGCTAGACTTTACTGCTCTGGGATACTAGGGTCTCACTTTGAGGCTACGTTGAGATCATGGGGTCCTGTGAATTTGGCCTTGTGTATCATTCTCAGGTTTAAAATCTTGGCACTGAACAGACATTCGTCTCAGTGTTCAGGCCTAGAGATGGGAATCATAAATACTGGATGTCTCAGGTTGCTATTGGCCGAGCCTGGATGGTGGGGTTTGCAAACTCACCGAAACAAGAGCAAGAGACCGGCGAAGAAAGACTGAAAGTTGTTATGTCGATTTAGGTCAGTGTCGGGGTCAAATTTCATGTTGCCAAAAACCTGGGTGTGAAGTATGGGAAAAAAAAAGATGGGAGAGTGCTGTAAGGTCAGGTGGGTGGAAATGGTCATGTGCACAGCCAGCCATTTGGGCAGCACTGCACGACCAAAATGGCGGGTAGGAGGCCACGTTTCTTGCTCTTTCCGTGGCCCCGAACCACAGCCAAAGTTTGCTTCATGACCCATCATAAGAGGCCATGAATTCTGTACATCAATCTGATCTTGAAATCATTACATATTTTACTGTTTGGCCCCATATACTATAAAAGTCCTACAAAATGCTAGAAAGGGTAATGATAAATATGATGTCAAATATTCAGTTACGAAAAACTCTGTGTATGGCCTCTTAGGCTGGGTCAGTCATTCTTTACAGCAAAGAACACAAGTCACATTTAACATCTCACGAAAACAATGTGGGCTTCTGTTTTAAAACAGTCCAAGAAAGAAAATTCACATGATAAAGAATTACTGGAGTTGTGGGAACAGATATTAACCAAATGGAGTGACAGTAACACCCAGATGGGGCATGAAATCCTACACATTAACAGACGCAAGAAACAGGAATTTAAAGTTAGCCCCTGGTGAGTAGACCAAAAGTATTTACCCTGGGGATGGTAATTCACTTATTATATTGGACTTTAAAGTTACAAAGGTCTATAGAGATCAACATAAAAACCTAAAATCCTATAATGAATATAAGAAACCACAATGATCTTCATTATAACATCAAAATATGCATACTTTATAAATATCACAACAAAGAAAATTATTACAGTTCAGCACAAATACTATTATATTCATGAATATGAATAAAAAAATCATATTTTTGTAAACTTATTATTTCAATATGTGGCACTCATTTAAAAAGCAAAATTTAAGCAGTTGGCTTACCTGCATGCCAATAATAGCATAGATAAAAAACAGCATTGCTATGAGGAGACAAACATATGGCAGTGCCTGTGGAAGGAAATGAATGCTAGTATCATATTACAGCTCTATGTTGTGCTATGGATTTTATACCTTCTATTTTTTTCAGGAATTTCCTTTTTCTATTTATCGTCAGGAGAATTCTTTTACACATTCTTTGGAGAATCTTGTGTGACAATTGGCAAATACATATTGTACTCTGTTTACCTAAATATAAAAGAAGACAGAAAAGTTAAGAGAAAAATGCCATTCTTTCTCCTTTCAAAATATTTACCCACTGTCTTAACTTTTTACCAGCTTACACAAGAAGGACCATGCACACATATAAACCTCTTATTGGGAAATAATTTTTAAGAACTGAGGTCACAAGCCCCAGGCCTAGTGGCTGACAAGAAAGCAGGGATGCCCAAGTTGTTGAGGCAGACTTCCTCCCCTGCTTGTATTTTACAGTTATGAAATAAAAAAAAGAACAAAATAGTGGATGCAATAATCTAATGGTAAAGCAAAGGCTTCAGACAAAACTTATCAAATGAAATGCGAGCATATCATGTTATATGATACATAATACATCAAGACCATACACTTTAACTTCAGTTCAAATATTCTATCGACAATATAGTAACATAAACATCCCTGTATTCTGAATACTCACCTTTTTCCTCCCTTGCCTTTACACAACAGAACTGTACATGCCTTTCATCAATCCTTAGGCACTTTAAAAATCCACTCAAACACTGATGATATATAGGGTCGATAGAGATGCTTTGTGGAAGTTTTTAAGAGTATATGGTGTGGGGGGTAAGTTGCTAGAACCAGTGAAAAGTTTTTACCAAGGATATAAGGCATATGTTTGAGTAGGAAGAGAGAAAACTGATTTGTTCCCATTGAATGTTGGTTTGTGGCAGGGGTGCGTGATGTCTCCATGGTTGTTTTGTTTATGGATGGGGTGGTTAGGAAAGTGAATGCAAGAGTTTTGGAGAGAGGGGCAAGTATGCAGTCTGCTAGGGATGAGAAGGCCTGGGAAGTGAGTCATTTGTTGTTTGTTGATGATACAGCACTGGTGGCTGATTCGGATGAGAAACTGCAGAAGTTGGTGACTGAGTTTGGTAAAGTGTGTGAAAAGGAGAAAGTTATGAGTAAATGTGAATAAGAGTAAGGTAGGGTTGAGGGGCAAGTTAATTGGGAGGTAAGTTCGAATAGACAAAAACTGGAGGAAGTGAAGTAATTCACAGATCTGGGAGTGGACTTAGCAGTGGATGGAACCATCGAAGCGGAAGTGAGTCACAGGGGGGGGGGGGGGGAGGTTCCGGGAGCATTGAGGAATGTGTGGAAGGAGAGAATGTTATCTCGGAGAGTAAAAATGGGTATGTTTGTAGGAATAGTGGTTACAACAATGTTATATGTTTATGAGGCATGGGCTATAGATAGATTTGTGCAGAGAAGAGTGGATGTGTTGGAAATGAAATGTTTGGGGACAATATGTGATGTTAGGTGGTTTCATTGAGCAAGTAATGAAAGGGTAATGAAAGTGGTAATGAAAAGAGTGTGATTGAGAGAGCAGAAGAGGGTGCATTGAAATGGTTTGGACACATGGAGAGAATGAGTGAGGAAAGATTGACAATATATGTGTCAGAAGTGGAGGGAATAAGGAGAAGCAGGGAACCAAATTGGAGGTGAAAGGATGGAGTGAAAATGATTTTGAGTGATCGGGGCCTGAACATACAGGATGGTGAAAGGTGTGCAAGGAATAGAGTGAATTGGAACAATGTAGTATACCATGGTTGACGTGCCATCAATGGATTGAACCAGGGAATGTGAAGTGTCTGAGGTAAACCACAGAAAGTTTTGTGGCGCCTGGATGTGGAAAGAGAACTGTGGTTTTGGTGCATTACACATGACAGCTAGAGACTGAGTGGGAATGAATATGGCTTTTTTGTCTTTTCCTGGTGCTACCTTGCTGGGGAGGGGGATGCTGATTCCTGTGTGGCGGGGTGGCCACGGGAATGGATGAAGGCAGCAAGTATGAATATGTACAAACGTATATATGTATATGTCTGTCTATGTACATGTATATGTATGTTGAAATGTATATGTATGTATAGGTGCATGTATGCACATTTATGTGTATACATATGTGTATGAGTGTTTGGGCCATTCTCCATCTGTTTCCTTGTATTACCTCTGATGCGGGAAACAATGATTAAGTATAATAAAATATACTTATTTCTTTATTTATCATACTTAACCGTCATCTCCCGCATTAGCGAGGTAGTGCAAGGAAACAGACGAGGAATGGCCCAACCCACCCACATACACATGTATATACATAAACGTCCACACGTGCACATATACATACATATACATTTCACCGTATACATACACAGACATTTCACCGTATACATACATATACATACACAGACATTTACATATATACGCATGTACATATTCATACCTGCTGCCTTCATCCATTCCTGTCACCACCCTGCCAGATACAAAATAGCATCAATCCCCCTCAAGTGAGGTAGCACCAGGAACAGACAAAAAAGGCCACATTCGTTCACACTCAGTCTCTAGCTGTCATGTGTAATGCACCGAAACCACAGCTCCCTTTCCACATCAAGGCCCCACAGACTTTTTGTTGGTTTACCCCAGACACTTCACATGCCCTAGTTCAAACCAATGACAGCACGTCGACCCCAGTACACCACATTGTTCCAATTCACTCTATTCCTTGCATGCCTTTCACCCTCCTGTATGTTCAGGCTCCGATCGCTCAAAATCTTTTTCACTCCATCCTTCCACCTCCAATTCAATCTCCTGCTTCTCCTTCTTCTCTTCACCTCTGACATATATATCCTCTTTGCCAATCTTTCCTTACTCATTCTCTCCATGTGTCCAAACCATTTCAACACACCACCTTCTGCTCTCTCAACCACACTCTTTTTATTATCACACATCCCTCTTACCCTTTCATTATTTACTCGATCAAACCCCCTCACACCACACATTTTCCTTAAACAGTTCATTTCCAACACATCCATTTCTCTCCTTACAACCCTATATATAACCCATGCCTGGCAACCATATAATACTGTTGGAACTACTATTTCTTCAAACATACCCATTTTTGCACTCTGAGATCATGTTCTCTCCTTCTACACATTCCTCATTGCTCTCAGAACCTTCACCCCTTCCCCGCCCTGTGACTCACTTCCACTTCCATTGTTCTATCTGCTGCCAAGTCCACTCCCAAATATCAAAAACACTTGATATCCTCCAACCTTTCTCCATTCAAACGTACATCCCAATTAACTTGTCCCTCAACCCTGATGAACCTAATAACCTTGTTCATGTTCACATTTACTCTCAAGTTTCTTCTTTCACACCTTGCTGAACCTAATGACCTTGCTGATATTCACATTTACACTCGTTTCTTCTTTCACACACTTTTTCAAACTCAATTACCAACTTCTACAGTTTCTCACTTGAATCAGCCATGAGTACTGTAACATTAGCAAACAGCAACTAACTCACTTTCCAGGCCCTCTCATCCCCAACAGGTTGCATACTTGCCCCTCTCTCTAAAACTCTTGCATTTACCTCCCTAACCAACCTATCCATAAACAAATTAAACAACTATGGAGACATCACAAACCCCTGCTGCTGACCAACTTTCACTGGGAACCAGTCATTCTCCACTCTATCTTCTTGCTGCTTCTAAGAGCTTACCTGCAACACCATATACTCCTAAAACCTTCCACAAAACATCTCTATCAACCCTATCATATGCCTTCTCTAGATACATAAATGCCACATTAAAATCCAGCTGTTTTTCTAAGTATTTCTCACACACGTTCTTCAAAGCAAACACCCGATACACACGATACTTACAAGGAAGGACAGCAAATGACTGGGAGGTGTATAAAAGAAAGTGGCAGGAGGTCAAGAGGAAGATGCAAGGGCTGAAAAGGAGGGCAAATGAGAGTTGAGGAGAGAGAGCATCATTAAATCTTAGAGAATAAAAAGATGTTTTGTGCAAAAGACAAGAGAGCAAATGGGAACATTGGTGTAGGGGTCAAGAGGGAAGTGATAACAGGTAGTGATGAAGTGAGAAGGAGATGGAGTGAGTATTTTGAAGGTTTGTTGAATGTGTTTGATGATAGAGTGGTAGATGTAAGGTGTTTGGTTGGGGTGGTGTGCGAAGTGAGAGGGGTCTGAAGGAATGGGTAGGTTAAGGGAGAAGAGGTGGTGAAAGTCTTGAAGTTGATGAAATCTGGAAAGGTAGCAGGTCTGGATGGTATTGCAGTTGAATTTATTAAGAAGGGGTGACTGTCATGTTGCTTGGTTGGTAAGGATATTCAATGTATGTATGCATGGGAACTGGCTGAATGCATGTAGAGTGCCATTGTACAAAGGCTACAGAGGCATAAGTTTGTTGAGTATCCATTAAAAATTGTATGGGAGGGTACTGACTGAGAGGGTGAAGGCATGTAGAGAGCATCAGACTGGGGAGGAGCAGAGTGGTTTCATACATATTCACCATTTCCCGCATTACCGAGGTAGGGTTAAGAACAGAGGACGGAACCTAAGAGGGAAAAGCTTCACTTAAACCTTTTCTCTGTGACTCCTTTAGAAAAGAAAAAACTGGAGGGAAAGATTTCCAGGACCCTGCACCCTCCCCTTTTAGTTGCCTTGATAATGTGCAAAACTATGATCCTTTCTAATATATTCTATTTTATATTTTTCTTATCATACTTTCTCGCTATCTCCCGCATCAGCGAGGTAGTCCAAGGAAACAGATGAAAGAAAGGTCCAACTCACCCACAAACAGGTGTATACACAAACACATCCACACACACACACATATACATACCTATACATTTCAACACATACATATGTACATAATTCATACTTGCTGCCTTATTCATTCCCGTCGCCACCCTGCCACATTTGAAATGACAACCCCCTTCCCACGCATGCGCGCGAGGCAGAGCTAGGAAAAGACAACAAAGGCTGCATTCGTTCACACTCAGTCTCTAGCTGTCATGTATAATGCACCAAAACCACAGCTCCCTTTCCACATCCAGGCCCCACAAAACTTTCCATGGTTTATCCAAGACGCTTCACATGCCCTGGTTCAATCCATTGACAGCACGTTGACCCCAGTATACCACATTGTTCCAATTAACACTATTCCTTGCATGCCTTTCACCCTCCTGCATGTTCATACCCTGATCACTGAAAATCTTTTTCACTCCATCTTTCCACCTCCAATTTGGTCTCCCACTTATCCTCATTCCCTCCACCTCTGACACATATATCCTCTTACTCAATCTTTCCTCACTCATTCTCTCCATGTGACCAAACCATTTTAAAACACCCTCTTCTGCTCTCTTAACCACATTCTTTTTATTACCAAACATCTCTCTTATCTTGTGGTGAGAAACTGCAGAAGCTGGTGACTGAGTTTGGTAAAGTGTGTGGAAGAAGAAAGTTAAGAGTAAATGTGAATAAGAGCAAGGTTATTAGGTACAGTAGGGTTGAGGGTCAAGTCAATTGGGAGGTGAGTTTGAATGGAGAAAAACTGGAGGAAGTGAAGTGTTTTAGATATCTGGGAGTGGATCTGGCAGCTGATGGAACCATGGAAGCGGAGGTGGATCATAGGGTGGGGGAGGGGGCGAAAATTCTGGGGGCCTTGAAGAATGTGTGGAAGTCGAGAACATTATCTCGGAAAGCAAAAATGGGTATGTTTGAAGGAATAGTGGTTCCAACAATGTTGTATGGTTGCGAGGCGTGGGCTATGGATAGAGTTGTGCACAGGAGGATGGATGTGCTGGAAATGAGATGTTTGAGGACAATGTGTGGTGTGAGGTGGTTTGATCGAGTGAGTAACGTAAGGGTAAGAGAGATGTGTGGAAATAAAAAGAGCGTGGTTGAGAGAGCAGAAGAGGGTGTTTTGAAGTGGTTTGGGCACATGGAGAGAATGAGTGAGGAAAGATTGACCAAGAGGATATATGTGTCGGAGGTGGAGGGAACGAGGAGAAGAGGGAGACCAAATTGGAGGTGGAAAGATGGAGTGAAAAAGATTTTGTGTGATCGGGGCCTGAACATGCAGGAGGGTGAAAGGAGGGCAAGGAATAGAGTGAATTGGAGCGATGTGGTATACCGGGGTTGACGTGCTGTCAGTGGATTGAACCATGGCATGTGAAGCGTCTAGGGTAAACCATGGAAAGTTTTGTGGGGTCTGGATGTGGAAAGGGAGCTGTGGTTTCGGTGCATTATACATGACAGCTAGAGACATGTGAACAAATGTGGCCTTTGCTGTCTTTTCCTAGCGCTACCTTGTGCACATGCAGGGGGAGGGGGTTGTCATTTCATGTGTGGCGGGGTGGCGACAGGAATGAATAAAGGTAGCAAGTATGAATTATGTACATGTGTGTATATGTATATGTCTGTGTATGTATATATATATAAGTATATGTTGAAATGTATTGGTATGTATATATGTGTTTGTGGACGTATATGTATATAGATGTGTATGCGGGTGGGTTGGGCCATTCTTTTGCCTGTTTCCTTGCACTACCTCGCTGACATGGGAGACAGCGACAAAGTATAATAAGAATATATAAAAATATATATAAATAGACTTGTGTGAGGAAGTACCAGGAGAGACTAAGTGCAGAATGGAAAAGGGTGAGGGCAAAGGATATAAGGGGAGTGGGAAAGAATGGGATGTATTTAGGGAAGCAGTGATGGCTTGCTCAAAAGATGCTTGTGGCATGAGAAGCATGGGAGGTGGGCAGATTGGATAGGGTAGTGAGTGGTGGGATGAAGAAGTAAGATTATTAGTGAAAGAGAAGAGAGAGGCATTTGGACAAGTTTTGCAGGGAAATAGTGCAAATGACTGGGAGATGTATAAAAGAAAGAGGCAGGAGGTCAAGAGAAAGGTGCAAGAGGTGAAAAAGAGGGCAAATGAGGGTTGGGGTGAGAGAGTACTATTAAATTTTAGGGAGAATAAAAAGATGTTTTGGAAGGAGGTAAATAAGGTGTGTAAGACAAGAGAACAAATGGGAACATCGGTGAAGGGGGCTAATGGGGAGGTGATAACAAGTAGTGGTGATGTGAGAAGGAGATAGAGTGAGTATTTTGAAGGTTTATTGAATGTGATAGATGATAGAGTGACAGATATTTTTGGTCGAGGTGGTGTGTGAAGTGAGGGGGTTAGGGAGAATGATTTGGTAAACAGAGAAGAGGTAGTAAATGCTTTGCAGAAGATGAAAGCCAGCATGGCAGTGGGTTTGGATGGTATTACAGAGGAATTTATTAAAAAAGGGGGTGACTGTGTTGTTAACTGGTTGGTAAGGATATTCAATGTATGTATGACTCATGGTGAGTGCCATTGTGCAAAGGCAAAAGAGATAAAGGTGAGTGCTTAAATAAGTTTGTGGAGTATTCCTGGGAAATTATATGGGAGGGTATTGATTGAGAGGGTGAAGGCTTGTACAGAGCATCAGATTGGGGAAGAGCAGTGTGGTTTCAGAAGTGGTAGAGGATGTGTGGATCAGGTGTTTGCTTTGAAAAATGTACGTGAGAAATACTTAGAAAAGCAAATGGATTGTATGTAGCATTTATGGACCTGGAGAAGGCATATGATAGAGTTGATAGACACGCTCTGTGGAGTGTATTAAGAATATATGGTGTAGGAGGTAAGTTGTTGGAAGCAGTGAAAAGTTTTTATTAAGGATGTAAGGCATGTATACGTGTAGGAAGAGAGGAAAGTGATTGATTCTCAGTGAATGTTGGTTTGCAGCAGGGGTGCGTGGTGTCTCCATGGTTGTTTAATTGGTTTATGGATGGGGTTGTTAGGGAGGTGAATACAAGAGTTTTGGAGAGAGGGGCAAGTATGCAGTCTGTTGTGGATGAGAGAGCTTGGGAAATGAGTCAGTTGTTGTTCGCTGATAATACAGCGCTGGTGGCTGATTCGGGTGAGAAACTGCAGAGCTGGTGACTAAGTTTGGTAAAGTGCGTGAAAGAAGAAAGCTGACAGTAAATGTGAATAAGACCAAGGTTATTAGGTACGGTAGGTTTGAGGGACAAGTCAATTGGGAGGTAAGTTTGAATGGAGAAAAACTGGAGGAAGTGAAGTATTTTAGATATCTGGGAGTGGATTTGGCAGCAGATGGAACCATGGAAGCGGAAGTGAATCATAGGGTGGGGGAGGTGGGGAAAGTTCTGGGAGCGTTGAAAAATGTGTGGAAGTCGAGAATGTTATCTTGGAAAGCAAAAATGGGTATGTTTGAAGGAATAGTAATTCCAACAATGTTATATGGTTGTGAGGTGTGGGCTATAGATAGAGTTGTGTGGAGGAGGGTGGATGTGCTGGAAATGAGATGTTTGAGGATAATAGGTGGTGCGAGGTGGTTTGATCGAGTAAGTAATGAAAGGGTAAGAGAGATGTGTGGTAATAAAAAGAGTGTGGTTGAGAGAGCAGAAGACGGTGTTCTGAAATGGTTTGGTCACATGGAGAGAATGAGTGAGGAAAGATTGACCTAGTGGATATATGTGTCAGAGGTGGAGGGAATGAGGAGAGGTGGGAGACCAAATTGGAGGTGGAAAGATGGAGTGAAAAAGATTTTGAGTGATCAGGGCCTGAACATGCAGGAGGGTGAAAGGCGTGCAAGGAATAGAGTAAATTGGAATGATGTGGTATACCGGGGTTGACGTGCCGTCAATGGATTGAACCAGGGCATGTGAAGCGTCTGAGGTAAACCATGGAAAGTTTGTAGGGCCTGGGTGTGGAAAGGGAGCTGTGGTTTTGGTGCATTATACATGACAGCTAGAGACTGAGTGTGAACAAATGTGGCCTTTGTTGTTTTTTTCCTAGCGCTACCTCATGCACATGCGGGGGGAGGGGGTTGTCATTTCATGTGTGGCAGGGTGGTGACAGAAGTGAATAAGGGCAGACAGTATGAATTATGTACATGTGTATATATGTATATGTCTGTGTGTGTATATATATATGTATGTGTTGAGATGTATAGGTATGTGTATGTGTGTGTGTGGCGTGTATGTATATACATGTGTATGTGGGTGGGTTGGACCATTCTTTCGTCTGTTTCCTTGCGCTACCTCGCTAACGTGGGAGACAGCGACAAAGTATAATAAATAAATAGATATGTGATGTCTCCATGGTTGTTTAATTTGTTTATGGATGGGGTTGTTAGGGAGGTAAATGCAAGAGTTTTGGAAAGAGGGGCAAGTATGAAGTCTGTTGGGGATGAGAGAGCTTGGGAAGTGAGTCAGTTGTTGTTCGCTGATGATACAGCGCTGGTGGCGGATTCATGTGAGAAACTGCAGAAGCTGGTGACGGAGTTTGGTAAAGTGTGTGGAAGAAGAAAGTTAAGAGTAAATGTCAATAAGAGCAAGGTTATTAGGTACAGTAGGGTTGAGGGTCAAGTCAATTGGGAGGTGAGTTTGAATGGTGAGAGGCTGGAGGAAGTGAAGTGTTTTAGATATCTGGGAGTGGATCTGTCAGCGGATGGAACCATGGAAGCGGAAGTGGATCATAGGGTGGGGGAGGGGGCGAAAATTTTGGGAGCCTTGAAAAATGTGTGGAAGTCGAGAACATTATCCCGGAAAGCAAAAATGGGTATGTTTGAAGGAATAGTAGTTCCAACAATGTTGTATGGTTGCGAGGCGTGGGCTATGGATAGAGTTGTGCGCAGGAGGATGGATGTGCTGGAAATGAGATGTTTGAGGACAATGTGTGGTGTGAGGTGGTTTGATCGAGTAAGTAACGTAAGGGTAAGAGAGATGTGTGGAAATAAAAAGAGCGTGGTTGAGAGAGCAGAAGAGGGTGTTTTGAAATGGTTTGGGCACATGGAGAGAATGAGTGAGGAAAGATTGACCAAGAGGATATATGTGTCGGAGGTGGAGGGAACGAGGAGAAGAGGGAGACCAAATTGGAGGTGGAAAGATGGAGTGAAAAGGATTTTGTGTGATCGGGGCCTGAACATGCAGGAGGGTGAAAGGAGGGCAAGGAATAGAGTGAATTGGAGCGATGTGGTATACAGGGGTTGACGTGCTGTCAGTGGATTGAATCAAGGCATGTGAAGCGTCTGGGGTAAACCATGGAAAGCTGTGTAGGTATGTATATTTGCGTGTGTGGACGTGTGTATGTACATGTGTATGGGGGGGGTTGGGCCATTTCTTTCGTCTGTTTCCTTGCGCTACCTCGCAAACGCGGGAGACAGCGACAAAGTATAAAAAAAAAAAAAAAAAAAATTATTATTTCATTATCATCATATTATATTATATTATTATCATATCATATCATTGTATTATTACTATTATTGAATATTTATTTTATCTATTTTGCCTTGTCACTGCCTCCCGCATTAGCAAGGGAGCGCAAGGAAACAGACAAAAGAATGGCCCAATCCACCCACATACACATGTATATACATCCATGTCCACACATGCAAATATATATACCTATACATCTCAACGTATACATATATATACACACACAGACATATACATAAATACACATGTACATAATTCATACTGTCTACCTTTATTCTATCCCGTCGCCACCCCGCCACATATGAAATAACAACCCTCTCCCCCCTCATGTGCACGAGGTAGCACTAGGAAAAGACACCAAAGGCCACATTCGTTCATATTCAGTCTCTAGCTGTCATGTAATAATGCACCAAAACCATAGCTCCCTTTCCACATCCAGGCCTCACAAAACTTTCCATGGTTTACCCCAGATGCTTCACATGCCCTGGCTCAATCCATTGACAGCACGTCGACCCCGGTATGCCACATCATTCCAATTCACACTATTCCTTGCATGCCTTTCACCCTCCTGCATGTTCAGGCCCCAATCACTCAAAATCTTTTTCACTCCATCTTTCCACTTCCAATTTGGTCTCCCACTTCTCCTCGTTACCTCCACCTCTGACAAACATATCCTCTTGGTCAATCTTTCCTCACTCATTCTCTCCATGTAACCAAACCATTCCAAAACACCGTCTTCTGCTCTCTCAACCACACTCATTTTATTACCATACATCTCTCTTACCTTATTATTACTTACTCGATCAAACCACCTCACACAACATATTGTCCTCAAACATCTCATATCCAGCACATCCACCCTCCTCTGCACAACTCTATCTATAGCCCATGCCTTGCAACCATATAACATTGTTGGAACCACTATTCCTTTAAACATGCCCATTTTTGCTTTCCGAGATAATGTTCTCGACTTCCACACATTCTTCAACACTCCCAGAACTTTCGCCCCCTCCCCAACCCTATGATTCACTTCTGCTTCCATGGTTCCATCTGCTGCCAGATCCACTCCCAGATATCTAAAACACTTCACATCCCCAGTTTTTCTCCATTCAAACTTACCTCCCAATTGACTTGTCCCTCAACCCTACTGTACCTAATAACCTTGCTTTAATCACATTTACTCTCAGCTTCTTCTTTCACATACTTTACCAAACTCAGTCACCAGCTTCTGCAGTTTCTCACACAAATCAGCCACCACTGCCGTATCATCAGCGAACAACAACTGGCTCACTTACCAAGCTCTCTCATCCACAACAGACTGCATACTTGCCCCTCTCTCCAAAACTCTTGCATTCACCTCCCTAATAACCCCATCCATAAACAAATTAAACAACCATGGAGATATCACACACCCCTGCCGCAAACCTACATTCACTGAAAACCAATCACTTTCCTCTCTTCCTACATGTACACATGACTTACCTCCTCGATAAAAACTTTTCACTGCTTCTAACAACTTGCCTCCCACACCATATATTCTTAATGCCTTCCACAGAGCATGTCTATCAGCTCCATCATATGCCTTCTCTAGGTCCATAAATGCTACATACAAATCCATTTGCTTTTCTAAGTATTTCTCACATACATTTTTCAAAGCAAACACCTGATCCACACATCCTCTACCACTTCTGAAACCACACTGCTCTTCCCCAATCTGATGCTCTGTACATGCCTTCACCCTCTCAATCAATACCCTCTCATATAATTTCCCAGGAATACTCAGTAAACTTATACCTCTCTAATTTGAGCACTCACTTTTATTCCCTTTGCCTTTGTACAATGACACTTTGCAAGCATTCTGCCAATCCTCAGGCACCTCACCATGAGTTATTCATACATTAAATAACCTTACCAACCAGTCAACAATACAGTCACCCCCTTTTTTAATAAATTCCACTGCAATACCATCCAAACCCATTGCCTTGCTGGCTTTCATCTTCCGCAAAGCTTTTACTACCTCTTCTCTGTTTACCAAATCATTCTCCCCAACCCTCTCACTTTGCACACCACCTCGACCAAAACACCCTATATCTGCCACTCTATCATCAAACACATTCAACAAACCTTCAAAATACTCACTCTATCTCCTTCTCACAACACCTCTACTTGTTATCACCTCTCCATTAACCCCCTTCACTGAAGTTCCCATTTGTTCCCTTGTCTTACGCACTTTATTTACCTCCTTCCAAAACATCTTTTTATTCTCCCTAAAATTTAATGATACTTTCTCACCCCAACTCTCATTTGCCCTCTTTTTCACCTCTTGCACCTTTCTCTTGACCTCCTCCCTCTTTCTTTTATACATCTCCCACTCACTTGCATTATTTCCCAGCAAAAATCGTCCAAATGCCTCTCTCTTCTCTTTCACTAATAATCTTACTTCTTCGTCCCACCACTCACTACCCTTTCTAATCTGCCCACCTCCCACGCTTCTCATACCACAAGCATCTTTTGTAGAAGCCATCACTGCTTCCCTAAATACATCCCATTCCTCCCCCACTCCCCTTACGTCCTTTGTTCTCACCTTATCAAATATATATTAAATATATATTTAAATATATATTGAATATATATTAAATATATATATCAAATATATATATATGTGGATGTGCTGGAGGTGAGATGTTTGGGGGCGATGTGTGGTGTGGGGTGGTTTGGTCGAGTAGGTGATGTGGGGGTGGGAGAGATGTGTGGAAATAAGAAGAGCGTGGTTGAGGGAGCGGAGGGGGGTGTTTTGAAATGGTTTGGGCACATGGAGAGGGTGGATGAGGAAAGATTGACCAAAAGGATGTGTGTGTTGGTGGTGGGGGGAACGAGGAGAAGTGGGAGACCAGGTTGGAGGTGGAGAGATGGAGTGGAGGGGATTTTGAGTGATCGGGGCGTGAACATGCAGGAGGGTGGGGGATGGGCGAGGAATGGAGTGAATTGGGTCGGTGTGGTGTACCGGGGTCGACATGCTGTCGATGGATTGAATAAGGGCGTGTGAAGCATCTGTGGGGCCTGGATGTGGAAAGGGAGCTGTGGTTTCAGGCATTATTACGTGACAGCTGGAGACTGAGTGTGAGCGGATGGGGCCTTTGTTGTCTTTTCCTGGCGCTACCTTGCACACATGAGGGGGGAGGGGGATGTTATTCCATGTGTGGTGGGGTGGCGATGGGGGTGGGTGAAGGCAGACAGTATGAATTATGTACATGTGTATATATGTATATGTCTGTGTGTGTATATATATGTGTACACTGAGATGTATAGGTATGTATATTTGCGTGTGTGGACGTGTATGTATATGCATGTGTATGGGGGTGGGTTGGGCAATTTCTTTCATCTGTTTCCTTGCGCCAACTCACAAACGTGGGAGACAGCGACAAAGCAAAATAATAATAAAATAATAATAGAAGGAGGTAAATAAGGTGTGTAAGACAAGAGAACAAATGGGAACATCGGTGAAGGGGGCTAATGGGGAGGTGATAACAAGTAGTGGTGATGTGAGAAGGAGATAGAGTGAGTATTTTGAAGGTTTATTGAATGTGATAGATGATAGAGTGACAGATATTTTGGTCGAGGTGGTGTGTGAAGTGAGGGGGTTAGGGAGAATGATTTGGTAAACAGAGAAGAGGTAGTAAATGCTTTGCAGAAGATGAAAGCCAGCATGGCAGTGGGTTTGGATGGTATTACAGAGGAATTTATTAAAAAAGGGGGTGACTGTGTTGTTAACTGGTTGGTAAGGATATTCAATGTATGTATGACTCATGGTGAGTGCCATTGTGCAAAGGCAAAAGAGATAAAGGTGAGTGCTTAAATAAGTTTGTGGAGTATTCCTGGGAAATTATATGGGAGGGTATTGATTGAGAGGGTGAAGGCTTGTACAGAGCATCAGATTGGGGAAGAGCAGTGTGGTTTCAGAAGTGGTAGAGGATGTGTGGATCAGGTGTTTGCTTTGAAAAATGTACGTGAGAAATACTTAGAAAAGCAAATGGATTGTATGTAGCATTTATGGACCTGGAGAAGGCATATGATAGAGTTGATAGACACGCTCTGTGGAGTGTATTAAGAATATATGGTGTAGGAGGTAAGTTGTTGGAAGCAGTGAAAAGTTTTTATTAAGGATGTAAGGCATGTATACGTGTAGGAAGAGAGGAAAGTGATTGATTCTCAGTGAATGTTGGTTTGCAGCAGGGGTGCGTGGTGTCTCCATGGTTGTTTAATTTGTTTATGGATGGGGTTGTTAGGGAGGTGAATACAAGAGTTTTGGAGAGAGGGCAAGTATGCAGTCTGTTGTGGATGAGAGAGCTTGGGAAATGAGTCAGTTGTTGTTCGCTGATAATACAGCGCTGGTGGCTGATTCGGGTGAGAAACTGCAGAGCTGGTGACTAAGTTTGGTAAAGTGCGTGAAAGAAGAAAGCTGAGAGTAAATGTGAATAAGACCAAGGTTATTAGGTACGGTAGGTTTGAGGGACAAGTCAATTGGGAGGTAAGTTTGAATGGAGAAAAACTGGAGGAAGTGAAGTGTTTTAGATATCTGGGAGTGGATTTGGCAGCAGATGGAACCATGGAAGCGGAAGTGAATCATAGGGTGGGGGAGGTGGGGAAAGTTCTGGGAGCGTTGAAAAAATGTGTGGAAGTCGAGAACATTATCTCGGAAAGCAAAAATGGGTATGTTTGAAGGAATAGTAGTTCCAACAATGTTGTATGGTTGCGAGGCGTGGGCTATGGATAGAGTTGTGCGCAGGAGGATGGATGTGCTGGAAATGAGATGTTTGAGGATAATAGGTGGTGCGAGGTGGTTTGATCGAGTAAGTAATGAAAGGGTAAGAGAGATGTGTGGTAATAAAAAGAGTGTGGTTGAGAGAGCAGAAGAGGGTGTTTTGAAATGGTTTGGGCACATGGAGAGAATGAGTGAGGAAGATTGACCTAGTGGATATATGTGTCAGAGGTGGAGGGAATGAGGAGAGGTGGGAGACCAAATTGGAGGTGAAAGGATGGAGTGAAAATGATTTTGAGTGATCGGGGCCTGAACATGCAGGAGGGTGAAAGGCGTGCAAGGAATAGAGTAAATTGGAATGATGTGGTATACCGGGGTTGACGTGCCGTCAATGGATTGAACCAGGGCATGTGAAGCGTCTGAGGTAAACCATGGAAAGTTTGTAGGGCCTGGGTGTGGAAAGGGAGCTGTGGTTTTGGTGCATTATACATGACAGCTAGAGACTGAGTGTGAACAAATGTGGCCTTTGTTGTTTTTTTCCTAGCGCTACCTCATGCACATGCGGGGGGAGGGGGTTGTCATTTCATGTGTGGCAGGGTGGTGACAGAAGTGAATAAGGCAGACAGTATGAATTATGTACATGTGTGTATATGTATATGTCTGTGTATGTATATATATATATATGTATGTGTTGAGATGTATAGGTATGTGTATGTGTGTGTGTGGCGTGTATGTATATACATGTGTATGTGGGTGGGTTGGACATTCTTTCGTCAGGGGGGGGGGGGGGGGGGGGGGGGGGGGGGGGGGGGGGGGGGGGGGGGGGGGGGGGGGGGGGGGGGGGGGGGGGGGGGGGGGGGGGGGGGGGGGGGGGGGGGGGGGGGGGGGTTTTTTTTTTGGGGGGGGGGGGGGGGGGGGGGGGGGGGGGGGGGGGGGGGGGGGGGGGGGGGGGGGGGGGGGGGGGGGGGGGGGGGGGGGGGGGGGGGGGGGGGGGGGGGGGGGGGGGGGGGGGGGGGGGGGGGGGGGGGGGGGGGGGGGGGGGGGGTCTGTTTTCCCTTGCGCTAACCTTGGCTAACCAGTGGGAGACAGCGACAAAGTATAAAAAAAAAAAAAAAAAAAAAAAAAAAAAAAAATAAAAATTGGGGTTGGGGAAATGTCTCCAATGGTTGTTTAATTTGTTTATGGATGGGGTTGTTAGGGAGGTGAATGCAAGAGTTTTGGAAAGAGGGGCAAGTATGAAGTCTGTTGGGGATGAGAGAGCTTGGGAAGTGAGTCAGTTGTTGTTCGCTGATGATACAGCGCTGGTGGCGGATTCATGTGAGAAACTGCAGAAGCTGGTGACGGAGTTTGGTAAAGTGTGTGGAAGAAGAAAGTTAAGAGTAAATGTGAATAAGAGCAAGGTTATTAGGTACAGTAGGGTTGAGGGTCAAGTCAATTGGGAGGTGAGTTTGAATGGTGAGAGGCTGGAGGAAGTGAAGTGTTTTAGATATCTGGGAGTGGATCTGTCAGCGGATGGAACCATGGAAGCGGAAGTGGATCATAGGGTGGGGGAGGGGGCGAAAATTCTGGGGGCCTTGAAGAATGTGTGGAAGTCGAGAATGTTATCTTGGAAAGCAAAAATGGGTATGTTTGAAGGAATAGTAGTTCCAACAATGTTGTATGGTTGCGAGGCGTGGGCTATGGATAGAGTTGTGCACAGGAGGATGGATGTGCTGGAGGTGAGATGTTTGGGGGCGATGTGTGGTGTGGGGTGGTTTGGTCGAGTAGGTGATGTGGGGGTGGGAGAGATGTGTGGAAATAAGAAGAGCGTGGTTGAGAGAGCAGAAGAGGGTGTTTTGAAGTGGTTTGGGCACATGGAGAGAATGAGTGAGGAAAGATTGACCAAGAGGATATATGTGTCGGAGGTGGAGGGAACGAGGAGAAGAGGGAGACCAAATTGGAGGTGGAAAGATGGAGTGAAAAAGATTTTGTGTGATCGGGGCCTGAACATGCAGGAGGGTGAAAGGAGGGCAAGGAATAGAGTGAATTGGAGCGATGTGGTATACCGGGGTTGACGTGCCGTCAATGGATTGAACCAGGGAATGTGAAGTGTCTGAGGTAAACCATGGAAAGTTTGTAGGGCCTGGGTGTGGAAAGGGAGCTGTGGTTTTGGTGCATTATACATGACAGCTAGAGACTGAGTGTGAACAAATGTGGCCTTTGCTGTCTTTTCCTAGCGCTACCTCATGCACATGCGGGGGGAGGGGGTTGTCATTTCATGTGTGGCAGGGTGGTGACAGAAGTGAATAAGGCAGACAGTATGAATTATGTACATGTGTATGGGGGGGGTTGGGCAATTTCTTTCATCTGTTTCCTTGCGCTACCTCGCAACGCGGGAGACAGCGACAAAGTATAAAAAAAAAAAAAAAAAAAAAATTATTATTTCATTATCATCATATTATAGGTCTCCCATTTTTTTTGTTACCTTTCCCCCTTGACAAACCCTATCCTTTGGTCAATTTTCCCCATCATTTCTCCAAAGTAACCCAAAACCCTTTCCCAAAAATTTTTGTCTCTCAAAACAATATTTTATTTCCATACATTTCTTACCTTATTATTACTTATGATCAAAACCCCTCACACAACTATTGTTAAAATTCATATCCCACATCCCCCCCCTCTGAAACTTTATCTATAGCCCTGCCTTGCAACCCTATAATTGTTGGAACATATTTTTTTTAAAATCCCCTTTTTGCCTTTTTGAGTATGTTCTCCCTTTCAAACCCCTTTTAAAATTTAACCCCTTTGCCCTTGATCATTTTTTCCATTGGGTTCATTGCTGAAGTCCCCTCCCCAAAAACAAAAACAATTATTTTTTTCCCTTCAAATTTAACCCAAATTAAATTGTCCCCCAACCCCATGAAACCCAAAAACCCTTGGGTTTAAACAATTTACTTCAGTTCTTCTTTAATACTTTACCCAAATCCGTACCCGTTCTGAGTTTCTTTAACAAAACAGCCCCACTGCCCTATATCAGCGAACAACAATGGTCACTTACCAAACTCTCTATCCAAAAACAGACTGCATACTTTCCCCCCTTTTCCAAAAAATTTGCATTCATTAAAAACCCCCTCCCTAAAAAAATTTAAAAAAATTTTTGATATCAACACCCCGCCCCAAACCCACATTCACTGAAAACCAAACACTTTCCTTCTTTACAAGTACAATGGCTTTCCCCCTGATAAAAATTTTTTATGTTCTAACAACTTGCCCCCACAACCTTTTTTCTTTAAAGCCTTCCAAGAGATGTCTATCAGCTCCATTATATGTTTCCCAGGTCCCTAAATGCTACATACAAATCCATTTTCTTTTCTAAGTATTTCTCACATACATTTTTCAAAGCAAACACCTGATCCACACATCCTCTACCACTTCTGAAACCACACTGCTCTTCCCCAATCTGATGCTCTGTACATGCCTTCACCCTCTCAATCAATACCCTCTCATATAATTTCCCAGGAATACTCAGTAAACTTATACCTCTCTAATTTGAGCACTCACTTTTATTCCCTTTGCCTTTGTACAATGACACTTTGCAAGCATTCTGCCAATCCTCAGGCACCTCACCATGAGTTATTCATACATTAAATAACCTTACCAACCAGTCAACAATACAGTCACCCCCTTTTTTAATAAATTCCACTGCAATACCATCCAAACCCATTGCCTTGCTGGCTTTCATCTTCCGCAAAGCTTTTACTACCTCTTCTCTGTTTACCAAATCATTCTCCCCAACCCTCTCACTTTGCACACCACCTCGACCAAAACACCCTATATCTGCCACTCTATCATCAAACACATTCAACAAACCTTCAAAATACTCACTCTATCTCCTTCTCACAACACCTCTACTTGTTATCACCTCTCCATTAACCCCCTTCACTGAAGTTCCCATTTGTTCCCTTGTCTTACGCACTTTATTTACCTCCTTCCAAAACATCTTTTTATTCTCCCTAAAATTTAATGATACTTTCTCACCCCAACTCTCATTTGCCCTCTTTTTCACCTCTTGCACCTTTCTCTTGACCTCCTCCCTCTTTCTTTTATACATCTCCCACTCACTTGCATTATTTCCCAGCAAAAATCGTCCAAATGCCTCTCTCTTCTCTTTCACTAATAATCTTACTTCTTCGTCCCACCACTCACTACCCTTTCTAATCTGCCCACCTCCCACGCTTCTCATACCACAAGCATCTTTTGTAGAAGCCATCACTGCTTCCCTAAATACATCCCATTCCTCCCCCACTCCCCTTACGTCCTTTGTTCTCACCTTATCAAATATATATTAAATATATATTTAAATATATATTGAATATATATTAAATATATATATCAAATATATATATATGTGGATGTGCTGGAGGTGAGATGTTTGGGGGCGATGTGTGGTGTGGGGTGGTTTGGTCGAGTAGGTGATGTGGGGGTGGGAGAGATGTGTGGAAATAAGAAGAGCGTGGTTGAGGGAGCGGAGGGGGGTGTTTTGAAATGGTTTGGGCACATGGAGAGGGTGGATGAGGAAAGATTGACCAAAAGGATGTGTGTGTTGGTGGTGGGGGGAACGAGGAGAAGTGGGAGACCAGGTTGGAGGTGGAGAGATGGAGTGGAGGGGATTTTGAGTGATCGGGGCGTGAACATGCAGGAGGGTGGGGGATGGGCGAGGAATGGAGTGAATTGGGTCGGTGTGGTGTACCGGGGTCGACATGCTGTCGATGGATTGAATAAGGGCGTGTGAAGCATCTGTGGGGCCTGGATGTGGAAAGGGAGCTGTGGTTTCAGGCATTATTACGTGACAGCTGGAGACTGAGTGTGAGCGGATGGGGCCTTTGTTGTCTTTTCCTGGCGCTACCTTGCACACATGAGGGGGGAGGGGGATGTTATTCCATGTGTGGTGGGGTGGCGAGGGGGGTGGGTGAAGGCAGACAGTCTGAATTATGTACATGTGTATATATGTATATGTCTGTGTGTGTATATATATGTGTACACTGAGATGTATAGGTATGTATATTTGCGTGTGTGGACGTGTATGTATATGCATGTGTATGGGGGTGGGTTGGGCAATTTCTTTCATCTGTTTCCTTGCGCCAACTCACAAACGTGGGAGACAGCGACAAAGCAAAATAATAATAATAATAATAAATTTTCTATATATATATATATATATATATATATATATATATATATATATATATATATATATATATATTTTACTTATTTATTTATTCATTTATTCATATATATATATATATATATATATATATATATATATATATATATATATATATATATATATATATATATATATATATGTGGTGATGAAAGTGTTACCAGAATATGCAGGAATGAAATTACACTGAGAGTGAAAAGTTACCTTTGGTGAGTCTACATTACTGTCAGTTGAAGCAACAGTACAGTTTCATTAAAGATATTTTCATTTCAAAGGAGTTCACATGTCCCTGCTTCTGAATATAGTGCAGCCATATATCAAGGGGCTCTCATCCCTTGATATATGGTTCTGAGCAACACCAAGATACCTTCAGAAAGGTGTTCTGGGATAATTATCAATAGATAGATGATTATCTGGGGACAGCCAAGAAAAAATACTAATAGCGAAGTGTTACGAAACCCCTCTTCACTTTATAATAAATATTACATGATTTCATCTATAATGATATTCTCAGGACTCTATGGCTGAAGAATAGCTGAAGAACATATACACAATTTTTGTATGAAGGGGTACTTGACATTTAGGAATACCATCACTGCTAGCATGAAAGCACAAATCATACATCTACATGATGTCTACTTACACCAAAGCCCTTTCTAAAGGACTAGAAGGCTTGCAAAAGTTTTAAGAGTATCACTAATGAGTACAGCCAATACAAAGAAGTAGGCCTTTATCTTTAATTCATACTGCTTATATAGTTACTGTTACATTCAGTCTTCCTTGAAATGTCCTCTGTCACACCTGATGCCTTTATGATCTTTTACTCATATTGCTTGAATAGTTACTGTTACAGTGAGTCTTCCTTAGAATGTCCTGTGCGACACTTGATGCCACTACTTTGATTTGATAGTGAAGGCAGATTAATCATGGAGCAATACTCACTGCCTACTGCACATAAAACAGTTGTACGCAGAACACAAGATTCACAAGATAGTGCCTTATAAAAAATTAACAAACATGTATTATGTCTCTTGTTTGGAGCCAAACATTAATCAACTTAAAATGTCCATCAACATCCAACAAAATATTCTTTAAAGGCAAATGATATTTTTTCCAAAATGTCAGTATCAGTATGCATGGAAACTCACACTTCATTACATTTATACAAAGAGAGTACACACAAACTAAAACATAAATAATTATACCAAGGTACAAAAACTATGAAACAATATATACTTCACTTTTCTTTTATTCTATGACAATCTCTGGAGTATTTCCTACAAAATACACTTCTCTGTGAAGGCATTAATTGGTTAGCAAAATACACGTGATTATGATAACTCTAAGTAGAGAACTTTGGAAATATCTGTTCATTTCAGTAGAGAACAGAAAATGTTCCTGAATAATCAAGAGATAAAACCTGAGTCCTCAATCTATACACTAAGCTCTCTAGGACGAAAATAACACTCACCTTGAAGGACTGCACGAATGTCCATAATAAGATACGAATTGTATACCCTTGGCGAAGTAGTTTTATGAGTCGAGCCGCTCGAAACAAACGTAAGAACCCTACATTGATGAAGTTTTCCTGCAAAATTTATGAGGAACATAAAGCATTAGTGATAAAGAAGGAAAAAGTCTTTCTTAAAACAAAAAATTTGTATATATGATATATACATATTCACACTACAGATTCATGACCTTTATTCATGATCTCCCTATCCGCATTTCAAGCATTCCAACAAACAATTAAAATCAATTCACATATTTCACAGTATCAGCTAGATTTCTGATTTAAGATCAAATAAAAATTTTGAATATTTTCGTGTACATACATCTTTTAAGACAATATAAAATGCCAGATCTATAAAAAGATTTCAATATTCCAAAGTCTAAGCAAGTTACATCTGTTAAGCTCTCTCTGCTTAAATACATATGATCAAGCACTGCAGTTCATAAGTCATCAAAAGCTTCCTAAAATACAAAAAAGCTAGTATGTAAATTTACAAAGTCCTAAGTTAACAAAGTTCTAAATATAATGAAACTTTTCAAGTGATTAACAATACAGGTTCAAGATCAATACTATTTCACAACTCACCAAGTATTGGTAATATGGAAAAGAAAAGAGACTCAACAGCACATCAACCCGTGGGAAATCGGTGACTTTGCTAAGTGGGGAGAGAGAGAGAGAGAGAGAGAGAGAGAGAGAGAGAGAGAGAGAGAGAGAGAGAGAGAGGGGGGGGGATGTGGTGGTAGCTGACTCCCACACAATGACTCCACGTATTCAGAGACTTTATGTATCTCGCACTTTCTATCAAAATGTGATACAACTATTTCATTTGTCTTTGAAATAGCAAGAAAATATGTATTTCAAAGTGATACTGAAGAATATTTTGGGGGGAATTTGCAAGGAAAACATACTTTTTCTGTACAATTTTCTATAATAGATGTAGAGAACAAAAATTTATAACTTGAAACACAGCATTTTGGGTTTATTCTGTGGGTATCTCAATCACTGCAGAACCATTCTCCATAGTTAGTTTCTACAATCTAGATTTCGAAAGGGAAATCCTAGTTGGAGGAATTTTCTGGCCAACAACTACTTCAGCTAATATAACTTACTGTCCCTTCTCCATACATTCGCTAAGATAAAGAAAATAAGTTATTAAATGTTAGTTTTACAAGTCTTCTGGAAACTTTACATACATAATAATGCAAGCAGAAATAAATTCAATAAAATTCTTATCCTAAGTTTCTCACCAAGAAACAAACAAAATGTATGAATCTTCAAAAAAAAGAGTAAAAGATGCACAGTCAAACAGACTTGAAATCATAAAACACAATCACACAAAACAAAGCATACCACAAGAGGAGGGCTGTACTAGTCATAATCTTCCTTTTAGAAAAGCACTTAAAATCAAGGTCAGTTATGACAACTCATGATTTGATTTGAATCTTTCCAACACAAGTATCCAAAACTATATAAATTTACATCAGCTCTCTGATTCTTTGCAGCCTATTCTTGTAATTTGTGGGCCATGAGGAACAAATGTGATCACTCCTTGTGGGTTCCACAATCCAATGAAAGGGTGCATCATACCCAAGTGCTGCAGTCTATGTTACCAATGCAACACAGTCCCTTTGTTCTTCCTGTGAGAGTAGCACCTGTGAACGTTCATGTTTCACTGTATAATGCTTTATATTCATAATGGGTGGACATAAAAGGTCTAGTGATGTTTCTAGTGAATCGTATATGAAACACAAGTTGGTGAAGATAAGTGAAGTGCAGATAAAAGTTTCCAACTGCCTGAAAGATGGGGACAATGCATCCTCTACTGGTTTATCTCTCAAGATCAATAAATCTTGTGTATAGTAAAATCCTGCATCTGCAGACAAAATTCTTGCTATGCATAGTAAATCTTATGTCACTAAGGACATCACCAGTCTTAAATCACTCCCCTATCCCCAGGGAGCAGGGGCTGGAAATCCTCCCCTCCCATTTTTTAATTTTCCGTAAAAAGGAAAGAAAAGGGGGGCTAAGTGAGGATATTCCCTCCAAGGCTCACTCTTCTGTTCTTAACACTACCTTGCTAATGTAGGAAATGGTGAATATGTATAAAAAACTATAAAGAGAAAGGCAGTTCTTCCAGCCTGATTAAACATGCAACAATACCAGTGTGTGCTGATGCCAGTGGCCCTACTTACTCAAGTAGACTCACCATATTCAGGAGAATATTGTAGAGGGGGAAGATGAAGTCAGAAAGGCCAAGCTATTTCTAGTCAGCATGAGGTGGCTTTCAAGGTCTATAAAGTGGGGTATCATAAGAAATACCTTCTTAATGGGTGAAGCCATAAGTACTGATATAGAAACTGAAGAAGTGTGCAAAACCAACCTTCACTAATCTGTTAAGGGAGAGGGATACAAATATGATCAAGTTTTTAATGCAAACAAATGAGAGAGGGGTGCACCGAAAGAATATGCCCAGTAAGATGCATTTAATCATGGATGAAGCAAAGGCACATGTGTTCGGCCCAGAAAAACCACTTCACATTGCTGCTAAATGGTAATGCTTCAGGGGCTCTATGGATGTAACCAGTGTTGTGACAATTGTGACAAGAAGTTGGAAATGGTTTTGTGGGCTATAACAATGAGTTATGATAAAGAAGATCCAGCTTAGGAGGTAAAAGCCAAGAGACGGATTCGAGATCATAAACTAAGATGACATTACTGAAGTGCTGCAGAGCTAAGACAATGACATGACATCTAAAAATTCTACAATTGTGAAACAAGAAGAAAAAAACTATAACCAAGTGATGAACAAGATTCTTTTGGTGTTCAGTCTCTCACCACTGCCAACCTTACTGTCATAGTAAAGTGCTTGGATGATGTCATTAAATCATTGCATGATAAGGACCCATTCTTAAAATATAGTTCTGAAGCTTGTATATCTATATACAGTGAAACCTCAGCATATCAGAGATTCTATGACAATAATGAAGAAAGCAAGAAAAAGAAAACACCTAGTATTTCAAGAAGCCTATCATGAACCATCCCAGCTTGCATCACCTGAATCCTCACTGTTGCCTCATGAGTCCACCTCACCTCCCCTACCATCCACCTTATCAATGTCGTGTAAATCTATTCCAACTCCACCACTGACACTACCGATTCGTTATGACTCCATACAAGGAGGCTTACCTCCCTCTTTTAATGTAATTCTCCATTTGCGCTGTATGGGGAGGGAGGTCGACATTTGTGAGCCCCATCTTTGGAACTTCCTCTATTATCATATCATCTAATCTATTATCATCAGTACATTCCCAACATAAAGGGGTATATGAAGCACATACAACCTTTAAAAATCATTCTAACATATCCTGAACTTATGCCACAGACAGCATGGACTTCCTACCTTTAAAAGCCTCTCTTATTTTTTCACTTTACACTCCAACTTGAATTGTCACATGAGACCATCTCCATTTATAACACCTCATACAAAATTGTTATTCCATTCAATTTCCAAATATTCTGCTTTCATATTCATATGAGCTAGCCCTAAATATGATTTACATATTAAGAAAAATTACAGAAAAATGGGTGGTAGAATGCTTATGATCACACAGCTAAAAATCATTCATCTTTCTGTTCAAAACATTCAATTCTTACTTGCTGAATGATGTAGTAAATCATTTCTTTTATAAACCTTTTCTACAGAATTCTCATCTGTAGATTCTTATCTAATCCATGAAGTAATAATCATCTGCATGTTCATTGAAATTTTTTTTACGTAGCCTATCCCTGAGTGCTGATTCCTCTTCTGTTCAAAACACTCATCTTACATTCAGTGAATGTAATGGTGAATTATTTATCTTACTTTATTGTTTACAAAATAATATTGAGTATCATTTCATACATTTCAAATATTGTTTACATGATATACACAAGGTAAATAAATTCATAATATATTGCATTACACACTACACATGACAGATATAGAGTGGATGTGAGCAAATGCGGCCTTTTTTCATCAGTTCCCGGTGATACATTCCTAACATGTGAAACTGATCAAGTATGAAAAATACTGCAAATTAAATTATCATGAAAATTCTTGGTACCTTTCTCACACTATATCACAACCCATCTGGATATCATTATTACTATCATTTTATTATACCTGGTTGCCATTTCCTGTGTCAGCAAGGTAACACCAGGAAACAGACAAAGAAAGACCCATCCAGTCATATACATATGCACACATACATATACACACTCCTATGAGTTCATGGGGAAATGAAACACAATATGTTCCTAAGTGCACTTTCATGTAATAATCATATCATCAAGGGAGATACAAGAAAGAAATATAATAGTCAGTTCATATAAAAAGAAGAGACAAAGCTAGGATTATTTGGTAAAAAAAAGTGACTCCTTCTGTTTCCCCTTTTAGAAACTGACTGATTTGAAGAGTGTTTGTGAGAAATACTTAAAAAAAATAGATTTTTATGTAGTATTATGAATCTCGACAAGGCATATGATACAGCTGACAGAGATGCTTTGTGGAAGATCTTGAGCCTATATGGTGTGGGAGATAAGTTGCTAGAAGCAGTGAAAAGTTTTTACCAAGGATGTAAGGCATGTGTGCGAGTAGGAAGAGAGGAGATTGATTGGTTCCCACTGAAGGTCAGTCAGTGGCAGAGGTGTGTGATGTCCCCATGGCTGCTTAATTTGTTTATGGATGGGGTGGTTAGGGAGGTAAATACAAGAATGTTGGAGAGAAGGGAGAGTATGCAGTCTGTTCAGGATGACAGGGCCTGGGAAGTAAATCAGGTGTGTTTGCTGATGATACAGCTCTGCTGGCTGATTCAAGTGAGAAACAGCAGAAGTTGGTGACTGAGTTTGGAAAAGTGTGGGATAGGAGAAAGTCGAGAGTGAATGTGAATAAGAGCAAGGTTATCAGGCACAGTAGGGACTCTAGCTTTCATGTATAATGCACAGAAACCACAGCTTCCTATCCACATCTAGGCCCAACAGACCTTTCCATGGGTTACCCCAGATGTTTTACATGCCTTGGTTCAGTCCATTGACAGCATATCAACCTCGGTATACCACATCATTCCAATTCACTCTATTCCTTGCATGCCTCTCACCCTCCTGTATGTTCAGGCCCCAATCGCTCAACATCTTTTTCACTCTATCCTTCCACCTCCACTTTGGTCTCCTGCTTCTTCCCTCTGCTTCTGGCTCATATATCCTCTTTGTCATTCTTTCCCCACTCATCCTTTCCATATGTCCAAACCATCTCAACACACCCTGTTCTGCTCTCTCAACCACACTCTGTTTACTTCCACGCATATCCCTTAACCTTTCATTACTTACTTGATCAAACCACCTCACACCACACCTCAAACATTTCATTTCCAACACATCCACCCTCCTCCATACAACCCTATCTATAGCCCATCCCTCTCAACCTTGTAACATTGTTGGAACTACTATTCCTTCAAACACACCCATTTTTGCTCTCTGAAATAACGTTCTCTCCTTCTGCACATTCTTCATCACTCCCAGAATCTTCACCCACTCCCCCACCCTGTGACTCACTTCCACTTACATGTTTCCATTTGCTGCCAAGTCTGATCCCAAATATCTAAAACACTTCACTTCCTCCAATTTTTCTCCATTCAAACTTACATCCCAATCAACTGGTCCCTCATTCCTACTGAACCTGAGAACCATGCTCTTATTCACATTTACTCTCAACTTCCTCCTTTCACACACTTTTCCAAGCTAAGTCACCAATTTCTGCAGTTTCTCATTCGAATCAGCCACCAGAGCTGTATCATCAGCGAGCAACAACTGACTCACTTCCCAGTCCCTCTCATCCCCAAAAGACTGCATACTTGGCCCTCTTTCCAAAACTCTTGCATTTACCTCCCTAACCACCCCATCCATAAACAAACAACCATGGATTTCATCTTCAGCAAAGCTTTCCCTACCTCTTCTCTATAAACCAAATCATTCTCCCTGACCCTCTCACTTCACACACCAACCTGACCAAAGCACCCTATATCTGCCATTCTATCATCAAACACACTGAACAAACCTTCAAAAAACTCACTTCATCACTACCTACTATTACTTACCCACTTGCCCCTTCACTGATGTCCCTATTTGTTCTCTTGTCATAAGCACGTTATTTACCTCCTTGCAAAACATCTTTTATTCTCCCTAAAGTTTAATGACACTTTCTCACCCCAACTCTCATTTGCCCTCTTTATCAACCCTTGCACCTTTCTCTTGACCTCCTGCCACTTTATTTCATACATCTTGCAGTCATTTATACTCTGTCTTTGCAAATATTGTTCAAATGCCTCTCTTTTCTCTTTCACTAACAACTTTACTTCATCATCCCACCACTCACTCACCTTTCTAATTGGCCCACCTCTCACCTTTCTCATGCCACACGAATTTTTTGCACAAGCCATCACTGCTTCCCATTCCTTGCCCACTCCCCTCACGTCATTTGCTCTGACCCTTTGCCATTTTACACTCAATCTCTCCTGGTAATTCCTCACACAAGTCTCCTTTCCAAGCTCACTTACTCTCACTACTCTCTTCTCCCCAACATTCTCTCTTCTTTTTTGAAAACCTCTACAAATCTTCACCTTTGCCACCACAAGATAGTGATCAGACATCCCTCCAGCAGCCCCTCTCAGAGCATTAAAATCCAAAAATCTCTCTTTTACATGCCTATCAATCAACATGTTATCCAATAATGCCCTCTGACCATCTTGCCTACTCACATATGCATATCTATTCATTTATCTATTACACTTAACCACTATTTCCTGCATCAGTGAGGTAGTACAAGGAAACAGACAAAGAATGGCCCAACCATTCATATACACATATATATACATGAGATGTATTTAGGGATGCAGTGATTGCTTGTGCAAAAGATGCTTGTGGTATGAGAAGCATGAGAAGTGGGCAGATTAGAAAGGGTAGTGAGTGGTGGGATGAAGAAGTAAGATTATTAGTGAGAGAGAAGAAAGAGGCATTTGGACGATTTTTGCAGGGTTAAGTGCATATGACTAGATGTATAAAAGAAAGAGGCAAGGGGTCAAGAGAAAGGTGCAAGAGGTGAAAAAGAGGGCAAATGAGAGTTGGGGTGAGAGAGTATCATCAAATTTTAGGGAAAATAAAAAGATGTTTTGGAAGAGGTAAATAAAGTGCGTAATACAAGAGAACAAATGGGGACATCGGTGAAGGGGGCTAATGGGGAGATGATAACAAGTTGTGGTGATGTGAGAAGGAGGTGGAGTGAGTATTTTGAAGGTTTGTTGAATGTGTTAGATGACAGAGTGGCAGATATAGGGTATTTTGGTTGAGGTGGTGTGCGAAGTGTGAGGGTCAGGAAGAATGATTTGGTAAACAGAGAAGAGGTAGTGAAAGCTTTGCGGAAGATGAAAGCCGGCAAAGCGGCGGGTTTGGTTGGTATTGCAGTGGAAATTATTAAAAAAGGGTGTAACTGTGTTGTTGACTGGTTGGTGAGGATATTCAGTGTATATGTGGCTCTTGGTGAGGTGCCTGAGGACTGGCGGAATACATGCATAGTGCCATTGCACAAAGGCAAAGGGGATAAAGGTGAGTGTTCAAATTACAGAGGCAAAAGTTTGTTGAGTATTCCTGGGAAATTATATGGGAGGGTACTGATTGAGAGGGTGAAGGCATGTACAGAGCATCAGATTGAGGAAGAGCAGTGTGGTTTCAGAAGTGGTAGAGGATGTGTGGATCAGGTGTTTGCTTTGAAGAATGCATGTGAGAAATACTTAGAAAAGCAAATGTATTTGTATGTAGCATTTATGGATCTGGAGAAGGTATATGATAGAGTTGATAGAGATGCTCTGTAGAAGGTATTAAGAGTATATGGTGTGGGAGGCAAGTTGCTAGGAGCAAACTTTTTATCAAGGATGTAAGGCATATGTACGGGTAGGAAGAGAGGAAAGTGATTCGGTTTGCGGCAGGGGTGCGTGATGTCTCCATGGTTGTTTAATTTGTTTATGGATGGGGTTATTAAGGAAGTGAATGCAAGAGTTTTGGAGAGAGGGGCAAATATACAGTCTGCTGTGGATGAGAGAGCTTGGGAAGTGAGTCAGTTGTTGTTTGCTGATGATACAGCGCTGGTGGCTGATTCAGGTGAGAAACTGCAGAAGCTGGCAACTGAGTTTGGTAAAGTGGGTGAAAGAAGGAAGCTGAGAGTAAATGTGAATAAGAACAAGGATATTAGGTACATTTGGGTTGAGGGACAAGTCAACTGGGAGGTAAGTTTGAATGGAGAAAAACTGGAGGAAGTGAAGTGTTTTAGATATCTGGGAGTAGATTTGACAGCTGATGGAACCATGGAAGCGGAAGTGAGTCACACGGTGGGGGAGGGGGTGAAAGTTCTGGAAGCATTGAAAAATGTGCTCAGAAAGCAAAAATGGGGATGTTTGAAGGAATAGTGGTTCCATCAATGTTATATGGTTGCGAGGCTGGGCTATTGATAGGGTTGTGCAGAGGAGGGTGGGTGTGTTGGAAATGAGATGTTTGAGGACAATACGTGGTGTAAGGTGGCTTGATCAAGTAAGTAATGAAAGGGTAAGAGAGAAGTGTGGTAATAAAAAGAGTGAGGTTGAAAGAGCAGAAAAGGGTGTATCGAAATGGTTTGGTCACATGGAGAGAATGAGTGAGGAAAGATTGACATAGAGGATATATGTGTCAGAGGTGGAGGGAACAAGGAGAAGTGGGAGACCAAAGTGGAGGTGGAGGGATGGAGTGAAAAAGATTTTGAGCGATCGGGGCCTAAACATGCAGGAGGGTGAAAATCATGCAAGGAATAGAGTGAATTGGAACGATGTGGTATACCGGGGTCGACATGCTGTCATTGGATTGAACCAGGGCATGTGAAGCGTCTGGGGTAAACCATGGAAAGTTTTGTGTTGCCAGGATGTCAAAAGGAAGCTGTGGTTTCGGTGCACTATACATGACAGCTAGAGACTGAGTGTGAACGAATGTGGCCTTTGTTGTCTTTTCTTACCACTACCTTGCGTGTATGCAGGGGGAGGGGGTTGTCATTTCATGTGTCACGGGGTGGTGATGGAAATGAATAAAGGCAGCAAGTATGAATTATGTACATGTGTATATATGTATATGTCTATGTATACATTGAAATGTATAGGTATGTATATGTGCGTGTATGTATATAAATGTGTATGTGGGTGGGGTGGGCCATTCTTTCATCTGTTTCCTTGTGCTACCTTGCTAACATGGGAGACAGTGACAAAGTATAATAATAATAAAAAAATACGTATACACATCAACATAACCCCAGATGCCTCACATGCTCTGGTTCAGTCCACTGACAACATGTCTACCCTGGTATACCACATCATTCCAATTCAGGCTATTCCTTGCACACCTTTCACCCTTCCATATGTTCAGGCCCTGATTGCTCAAAATCTTTTTCACTCCATCCTTCCACCTCCAATATTGCCTCTGCTTCTCCTTGTTCCCTCCACCTCTGACAAATATATCCTCTTTGTTATTCTTTCCTCACTTGTTCTCTCCATATGTCCAAACCATTTCAACACACCCTCTTCTCCTCTCAACCACACTTTTTATTTCCATACATCTCTCTTACCCTTTCATCACTTAATCAAACCACCTTATACCACATACTGTCCTCAAACATTTCATTTACAACACATCCACCCTCCTCTGTACAACTCTATCTATAGCCCATGCCTCACAACCATACAACATTTTTAGAACTACTATTCCTTCAAACATACCCATTTTTGCTCTCTGAGATAACAGTCTCACCCTCCACACATTCTTTATTACTCCCAGAACCTTCACCCACTCCCCCACCCTGTGACTCACTTCTGTTTCCATGATTCCATCTGCTGCTAAGTCCACTCCCAGATATCCAAAATTTCCCTTCCTCCAATCTTTCTCCATTCAGATTTACATCCCAATTAACTTGTCCCCCCACCCTACTGAACCTAATAACCTTGCTCTTATTCACATTTACTTTCAACTTTCTCCTTTCACACACTTTACCAAACTCAGTCACCAACTTCTGCAGATTCACACTCTAATCAGCCACTAGAGCTGTACCATCGGTGAACAACAACTGACTCACTTCCCAGGCCCTCTCTTCCCCAATAGACTGCATACTCATCCCTCTCTCCAAAACTCTTACATTCACCTCCCTAACCACCCCATCCATAAACAAATCTAATAACCATAGGGACATCACACACCCCTGCCACTGACTGATATTCACTGGGAATCAATCACCCTCCTCTCTGGCTACTTGTACACATGCCTTACATCCTTGGTAAAAACTTTTCACTGCTTCTAGAAATTTACCTCCCACACCATATACTCTTAAGACCTTCCACAAAGCACCTCTATCAACCCTATCACATGCCTTCTCCAGATCCTTGAATGCTATGTGTTCTAGTATATGCATAAAACCACAAAGAAAATGAAACAAGTTTCCAAGTGCACTTTCGTGTAATGATCACATTGTCAGGGGAAATACAAGAATGAGATAGAAGACGTAGAACAGTCAGTTGATATACAAGGAAGAGACGTAGCTATGATGCCAATGGTAAACAAGCAGTACAGGATGGTGGCATTCAGGTTGATCACACTTGTTTACCAATGGTGTTGTACACATTGTCAGGGGAAATACAAGAATGAGATAGAAGACGTAGAACAGTCAGTTGATATACAAGGAAGAGACGTAGCTATGATCCCAATGGTAAACAAGCAGTACAGGATGGTGGCATTCAGGTTGATCACACTTGTTTACCAATGGTGTTGTAGCTATGTCTCATCCTTGTACATCAACTGATTGTTCTATATCTTCTATCTCATTCTTGTATCTCACCTTACGAGGTGATCATTACATGAAAGTGCACTTGGGAACCTGTCTTGTTACATTTTCCTTGTGGTTTTAGCACGTATATATATCCTAGTCTAATCCAGGTACACATTTTATCAATCAACCACTAGGGATAGATGAATAGGTGGGTTTATTGTGGATCAATACATCCAAAAGTAAAGGATGTGAGGAAAAAGTTGAGTTAACATAAATCATATAGCCATGGTATATAGTGCTGAAGTGAACATGTACAAAGAGCCCCCTGGTGAGAGGTGACAGAGGGAATGAGGGATGCAAGAAGAGTGGGGGAGTGAGTGTCTTATCACTATCTATCAAAACTATACACGTAAATATTAAAGATATGTATAAAAAAGTGAACTAACATACCTTATATGGCTGTGGGATAGCCCTAAAGATAATTTGTAATTCTTTTGGCAAAGGGGCTTGGAAAGGGTGGTAGTACACTGGAAGGGAGTGAGCCTCATGACCCACATTCAAAATATGACACCTATCACTATTTACAGTTACTATTTACACATATTTACATATATCATTATATTTACAAACGTATCTCTATTTACATATATATTCGCACAACATGATAGTGGTTGCATCTGTAATTAGCATTTATAGTGACCAAGACACAGTTAGCAGCCATGCAAACATCAAAATGTTGTTGGGTTGTTCAAAATAGTCTGCAAAAAGTTTTACTAATATGATGAGTTCTGGTTCCTTCCATACAAGACTTCATATGATAACTTTTGGCATCTAAGGGTTAATAAATAATATCAGGCAGGATTAAGCTTTGCAAAAGCTTATTGCCTCATTTGAAGAATACTTTACAGTTCCCATAATGCCATAAATTAAAAAGAAATTTTCAAGAAAAGTAGATGAACAGATTTGATGAATAGGTCAAATGACTGTATTTTCCCTTCAAACAAAGCATGAAACAATGCTCCCAATGTCCTCAAGTAACCTTAAACAAATGCAATAAGCTGCTTCTTGAGAGGACAGGGCTGGAAGTAAGTGACAGTTTACTGACTGACTTGCAAAATCTTGGAGATTTGTTTATACTTCAAGTCAGGTGCCAAATTCATGTACTGATGTTTGGTCATAAGCAGCTGTGGAGTGAATACATTTGAGTATGTGAAAAAAAATCATGTACTATTTAGTCTAATTGGGACCCCAACAGATTTTTCAGACAACCAGTTCATGTCTTGGTGTTAGGCTAAAAAAAAATATACCTAAAAGGTGTTCTTTTAAAACTAATTGCTAAGACAACAAACTGATGATTTCATTACTTACCCCAAACTCCACAACCAAGGCATCGATGATAGAACCAATCACTGTGATGAAGTCGAAAGTATTCCAAGGGTCCTTGAAAAAATTCTTGGGAGAAACAGAGACATAATTAGTTTCATATCTGAGATAATTCCATATATAACACTGTCTTTTAATGTCCTAAACTGAAATGCATTTCAGGATGTACAAAGTCTAATGTAATTACATACTTGATGCTTATAATATGGATTATAAGAGATTATTCCAAAGTTGTCTTAAGGCACATATGAGAACAAATTATGGAAAAGTAAGATATAATTTCCAATATATTATTCATACACACAACAGATTACACTAACATGACTGATTACTATAGGCTACTGTGCTATCTAAATGGCTATATAGAAAATGCATAAGAGGAAACTATAAATATGCAATACTCTCAAAGCAAAATACTTGTATTCAACAACTCATTATTACTAAAAGAAAGGGAGACTACCAAAAGATATGAAAAGTTAAAGACATATGCAAGAAAGTTTGTGAATGGAAAAGATGAGCAATAATAGGATAGCTTCCTTTCCAACATGAGAATAATCCTACCGTAAGAAATGGCCTTAACTGCATGAATATTAACTAGTCCTGTTTATAATGGCACCAAGATAAGAAAAGTTTAAGTTTTGGACAGTTACAGGTATACACTGACACAAAGGAGCACTGTGGGAGTGGATGAGGAACAGAGGAGAGGATATGAAGGGATGGTGAGACCATTTAATTAAACACATGAAATGGGAGATCTGATTGTTTGGTGAGGGATTGGATAGGATATCTGTCAGTAGGTCAGAAAACAGAGATCTGAAATAACATTTGGAATAAGAGTATCCATATCTTGTTGTGTAGAGTATATACATGTGACAAGGATTAACTGATTCAGAGCCTCAGACTGACAGCTCTAAACAGTTGCTTTCCTAATAGTGAATATATGAAAAAAATATCAAACTTATAGATATGGCTCATATTGTGTGATAGCATCAGCATATGTCATAAGCTAGTGAGGCTGTCTGTTGGACCTATCTAAGGATGACAACCTGAGTTCTTTCAATACTGAGCACAAAACTGTGAGAAAGTACATTCAACAATCACCTTATGTAAGTGTAAGATGTGCAGCATCTATCTGAAATGTTTCTAATTCACATTTTAAAAACTAACATTTACAAACTATAGAGACAAGACAAATATATATATTTATATCAAATATATATATATATATATATATATATATATATATATATATATATATATATATATATATATATATATATTTTTTTTTTTTTTTTGCTTTGTCGCTGTCTCCCGCGTTTGCGAGGTAGCGCAAGGAAACAGACGAAAGAAATGGCCCAACCCACCCCCATACACATGTATATACATACGTCCACACACGCAAATATACATACCTACACAGCTTTCCATGGTTTACCCCAGACGCTTCACATGCCTTGATTCAATCCACTGACAGCACGTCAACCCTGGTATACCACATCGCTCCAATTCACTCTATTCCTTGCCCTCCTTTCACCCTCCTGCATGTTCAGGCCCCGATCACACAAAATCTTTTTCACTCCATCTTTCCACCTTCAATTTGGTCTCCCTCTTCTCCTCGTTCCCTCCACCTCCGACACATATATCCTCTTGGTCAATCTTTCCTCACTCATTCTCTCCATGTGACCACACCATTTCAAAACACCCTCTTCTGCTCTCTCAACCACGCTCTTTTTATTTCCACACATCTCTCTTACCCTTACGTTACTTACTCGATCAAACCACCTCACACCACACATTGTCCTCAAACATCTCATTTCCAGCACATCCATCCTCCTGTGCACAACTCTATCCATAGTCCACGCCTCGCAACCATACAACATTGTTGGAACCACTATTCCTTCAAACATACCCATTTTTGCTTTCTGAGATAATGTTCTCGACTTCCACACATTCTTCAAGGCTCCCAGAATTTTCGCCCCCTCCCCCACCCTATGATCCACTTCCGCTTCCATGTTTCCATCCGCTGCCAGATCCACTCCCAGATATCTAAAACACTTCACTTCCTCCAGTTTTTCTCCATTCAAACTCACCTCCCAATTGACTTGACCCTCAACCCTACTGTACCTAATAACCTTGCTCTTATTCACATTTACTCTTAACTTTCTTCTTTCACACACTTTACCAACCTCAGTCACCAGCTTCTGCAGTTTCTCACATGAATCAGCCACCAGCGCTGTATCATCAGCGAACAACAACTGACTCACTTCCAAAGCTCTCTCATCCCCAACAGACTTCATCCTTGCCCCTCTTTCCAAAACTCTTGCATTCACCTCCCTAACAACCCCATCCATAAACAAATTAAACAACCATGGAGACATCACACACCCCTGCCGCAAACCTACATTCACTGAGAACCAATCACTTTCCTCTCTTCCTACACGTACACATGCCTTACATCCTCGATAAAACTTTTCACTGCTTCTAACAACTTGCCTCCCACACCATATATTCTTAATACCTTCCACAGAGCATCTCTATCAACTCTATCATATGCCTTCTCCAGATCCATAAATGCTACATACAAATCCATTTGCTTTTCCAAGTATTTCTCACATACATTCTTCAAAGCAAACACCTGATCCACACATCCTCTACCACTTCTGAAACCACACTGCTCTTCCCCAATCTGATGCTCTGTACATGCCTTCACCCTCTCAATCAATACCCTCCCATACAATTTATATATATATATATATATATATATATATATATATATATATATATATATATATATATATATATATATATATATATAATAAAAAAAATGAAATATATATATATATATATCATAATCATCATTATCATAATTAACTGCCGTCTCCCACATTAGCGAGGAAGCGCAAGGAAACAGAAGAGGAATGTCCCACCCACCCACATAAACATGTATATGCATAAATGCCCACACTCACACACACACACACACGCATATACACTCCAACCTATACATACATATACATAAACAGACATATACATATACACACATGTACATATCCATACTTGCTACCTTCATCCATTCCCATCGCCATCCCACCACACATGAAACAGCATCCCCCTCCCCAGTGAGGTAGCACTAGGAAAAGACAAAAAAGGCCACACTTGTTCACACAGACTCTAGCTGTCATGCGTAATGCACCAAAACCACAGCTCCCTTTCCACATCCATGCCCCACAAAACTTTCTATGATTTACCCCAGATGCTTCACATGCCCTGGTTCAATCCATTGACCGCACGTCCACTTCGGTATATCACATCGTTCCAATTCACTCTATTCCTTGCACACCTTTCACCCTCCTGTATGTTCAGGCCCCAATCGCTCAAAATCTTTTTCACTCCATCCTCCAACCTCCAATTTGGTCTCTCGCTTCTCCTCCTTCCCTCTAACTCTGACACATATATCCTCTTTTGTCAATCTTTCCTTACTCATTCTCTCCATGTGACTAAACCATTTCAACACACCCTCTTCTGCTCTCTCAACCACACTTTTTATTACCACACATCTCTCTTACCCTTTCATTACTTACTCGATCAAACCTCCTCACACCACATATTGTCCTCAAACATTTCATTTCCAACACATCCACCCTCCTCCGCACAACCCTATGTATAGCCCATGCCTCACATCCATATAACACTGTTGGAACGACTATTCCTTCAAACATACCCATTTTTGCTCTCCAAGATAATGTTCTCACCTTCCACACATTCTTCAACACTCCTAGAACCTTTGCCCCCTCCCCCACCCTGTGACTCACTTCTGCTTCCATGATTCCATCTGCTGCTAAATCCACTCCCAGATATCTAAAATACTTCACTTCCTCCAGTATTTTGAAAGTTTGTTGAATGTGTTTGATGATAAGAGTGGCAGATATAGGGTGTTTTGCTTGAGGTGGTGTGTGAAGAGAGAGGGTCAGGAAGAATGATTTGGTAAGCAGAGAAGACCATTGCATTTACCTCCCTCACCATTCAACCCATAAACATTTTAAACAGCTAAGGAGAAATCATGCATCCTTCCCACAGGTCATCCTTCACTTGGAACCACTCACACTCTTCTCTATCTACTCATGCACATGCCTTACAATCTTCATATAAACTTCTCGCTGCTTCTATTAACTTTCCTTCTTAGTATATATATAATCTTTTTCATATATGTTCTTTTTCATATATGTTCACCATTTCCTGCATGAGCAAGGTAGTATCAAGAACAGATGACAGAGTCTTTGAGTGAAAAATTCTCACCTGGCTGCTTGCTCTGTTCTTTTTCTTTCTTTCTTTTGGAAAGTAATACTGGAAGGGAGGATTTCCAACCACCTGCTCCCACCCCTCTTAGTCGCCTTCTACACATGCAGGAAATACATGGGCAGTCTCTCTCTCTCTCTCTCTCTCTCTCTCTCTCTCTCTCTCTCTCTCTCTCTCTCTCTCTCTCTCCAGAAGTTGATGACAGTTTGCAAAAGTGTGTGAAAGAAAGGTGAGAGTAAATGTGAATAAATGCAAGGTCATTAGGTTCAGTAGAGTTAAGGGACAAATTGGGATGTAAGTTTGAATGGAGAAACATTGAAAGAAAATGGTGTTTTAGATATCTGGGAGTGGACTTAGCAGTGGATGGAACCATGGAAGCAGAAGTGAGTCACAGGGTGGGGGAAGGAGTGAAGGTTCTGGGAGCAATGAAGAATGTGTAGAAGGAGAGAATGTTATCTTGGAGAGCAAAAATGGGTATGTTTGAGGGAATAGTAGTTCCAACAATGTTATATAGTTGCGAGGCATGGGCTATAGATAAGGTTGTACAGAGAAGGGTGGATATGTTGGAAATGAAATGTTTGAGGACAGCATGTGGTGTGAGGTGGTTTGATCGAGTAAGTGACGAAAGGGTAAGGGAGATGTGTAGAAATAAAAAGAGTTGTTGAGAGAGCAGAAGAGGGTGTATTGAAACGGTTTGGTCATATGGAGAGAGTGGGTGAGGAAAGATTGACAAAGAGGATATATGTGTTAGAGGTGAAGGGAACAAGAAGAAGCAGGAGACCAAATTGGAGGTGGAAGGATGGAGTGAAAAAGATTTTGAGCAATAGGGGCCTGAACATACAGGAGGGTGAGAGGCATTAAAGGAAAGAGTGAATTGGAATGATGTGGTATACTGGGGTAGACATGCTGTCAAGGGACTGAACTAGGGCATGTGAAGTGTTTGGGGTAAACCATGGAAAGTTCTGTGGGGCCTGGATGTGGATAGGGAGCTGTGGTTTTGATGTGTGTATGGGCGTTTATGTATATGCACGTGTTATGAGTGGATGGGCCATTCTTCCTGTTTCCTGGTGCTACCCCACTGATGCGGGAAACAGCAATTAAGTATAACAAATAAAACAGATAAATACATATAATCTTTTTTTATCATATTTGTGCATGTGTGTGCATGGGTGTGTGTATGTGTGTACAGTCACCTATTTGGACTGTATTGGAAGGGAGTTCTACACTCATAGAATCCCATGTCTTAGCCTGTCCCTCTTGTAATGCAACTTTTTGTATTTCATCGAAATGCGTAATTTTGTTTCTTAGTTCAATCCATTCGCCCACTGCTCTTATACAGAGTACTTTATATCTTTCCTAGCAAGTCTCTTCCTTACGTTTGCTTTATGGCCTTTGTTTGGTTTATCCTCATATCTTTCTGAGAACTGTTAATTGTTTACATCACTGAACTGGTTTAAAAACCCTTACACCTCTCCCATCCATGGTAGATAAATCTAAGACCTCTGGCCTTTCACTGTAACTTAATTCTTAATTCTGGTACCATCTTTGTAGCTCTCCTTTGGACCTTCACTTTTAGTGCAGTGACCAAATATGAGAAACATACTCTACTTTTGGCCTAATGCAGAATGGGAACAGCTTGCTGAATACTTCCTTATCTATATAACTGAATGCTCTTCTAGTACTGTCTCTGCCCAAAGAGAATTTATCTCCTTTCCCATTCTCCTAGTGTGGAACTCTAGCAACAGGTTGGAGTTAATGTCTATCCTAAGTCTCTCTCACATACAGACTCCTGCAGCTTATTTCCTGCTAAATACTACGATACTGAGCTTTTTCTATGTCCCTTCCTATCATTAGATTATACTTACGTGGACTGAATTCAATGAACCATGTATCAGACTAACTTTGGCATTTGTCTAGGTCCCCTCATACTTTGATGCACAACTATTTGCTTTTCATCTCCCTCCTAACCTTGTCATTCTCTGTAAGCATATTTAGGTAGGAAACAATCCTTCTGGCATGTCATTTACATAGATCATGAAAAGCAATGGTGTCAGGACAGACACCCTGTACCAAAACAATGGCAACCTCACTCTATTTCAAAAAGACTCCACAGACACACAGCCTTTGTTCCGTTCCACTCCTCTAATTTTCCATCCGTTGAAACAGCCTCCCCATATTCCTGCTTGAAGATCCAGCTTCTTTACCAGCCTCCTATATCGAAAAATGTCAAATGCTCTCTTGCAAGTCCAGATACACACAATCCACCCAGTTCTCTCAATTGTCTCAGGCTGTTTTTTTCTTGCAGAAATCCAAAGGCTCATAATGAATGATCCTCATTCCCTAAAACCACAATGGATCTCATTAAAAAAGTATCTTTTCTGCAGAAAGTAAAAAATTTGCTTTCTCATTATATTTTCCAGTACTGTACCTTACAGATCACACTCATCAGGAAGACTAACCTGCAGTTCAGCACCTCCTCCCATGCCCTTTTATACATAAGTATGACATTGCCCTCTTCCACTCCTTGAACAACATATCAAGTATATCTACTCACTTCTTCACCACATATAAAGAAATTTCATCAGGAACATGTAGATTATATGGGTCAAAACCCATTAGTGTTCTGTTTATAGAAAGTACTGAAATATTTCAGTACTTCCTATTACCTCCTCCTCCCTGGTGTTGGGGCTATCATGTCTTCCACAGTTAAAAGACTTTTAAACTTGTCAATTACCTCCTCCAATTTCCTTATATAATCCTCTAAAACTCTTTCCTCCATATCCTTTAGCCTTATCAACTGCTCTTCAGCAGACAATTAACTCCTAATGAGTTTATGGAAAATTTCTGGAAAATAACCTGCTTCATCCACAATATTGAACTACTTCACTTCCTTAACCATCTCTCTGTATTTGAGGCTGAAGGATTGAAGTTCCTAATATTTCACTGTAAATTTCATAGAACTTCACACCCTGCAATACCCTAGTTGCTGGCTACTGGGCTCCATTTTACAGTTCATGTTACCAAAGAAATTTTTGAGTCAAGGGTAATTTCTATGATTATTTTCCCTCTTTGAGTCTTGTTTTATCTCTGATCTTTGTACAACCTTATTTACTACATCAATTGAAGTGTTACATGATCACTTTTTCCAACTGGTGTGTTATATATGACATTCTATATCCATACTACTAAGTGTGAAAATGAGATCTAGAGATGGCAAATCTGTCTTTCAACCTGTTGTGTTCATTAACTTACTGGTAGAGGAAATTTTTCTATGTACAGTCTAAAAAAACATGTGTTTTCATGACTCAATCTCCATAAAAGTCCAAATTCCTTCATATTGGCTCTTTATAAAAAGTCTCCCATTATAAGTACTTTACCATCTCTAAGAGGGGCATGTTTTATTGCCTTATGTATCATTCTAATTGTTACTTCACTGACATCACTGTGTATTTGTTCTGGTTCATTAAGATTCTGGGAAGGATTAAATTTCATCAACCTGAACTGTGCACTTCTTTCCTACAACTATCCTTTTCATTATCTATTATTCAAATACTCTATATTCCATCATTTCCTAAATCTCAAGGCTGTCAGCATTTAAGAAGGCCAATCCTCATCCTCCTTTGTCTTCTCCCTCTCTTTGCAACCATGCATTCCTCTGGAAAGAACATGTGATATCCTACCTCTTTATTATGTTTTGTTTCCACAACTCTGATAATATCAGATGCATTTTCTCTAATGCAATCCTTGAATTCCAACTCTTTGCCATTGACAGTGCTACTAGTCCATCTTCAACAACATAAATTACATTTAGTCTGATATTTTCATTACTTAACATTCCTGAGCTCTCTGCAACACCAATAAGGCTGTTCTAAACCCTATTGGCTTCACTTAGTTTCTCCTTTTTTTTTTGCTTTCTGACTGTATCCTTTGCTCCTTTCACTCTCTCTCTTCCCTTACTCTATCATCTCCGATGACGACCCTACCAAATTCTTTTTTTCCTCTAACTTTCTCAGCATCCCTAAGTACCTCCTGGTGACATGACTCTAACTTGAATATAACCATTGCTGGTCATTTCATTATGTCTTGTATATATCCAGCAATTTTCCTCATTTCTTTTATGACAGAAATTATGTGTGTGGCATGTCCATAACTTCCAGCAGTCTTTTAATCAGCATTCTTACCTTTTTGTCTGGAACACGTTTTTCTTGTAGTCCAAAACTCATCAGTGATTTACGTATATCAACCTCTTGTTTCACAAATCAACATGGGTAGTAAATCATATCATCTGACTTCTATCACTGTACCAAGCTACCAGACATATGACATACCCATCATAAGGAAGTAATACAACTTGTTCCACAAATGAAACCTGATGCATGAGAGCCTTAGTATAAAGGATAAATGCCACATCTTTTCTTTTCTATTTTTTGACTCTAATTGGCTTTCTGTCACCACATTTCTTGAAGGACTGTTTGCTATCAGTAATCTAGCTAATTTAGAAACTTGAAGACTTATCGGATTCTCTTGTCCCTCTCCTACCCTCCATAGAGGACAGCTTTGTGGCCCTCAGCTTCTCATTACACTTCAGTCCTCTTAATTCAGGTACCATCTCAGTTGCTCTTCTGTGTACCCTTTCAAACAGATCTTTGTGTTTCTTTTGGTGTGTTTATCGGACCTGCATGGTACAATCCAGTTTGTCTAATAATTTACCAAACATATGCTATTATGAGATTCTTATATTTCCCAGCAGACAGTTTGCCTCTCTCAAAATGCTCTCAATGTGTAGCTTTAGTAATAGGCTAGGCACAATGTCAACCCCAAAGTATCTCACACATGTAGATTCTGGGAATTTATTTCCTGCTAAGTAATAATCTCATCAAGGCCTTCTTTCACTCTTTCCCATCCTCATTATCTTGCACTGACTTGGATTGAATCTCATCTTCCATTCATCTCACTAACTTTGGAGTCTGCCAAGATTTCCCTGTAGGCTGATGCAATCATCATTATCTATTTCTCTCATAAGTTGGGTATTATCTGCAAACATGTTTAGATACAATTCTAGTCCATCAGGCAAACCATTTAAATACAATAAAAATAGCTAAGTGCCCATGATCAAGCCCTGTGACATACCATTTGTAAATGCAGCCCACTCTAAGTATGCACCTCTTACCTATGTTCTTTGCTCCCTTCTATGAAGGGAGTCATCTATCCAGTGAAAGAGCCCATCCCTTATTACTGCCTGTAGATCTAGCTTCTTTATCATCCTACGATGGGGAACAATATCAAAGGCTTCTGGCAATCTGAAATCCCACAGTCTACCCATCCCTCTCTTTGATCTATGATGAGCTCATCCTGTCACAGAAGTCTACAAAACTGGATATGCATGATGTCTTTTCCCTGAAAACATGTTGCTTCTCATTTAGAAGGTTTCTCCTTTGCAAGTGGTTTTTCATTTGTTTCTAAAAAGAACACCTGCTGGGGAACTAGCAGCACAGTTTCCCAATCATCTTTCTTAAATATAGGCATAATATGTATAATTAACTATTTGCACCTCATGTGGAGAAAGCTTTACAATCAATAGGTCCCATATTTAGCAGCTTTTATGTCAAGAAGACTGTTAAATAAATATAGGCTGCCAGCCTTCACCATCTCCTTGCTTAGACCTTGACAAGACTCTCTCTCAGCTTCTGAGCATGTCATCTGAAAACTCTGGCACTGCATCTCATGAAGAAGCATTTGCTCTTAAAGTCATCCACTTAATGAAAGAACTTAGTGGTCATCCCTTTCTCTTCTCTTTTCCGAGGTGGGCAGCTATTTACCCTTCAACCTTTCACTATAGCTCAGCTCTTAAGTCAAATACCATCTTGGCCGCATTTCTCCGAACCATCTAAATCATATCTTAGTACTTCTTTAGGAGCAGTGGCTAGATATGAGAGGTCTAATCCAGCTTCAATCTATGTTGTGAACAGATTATGAAACATTTCCTTATCCATGTACCTGAATATGATTCCAATACTTAACAATAAATAGTATACTTCTTTCACAAATCTCCCGATGTGTAGGTCTGGCAAAAGATTAGGTAAAATATTGACCTGTAGCTCCCTTACACATAGCCCCTGCATCTTATTTCTTACTATTTAATAATCACACTGAGGACTCCTTTTACTGTATTCCATCCTCACTCTGTCCACTTACTTGGACTAGATCTCATTAACCAATTATTGGACTAACTTTGAAGTTTGTCCAGGTCCCCCTGTAATCTGATGCAAATGTATTTATTCCTTGTCTCTCTCATGACCCTTGTATCATTTGCAAACATAGTAAAGAACAAATCTAGTCCTATACAAAAGTCATTTCATTTACACCAAGAATGGGAGTGGTGCCAAGACCAAGCCATGCAGATCTTCAATTTCTAACTTCAGGCCACTTTGAAAATTTGCCTCTTTTCTGTGTCTTTTGAAGAAGTCAGCCCCTTATTAGAGCCTGCAGCTCAAGCTTCTTATCAGCATCCATTGTCAAATGCTTTCTGACCCTGTCAATTGAAGACTAAAAGGTTTGTTATACACAACCCCTTTTCTATGAAACTGTGTTGTCTTTCAGTTAAGAAGTTTCTCCTTCATAGGAAGTCAACCATCTGCTTTCTGGTTACCTTTTCCATTGTCTTACAAATCACACTCATCAACAAGAAAGGTTTGTAGTTCAACATGTTTTCCCAGTTTCCTTTCTTATACATAAGCATGACATTTGCCCTCCTTCACATCTTTGAAATTACTCCATTCCTTTGTGTTCAAATGAACAATATTTCAAGAGGCCTAGCAAGTGCCTCTGTGAATTCCTTCAGTGCATATGGGGAGACTTAGTAACACCCAATGGCCTACTACTGGTCATTTCAATACCCTTTTACCATTTCTGGTAATCTTTACACTTCTTCAGACTTCTTCCCCATTGTACTTTTCTAACACTTTTGTAGTATCACCCTCCACACTGAAAACAATCTTACATTAGTCATTAAGCCCCTAACATACATTCTTGTCTTCTTCAAGAGTTTTTTCCTCCAAGTCCCTTTGCTTGATTAGTTGTTCTTTTACCACCGCCTGGTCCAAATGCACGGCTCTTTTCAATACCTCTCTCTTCTTTCTCCTTACTGCGCAGTGCTGTACTCATTTCTTGCTTTTCTGTATTTTTCTAATGCTGTCCAGCTACAGTGACATTTGCACATCTTTTACAGTAGAGTACATCACTGAGCTCTCTTGAACCATGTCTCTTTCTTCTTTCTCCCTCCTCTTTCAGTAATCCATGACACCCATGTCCTGATGCCTTTGTAGTGAATTTCTGAAAACCTTTAGCATTGGTTTATACTCTTGTTACATAACTTTTCCCAGTCTCTATCCTCAAAAAATGTGATCAGCTGTATTCACTTGCCTCAAGTGAGGTTCCTCTTAGCGTCCCGTGCTTCTTCTAATTTCTCTTGCATTCTCTTACATCACATGGTCAAAATCAAGTTCAACATGATCACCAGTTCCAAAAAGTGCTTCACATTTGATATGTCTTATATCTATGCTGTTTTGTGTAAAGACTAGGTGAAGGAGTGATGGTGTGTCATCCCCTCTGCATCTCATATGCTCCATTACATCATTATGTAGAAAGTTCTGCACACATTCAAAAACTTTATATCTCTATGTCTCCCTAAGCATCTAAGTTCTCCCAATCTCCCTGGAAGTGGTCACCCTCTATCAATAATTCACAAGCTTCTTTAGGGTAGTGTATTGCTGCCTCCCTAACCTTCTTGGTTGCCCCTTCATCTTCATCAATACACATCAACTGCGGGTCACTTATGGAGGGTTGTAGACTAAGAGCACCACTGTACACTTTCTTCCCACTATAATCATGTTTTATTTGAATTTACCTATTTTCTTTTTCTAAATGAGATAGCAGGGGCAACTATGGCCCTATTCCAAGCCATCCCATTAATGCTCTCTCTCTTGCTCTCTCTCTCTCCAATTAGGCCTCCTGCTTCACCTTGTTCCCTCTACCTCTGACACACATATCCTCTTTATCAATCTTTCCTCACTTATTCTCTCCAAATGTCCAAACCATTTCAACACACCCTCTTCTGCTCTCTCAACCACACTTTTTATTTCCATACATCTCTCTTACCCTTTCATCATTTACTCAATCAAACCACATCACACCACATATTGTCCTCAAACACCCTGAAGTAAGAGAGAAAGAACGTTACCTCCATATTCCCTGTGTGTCATAGAAGGCAACTTAAGGGGTAGAAGTGGAAAGCCAGAAACCCCCCTCTTTTTGTATCTCAATTTCTAAAAGAGGAAACGAAGAAAGAGTCAAAGGGGGGTATGCTCATCCTCCATGAAGGCTCAGATTGGGGAGTTTGCATGTGTGTGGATGTAACTAAGATGAGAAGAGAGGAGAGATGGGTAGTATGTTTGAGGAAAGAAACCTTGAGGTTCTAGCTCCTTTGAGCTCTGAGTGAAACGAAGCTCAAGGGAAAAGGGGAAGATTGGTTTGGAAATGTCTTGGGAGTAAAGTCAGGAGTTGGTGAGAGGACAAAAGCTAAGGAAGGAGTAGCACTGCTCTTGAAGAAGGAATTGAGGGAGTGTGTGATAAGAGTGTAAAGAGATAAATTCTAGATTTATGTGGGTAAAACTGAAAGTGGATGGTGATAGATGGATGATTATTGGTGCTTATGCACTTGGTCATGAGAAGAAAGATCATGAGAGGGAAGTGTTTTGGAAGCAGTTGTGTGAGTATGTCAGTAGTTTTGGCGCATGAGACTGGGTGTTAGTGAAGGGTGATTCAAATGTGAAGGTAAGTAATGTGGCAGTTCAGGATATAATTGGTGGGCATGGGGTATTTAGTGAAATGAATGGAAAAGGTGAAGAGCTCATGGAGTTGTTTGCTGAAAAAAGACTAGTGATTGGGAATACCTAGTTTTAAAAGAGAAATATACAATAGTATATGTGTGTGAGTAGGAGAGATGGTCAACAGGCATTATCAGATTATGTCTTAACTGATAGGCATGTAAGTGAGGGATCTTTAGAAGTAAATGTGCAGGAAGGGGCAGCTGGTGAGATATACGATCACTATCTTATGGAGGCGAGGGTGAATATTTGCAGAGGTTTTCAAAAAAGAGGAGACAAGGTTGGAGAAAAAAGAGTGGTGAGAGAAAGTGAGCTTCGAAAGGACACTTGTGAGAAGAAATATTAAGAGAGATTAAGTGTAGATTGGCAAAGGGTGAGAGCAAATGAAGTGAGGGGAGTGGGCGAGGAATGGGAGATATTTAGGGAAGCAGTGATGGCATGTGCAAGAGTTGCATGTAGCATGCAAAAGGTAGGAGGTGGGCAGATTAAAAAGGGTAGTGAGTGGTGGGATGAAGAAGTAAAGTTGCTGGAGAAAGAGAAATGAGAGGTGTTGGGTGGTATGTAAAGGAAGCAGTGTAAATAACTGGGAGATGTATAAGAGAAAGGGGTAGGAGGTCGATAGGAAGGTGCAGGATTTGAAAAAGACGGCCAATGAGACTTGGGGTGAGAGGGTATCATTAAACTTTAGGGTGAATAAAAAGAGAAGAAAGATCATGAGAGGCAAGTGTTTTGGGAGCAGCTGAATGAGTGTGTTAGTGGTTTTGATGCACGAGACCGGGTTATAGTGATGGGTGATTTGAATGCAAAGGTGAGTAATGTGGCAGTTGAGGGAATAATTGGTATACATGGGGTGTTCAGTGTTGTAAATGGAAATGGTGAAGAGCTTGTAGATTTATGTGCTGAAAAAGGACTGGTGATTGGGAATACCTGGTTTAAAAAGCGAGATATACATAAGTATACGTATGTAAGTAAGAGAGATGGCCAGAGAGCATTATTGGATTACGTGTTAATTGACAGGCGCGCAAAAGAGAGACTTTTGGATGTTAATGTGCTGAGAGGTGCAACTGGAGGGATGTCTGATCATTATCTTGTGGAGGCTAAGGTGAAGATTTGTATGGGTTTTCAGAAATGAAGAGTGAATGTTGGGGTGAAGAGGGTGGTGAGAGTAAGTGAGCTTGGGAAGGAGACTTGTGTGAGGAAGTACCAGGAGAGACTGAGTACAGAATGGAAAAAGGTGAGAACAATGGAAGTAAGGGGAGTGGGGGAGGAATGGGATGCATTTAGGGAATCAGTGATGGATTGCACAAAAGATGCTTGTGGCATGAGAAGAGTGGGAGGTGGGTTGATTAGAAAGGGTAGTGAGTGGTGGGATGAAGAAGTAAGATTATTAGTGAAAGAGAAGAGAGAGGCATTTGGATGATTTTTGCAGGAAAAAATGCAATTGAGTGGGAGATGTATAAAAGAAAGAGACTTGAGGTCAAGAGAAAGGTGCAAGAGGTGAAAAAGAGGGCAAATGAGAGTTGGGGTGAGAGAGTATCATTAAATTTTAGGGAGAATAAAAAGATGTTCTGGAAGGAGGTAAGTAAAGTGTGTAAGACAAGGGAGCAAATGGGAACTTCAGTGAAGGGCGCAAATGGGGAGGTGATAACAATTAGTGGGGATGTGAGAAGGAGATGGAGTGAGTATTTTGAAGGTTTGTTGAATGTGTTTGATGATAGAGTGGCAGATATAGGGTGTTTTGGTCGAGGTGGTGTGCAAAGTGAGAGGGTTAGGGAAAATGATTTGGTAAACAGAGAAGAGGTAGTAAAAGCTTTGCGGGAGATGAAAGCCGGCAAGGCAGCAGGTTTGGATGGTATTGCAGTGGAATTTATTGAAAAAGGGGGTGACTGTATTATTCACTGGTTGGTAAGGTTATTTAATGTATGTATGACTCATGGTGAGGTGCCTGAGGATTGGCGGAATGCGTGCATAGTGCCATTGTACAAAGGCAAAGGGGATAAGAGTGAGTGCTCAAATTACAGAGGTATAAGTCTGCTGAGTATTCCTGGTAAATTATATGGGAGGGTATTGATTGAGAGGGGGAAGGCATGTACAGAGCATCAGATTGGGGAAGAGCAGTGTGGTTTCAGAAGTGGTAGAGGATGTGTGGATCAGGTGTTTGCTTTGAAGAATGTATGTGAGAAATACTTAGAAAAGCAAATGGATTTGTATGTAGCATTTATGGATCTGGAGAAGGCATATGATAGAGTTGATAGAGCTGCTGTGTGGAAGGTATTAAGAATATATGGCGTGGGAGGCAAGTTGTTAGAAGCAGTGAAAAGTTTTTATCGAGGATGTATGGCATGTGTACGTGTAGGAAGAGAGGAAATGATTGGTTCTCAGAGAATGTAGGTTTACGGCAGGGGTGTGTGATGTCTCCATGGTTGTTTAATTTGTTTATGGATGGGGTTGTTAGGGAGGTAAATGCAAGAGTTTTGGAAAGAGGGGCAAGTATGAAGTCTGTTGGGGATGAGAGAGCTTGGGAAGTGAGTCAGTTGTTGTTCGCTGATGATACAGCGCTGGTGGCTGATTCATGTGAGAAACTGCAGAAGCTGGTGACTGAGTTTGGTAAAGTGTGTGAAAGAAGAAAGTTAAGAGTAAATGTGAATAAGAGCAAGGTTATTAGGTACAGTAGGGTTGAGGGTCAAGTCAATTGGGAGGTAAGTTTGAATGGAGCAAAACTGGAGGAAGTAAAGTGTTTTAGATATCTGGGAGTGGATCTGGCAGCGGATGGAACCATGGATGTGGAAGTGGATCATAGGGTGGGGGAGGGGGCGAAAATCCTGGGAGCCTTGAAGAATGTGTGGAAGTCGAGAACATTATCTCGGAAAGCAAAAATGGGTATGTTTGAAGGAAAAGTGGTTCCAACAATGTTGTATGGTTGCGAGGCGTGGGCTATGGATAGAGTTGTGCGCAGGAGGATGGATGTGCTGGAAATGAGATGTTTGAGGACAATGTGTTGTGTGAGGTGGTTTGATTGAGTAAGTAACGTAAGGGTAAGAGAGATGTGTGGAAATAAAAAGAGCGTGGTTGAGAGAGCAGAAGAGGGTGTTTTGAAATGGTTTGGGCACATGGAGAGAATGAGTGAGGAAAGATTGACCAAGAGGATATATGTGTCGGAGGTGGAGGGAACGAGGAGAAGTGGGAGACCAAATTGGAGGTGGAAAGATGGAGTGAAAAAGATTTTGTGTGATCGGGGCCTGAACATGCAGGAGGGTGAAAGGAGGGCAAGGAATAGAGTGAATTGGATCGATGTGGTATACCGGGGTTGACGTGCTGTCAGTGGATTGAATCAGGGCATGTAAAGCGTCTGGGGTAAACCATGGAAAGCTGTGTAGGTATGTATATTTGCGTGTGTGGATGTATGTATATACATGTGTATGGGGGTGGGTTGGGCCATTTCTTTCATCTGTTTCCTTGTGCTACCTCGCAGACACGGGAGACAGCGACAAAGCAAAAAAAAAAAAAAGAAAAAAAAAAGATATTTTGGAAGGAGGTAAATAATGTGCAAATGACAGGAGAACAAATGGGAACATCGGTGAAGGGAGCAAATGGGGAAGTGATAACAGGTAATGATGGATGCTGGAGGAGATGGAGTGAGTACTTTAAAGGATTACTAAATTTGCTTTCTTATAATCTTTTCCAGTAATCTGAAGTGAGCTTAATCACCTATTTGTAATCATATATATGTGCTATACTAGGAGGAATTTCACACTTGTGTGGCCTCCATCTCTTAAACTTTCTCAATTACAAATTTTAAAACTTCTATATGCTGTTTGCCTTTACTATATCCTTATTCAGTTGATTCTGTTAACCCACCACTCTTATACTATAAAAAGTACTTCTTTACATCTTTTTTTGACAAGTTTCTTCCTTTATCTCATAATATGTCCTTTGATTGTCCTATCCTTACATCTTTCAAAAAGCTGATCTCTGTTTGTCATCAATCTGGTTTACAATCTTACCTTATTTATCTCTCTTTCATGGTGGGAAAATTCAGGGCCTCTAGCATTTCCTTGTAACTCAGCTCTCATAATTCTGGCACCATCATTTTTACCTTCCACTGGAACTTTTCTATTAGCTCTATGTGCTGCTTTAAGTGCAATGAACAAAACAGGTGTATTTTCCAGTTTTGGTCTTATGTTGGAAATGAACAGCATGTTGAATATTTCTTAATCCATAAACTTGAATGCCATTTGAATATATGTTAGCGGATAGTTGGTTTCCTTAACTATTCTCCTAAGGTAGGACTCTGGCAGCAAGTATGAGACTAAGTCAACTTCCAAGTCTCTGTCGCACTCCATGCAGGTTGTTTCTTGCTAGATTATATTACTATTAAGGCCTTCTCTCACTATGACTCATTTGCATTACTTTACTTTCACTTGGGATGAAATTTAAGACCTTCTCTCACTACGACCCATTCTCATTACTTTATTTCACTTGGGCTGAATTTCATCGACCATGTATTACATCAACTTTGAAGTGTGTATAGGTCCCCTTGGAAGTTGAAACAATCTTGACTTTCCTCCTCCCTCATGGGCTTGACATCATCAGGTTGAGTCTAATTCTTCTGGTAAGTCATTTACACTGATGAAGAAAAGCAGTGGTCCTAGAACAGAACCATGCTGCATTCCTCTGGTGATCTCAACTCATTACAAGAAGGCTCCTATTGTTCGCTTCCAATAAGATAATCTTTTGTCCATTAAAGGAGTCTCCACCTTACTCTTATTTGGTAATCCAGCTTCTTAATCTTCCTTCTATGTGGTACAGAGTCAAATTCTCATTGGCAATTCAGATATAAACATGCCAGTCAGCCTTCCCTTTAGTCTAAAACAGACCTCAATCTCTCCTAGATATCTGAAATTCATTACACATCACATCCTTTCCGTGAAACTGAGTGGTCTCTCACTTAGGTCATTTTTCCTCAGCAAGAAGTCATACAACTGTTTTCTGAATATCTTCGCCAGATCTTACACACCACATTCCTGATTTCTTTTCTTACAGATAGATTTGATGTTTGTCCTTTTTCCACTCCCTTGGCTCCCTTTTTGTTTTTCTCCACTAAATTCTTGAAAATGATTTCAAATGGTCTGTCAAATGCACCTGTATACATTACCAGCACATGTGGAACAATTTCACTGGGTCCATGAGCACTGTATGGATCAAGAAGATTTAGAATTCTACTGGTGTCTTTTCCAATATCTCACTGCTTTGTAAAACCAGGTAAGACCTGAAGAGAAATGCATGGAAAAACTGATTGAAAAAACAATACACTGTATCATTTCATTGATCATACACTGAATGTTTTGAAACACTAGTCAGTAAGATGTACAATGAGTAAGAATGCCACTTCCTTTAGCTATTTTCTTTCATATTTTTCTAAATAAGCTTATGATTATTAATTCAGTCATTAGGTAAGGGCCTCCTGAAGACAAATTCATAGATGAAATATAAAATTTTGCAATTTACCATATCTTATTAACTGCATAATGAATGTTCTAAAACAAATATGATTGTTAACAATAGCAAGGAGGTAAGACTTTAAAGTATTTCACCTATTTTCTCCAAATTTTTTATAAACATGTACATAATTGTTGCTTTGTCCTTTTGGTGAAAACCTACTAAAGAATTATGTAAAACAAAAATGAAAAATGCAGTTTATGATATTCACCAATCATAGTTTGAATGATCTAATAAAGAGTCAATCCAAGCTTTTGTGATACTTCATAATTTCAACTTTACCACCCATTTTTTTCTTTTACTGTTTTGAATGTGTAAATCATTACCAATAAGCAATAGGGAATGAGAATTAGCATGAATGTCAGTTTCAAGAATTCAAGTTCGATGGTTTTCAATAATAATAATAATGATAATAAAAATAATAATAATACTAATAATATTTTATTAATATACTTTGTCGCTGTCTCCCGCATTAGCGAGGTAGCGCAAGGAAACAGACGAAAGAATAGCCCAACCCACCCACATACATATGAATATACATACATGCCCACACACGCTTATATACATACCTATACATACACAGACATATACATATATACACATGTACATATACATACTTACTGCATCCACACATGAAATGGAACACCCTTCCCCTCCGTGCGGGTGCGAGGTACAGCTAGGAAAAGACAGCAAAGGCCACATTCATTCACACTCAGTCTCTAGCTGTCATGTGTAATGCACCAAAACCATAGCTCCCTTTCCACATCTAGGCCCCAAAAAAACTTTCCATGGTTTACCCCAGACGCTTCACATGCCCTCGTTCAATTCATTGACAGCACGTTGACCCTGATATACCACATCATTCCAATTCACTCTATTCCTTGCATGCCTCTCACCCTCCACTCAAAATCTTTTTCACCCCATCCTTCCACCTCCAATTTGGTCTCCCACTTCTCCTTGTTCCCTTCACCTCTGACACAGATATCCTCTCTTTGTCAACCTTTCCTCACTCATTCTCTCCATGTGACCAAACCATTTCAATACACCCTCTAAGGCTCTCTCAACCACACTCTTTTTATTACCACACATCTCTCCTACCCTTTCTGTACTTACTTGATCAAACCACCTCACACCACATATTGTCCTCAAACATCTCATTTCCTACACATCCACCCTCCTCCGCAACCACATAACATTGTTGGAACCACTATTCCTTCAAACATACCAATTTTTGTTCTCCGAGATAAAGTTCTCACCCTCCACACATTCTTCAATGCTCCTGGAACCTTCTCCCCATCCCCCACCCTGTGACTCACTTCTGCTTCAATGGTTGAATCCGCTGCTAAGTCCACTCCCAGATATCTAAAACACTTCACTTCCTCCAGTTTTTCTCACTTCTAACTTACCTCTGAATTGACATGTCCCTCAACAATACTGAATCTAATAACCTTGCTCTTATTCACATTTACTCTCAGCTTTCTTCTTTCACACACTTTGCCAAACTCAGTCACCAGCTTCTGCAGTTTCTCACCATAATCAGCCACCAGCACTGTATCATCAGCAAAGAACAACTGACTCTTCTCAAGCCCTCTCATCTGCAACAGACTGCATACTTGCCCCTCTCTCTAAAACTTTTACATTCACCTCCCTAATAACTCCATCCATAAACAAATTAAACAACCATGGAGAAATCACGCACCCCTGTCGCAAACTGACATTCACTAGGAACCAATCACTTTCCTCTCTTCCTACTTGTACATATGCCTCATATCATCGATAAAAATTTTTCACTGCTTTTAGCAACTTACCTCCCACACCATATACTCTTAATACCCTCCACAGAGCATCTCTATCAACTCTATCATATGCCTTCTCCATATCCATAACTGCAACATAGAAATCCACTTGTTTTTCTAAGTATTTCTCACATACATTCTTCAAAGCAAACACCTAATCCACATATCCTCTACCACTTCTGAAACCACTCTGCTTTTCCACAATCTCATGCTCTGTACATGCCTTCACCCTCTCAATCAATACCCTCCCATATAATTTCCCAGAAATACTCAACAAACTTATACCTCTGTAATTTGAACACTCACCTTTATCCCCTTTGCCTTTGTACAATGGCACTATGCATGCAATCCGCCAATCCTCAGGCACTTCACCATGAACCATACATACATTGAATTTCCTCACCAACCAGTCAACAATACAGTCACCCCCTTTTTTAATAAATTCCACTGCAATACCATCCAAACCTGCTGCCTTGCCGGCTCTCATCTTCCGCAAAGCTTTCACTACCTCTTCTCTGTTTACCAAACCATTCTCCCTAACCCTCTCACTTCGCACACCACCTCGACCAAAACACCCTATATCTGCCACTCTATCATCAAACACATTCAACAAACCTTCAAAATACTCACTCCATCTCCTTCTCACATCACCACTACTTGCTATTACCTACCCATTAGCCCCTTCACCAATGTTTCCATTTGTTCTCTTATCTTACACACTTTATTTACCTCCTTCCAAAACATCTTTTTATTCTCCCTGAAATTTAATGATACTCTCTCACCCCAACTCTCATTTGCCCTCTTTTTCACCTCTTGCACCTTTCTCTTGACCTCCTGCCTCTTTCTTTTATACATCTCCCACTTATTTGCACTATTTCCCTACAAAAAATCATCCAAATGTCTCTCTCTTCTCTTTCACTAACAATCTCACTTCCTCATCCCACCACTCACTACCCTTTCTAATCTGCCCACCTCCCACCTTTCTCATGCTACGTGCATCTTCTGTGCAAGCCATCACTGCTTCCCTAAATACATCCCATTCCTCCCCAACTCCCCTTACGTCATTTGCTCTCACCTTTTGCCATTCTGCACTCAGTCTCTCCAGTTACTTCCTCACACAAGTGTCCTTTCCAATCTCACTCACTCTAACCACTCTCTTCATCCCAACACTCTCTCTTCTTTCCCGAAAACCTCAACATATCTTCACCTTCGCCTCCACAAGATAATGATCAAACATCCCTCCAGTTTCCCATTTCAGCACAGTAATAACCAAAAGTCTCCCTTTCATGCACCTATCAATTAACACGTAATCCAATAACGCTCTCTGGCCATCTCTCCTACTTACATACGTATACTTATGTATATCTCTCTTTTTAAATCATGTATTCCCAATCACCAGTCCTTTTTCAGCACATATATCTACAAGCTCTTCACCATTTCCATTTACAACACTGAACACCCCATGTACACTAATTATCCCCTCAACTGCCACATTACTCACCTTTGCATTCAAATCACCCATCATTATAACCTGGTCTCGTGCATCAACACTGCTAACACACTCACTCAGCTGCTCCCAAAACACTTGCCTCTCACGATCTTTCTTCTCATGCCAAGGTGCATAGGCACCAAAAATCACCCATCTCTCTCCATCTACGTTCAGTTTTACCCATATCAATCTAGATTTTTACTTTCTTATACTCTATCACATACTCCCACAACTCCTGTTCCAGGAGTAGTGCTACTCCATCCTTTGCTCTTGTCCTCTCACCAACCCCTGACTCTACTCCCAAAACATTATGAAACGACTTTTCCCCTTTAGCACTGAGCTTTGTTTGACTCAGAGCCGAAACACCCAGGTTCCTTTCCTCAAACATACTACCTATCTCTCGTCTTTTCTCAACTTGGTTACATCCACACATATTTAGACAACCCAATCTGAGCCTTCGAAGAAGATGAGCACTCCCCGCGTGACTCCTCCTTATGTTTCCTCTTTTAGAAAGTTAAAACACAAGAAGGGGAAGGTTTCTAGCCCCCGCTCCTGTACCCATTAGTCGCCTTCTACGACATGTGGGAATGCGTGGGAAGTATTCTTTCTCCCCTATCCCCAGGGATATTTTTTTTTTTTTTTTATACTTTGTCGCTGTCTCCTGCGTTTGCGAGGTAGCGCAAGGAAACAGACGAAAGAAATGGCCCAACCCCCCCCCATACACATGTACATACACACGTCCACACACGCAAATATACATACCTACACAGCTTTCCATGGTTTACCCCAGACGCTTCACATGCCTTGATTCAATCCACTGACAGCACGTCAACCCCTGTATACCACATCGCTCCAATTCACTCTATTCCTTGCCCTCCTTTCACCCTCCTGCATGTTCAGGCCCCGATCACACAAAATCTTTTTCACTCCATCTTTCCACCTCCAATTTGGTCTCCCTCTTCTCCTCGTTCCCTCCACCTCCGACACATATATCCTCTTGGTCAATCTTTCCTCACTCATCCTCTCCATGTGCCCAAACCACTTCAAAACACCCTCTTCTGCTCTCTCAACCACGCTCTTTTTATTTCCACACATCTCTCTTACCCTTACGTTACTCACTCGATCAAACCACCTCACACCACACATTGTCCTCAAACATCTCATTTCCAGCACATCCATCCTCCTGCGCACAACTCTATCCATAGCCCACGCCTCGCAACCATACAACATTGATGGAACCACTATTCCTTCAAACATACCCATTTTTGCTTTCCGAGATAATGTTCTCGACTTCCACACATTCTTCAAGGCCCCCAGGATTTTGGCCCCCTCCCCCACCCTATGATCCACTTCCGCTTCCATGGTTCCATCCGCTGCCAGATCCACTCCCAGATATCTAAAACACTTCACTTCCTCCAGTTTTTCTCCATTCAAACTCACCTCCCAATTGACTTGACCCTCAACCCTACTGTACCTAATAACCTTGCTCTTATTCACATTTACTCTTAACTTTCTTCTTCCACACACTTTTCCAAACTCAGTCACCAGCTTCTGCAGTTTCTCACATGAATCAGCCACCAGCGCTGTATCATCAGCGAACAACAACTGACTCACTTCCCAAGCTCTCTCATCCCCAACAGACTTCATACTTGCCCCTCTTTCCAAAACTCTTGCATTTACCTCCCTAACAACCCCATCCATAAACAAATTAAACAACCATAGAGACATCACACACCCCTGCCGCAAACCTACATTCACTGAGAACCAATCACTTTCCTCTCTTCCTACACGTACACATGCCTTACATCCTCGATAAAAACTTTTCACTGCTTCTAACAACTTTCCTCCCACACCATATATTCTTAATACCTTCCACAGAGCATCTCTATCAACTCTATCATATGCCTTCTCCAGATCCATAAATGCTACATACAAATCCATTTGCTTTTCTAAGTATTTCTCACATACATTCTTCAAAGCAAACACCTGATCCACACATCCTCTACCACTTCTGAAACCACACTGCTCTTCCCCAATCTGATGCTCTGTACATGCCTTCACCCTCTCAATCAATACCCTCCCATATAATTTACCAGGAGTACTCAACAAACTTATACCTCTGTAATTTGAGCACTCACTCTTATCCCCTTTGCCTTTGTACAATGGCACTATGCACGCATTCCGCCAATCCTCAGGCACCTCACCATGAGTCATACATACATTAAATAACCTTACCAACCAGTCAACAATACAGTCACCCCCTTTTTTAATAAATTCCACTGCAATACCATCCAAACCTGCTGCCTTGCCGGCTTTCATCTTCCGCAAAGCTTTCACTACCTCTTCTCTGTTTACCAAATCATTTTCCCTAACCCTCTCACTTTGCACACCACCTCGACCAAAACATCCTATATCTGCCACTCTATCATCAAACACATTCAACAAACCTTCAAAATACTCACTCCATCTCCTTCTCACATCACCACTACTTGTTATCACCTCCCCACTTGTGCCCTTCACCGAAGTTCCCATTTGCTCCCTTGTCTTATGCACTTTATTTACCTCCTTCCAGAACATCTTTTTATTCTCCCTAAAATTTAATGATACTCTCTCACCCCAACTCTCATTTGCCCTTTTTTTCACCTCTTGCACCTTTCTCTTGACCTCCTGTCTCTTTCTTTTATACATCTCCCACTCAATTGCATTTTTTCCCTGCAAAAATCGTCCAAATGCCTCTCTCTTCTCTTTCACTAATACTCTTACTTCTTCATCCCACCACTCACTACCCTTTCTAATCAACCCAATTGGAGGTGGAAAGATGGAGTGAAAAAGATTTTGTGTGATCGGGGCCTGAACATGCAGGAGGGTGAAAGGAGGGCAAGGAATAGAGTGATTTGGAGCGATGTGGTATACCGGGGTTGACGTGCTGTCAGTGGATTGAATCAAGGCATGTGAAGCGTCTGGGGTAAACCATGGAAAGCTGTGTAGGTATGTATATTTGCGTGTGTGGACATATGTATATACATGTGTATGGGGGGGGTTGGGCCATTTCTTTCGTCTGTTTCCTTGCGCTACCTCGCAAACGCGGGAGACAGCGACAAAGTATAATACAAAAAAAAATAATATATATATATATATATATATTTATATATATATATATATATATATATATATATATATATATATATATATATATATATATATATATATATATATATATATACTATCCCTGGGGATAGGGGGGAAAGAATAATTCCCACGTATTCCCTGCGTGTCGTAGATGGCGACTAAAAGGGGAGGGAGCGGGGGCTGGAAATCCTCCCCTCTCTATTTTTTTTTTTGATTTTTCCAAAAGAAGAAACAGAGAAGGGGGCCAGGTGAGGATATTCCCCCAAAGGCCCGGTCCTCTGTTCTTAACGCTACCTCGCTAATGCGGGAAATGGCGAAGTTTGAAAAAAAAAAATATATATATATATATATATATATATATATATATATATATATATATATATATATATATATATCCCCTATCCCTTGGGGTAGGGGAGAAAGAACACTTCCCACGCATTCCTCACGTGTCATAGAAGGCGACTAAAGGGAACGGGAGTGAGGAGCTAGAAACCCTCCCCTCCTTGTATTTTAACTTTCTAAAAGGGGAAACAGAAGAAGGAGTCACATGGGGAGTGCTCATCCTCCTCGAAGGCTCAGATTGGCATGTCTAAATGCATGTGGATGTAACCAAGATGAGAAAAAATGAGAGATAGGTAGTATGTTTGAGGAAAAATGCCTGGATGTTATGGCTCTGAGTGAAACGAAGCTCAAGGGTAAAGGGGAAGAGTGGTTTGGGAATGTCTTGGGAGTAAAGTCAGGGTTTAGTGAGAGGACAAGAGCAAGGGAAGGAGTAGCACTACTCCTGAAACAAGATTGGTGGGAGTATGTGATAGAGTGTAAGAAAGTAAACTCTAGATTGATATGGGTAAAACTGAAAGTTGATGGACAGAGATGGGTGATTATTGGTGCATATGCACCTGGGCATGAGAAGAAAGATCATGAAAGGCAAGTGTTTTAGGAGCAGCTGAATGAGAGTGTTAGTGGTTTTGATGCACGAGACCAGGTTATAGTGATGGGTGATTTGAATGCAAAGGTGAGTAATGTGGCAGTTGAGGGAATAATTGGTATACATAGGGTGTTCAGTGTTGTAAATGGAAATGGTGAAGAGCTTGTAGATTTATGTGCTGAAAAATGACTGGTAATTAAGAATACCTGGTTTAAAAAGAGAGATATACATAAGTATACATATGTAAGAAGGAGAGATGGCCAGAAAGCGTTATTGGATTACGTGTTAATTGATAGGCACGCGAAAGAGAGACTTTTGGATGTTAATGTGCTGAGAGGTGCAACTGGAGGGATGTCTGATCATTATCTTGTGGAGGTGAAGGTGAAGATTTGTAGAGGTTTACAAAAAAGAAGAGAGAATGTTGGGGCGAAGAGAGTGGTGAGAGTAAGTGAGCTTGGGAAGGAGACTTGTGTGAGGAAGTACCAGGAGAGACTGAGTACAGAATGGAAAAAGGTGAGAACAAAGGAGGTAAGGGGAGTGGGGGAGGAATGCGTGTATTTAGGGAAGCAGTGATGGCTTGCACAAAAGATGCTTGTGGCATGAGAAGCGTAGGAGGTGGGCAGATTAGAAAGGGTAGTGAGTGGTGGGATGAAGAAGTAAGATTATTAGTGAAAGAGAAGAGAGAGGCATTTGGACGATTTTTGCAGGGAAATAATGCAAATGAGTGGGAGATGTATAAAATAAAGAGGCACGAGGTCAAGAGAAAAGTACAAGAGGGGAAAAAGAGGGCAAATGAGAGTTGGGGTGAGAGAGTATCATCAAATTTTAGGGAGAATAAAAAGATGTTTTGGAAGGAAGTAAATAAAGTGCATAAGACAAGGGAACAAATGGGAACTTCAGTGAAGGGGGCTAATGGGGAGGTGATAACAAGTAGTGGTGATGTGAGAAGGAGACGGAGTGAGTATTTTGAAGGTTTGTTGAATGTGTCTGATGATAGAGTGGCAGATATAGGGTGTTTTGGTCAAGGTGGTGTGCAAAGTGAAAAGGTTAGGGAGGATGATTTAGTAAACAGAGAAGAGGTAGTGAAAATTTTGTGGAAGATGAAAGCCAGCAAGGCAGCGGGTTTGGATGGCATTGCAGTGGAATTTATTAAAAAAAGGGGGTGACTGTATTGTTGACTGGTTGGTAAGGTTACTTAATGTATGTATGATTCATACTGAGGTGCCTAAGGATTGGCAGAATGCTTGCATAGTGCCATTGTACAAAGGCAAAGGGGATAAAGGTGAGTGCTCAAATTACAGAGGTATAAGTTTGTTGAGTATTCCTGGTAAATTATATGGGAGGGTATTGATTGAGAGGGTGAAGGCATGTACAGAGCATCAGATTGGGGAAGAGCAGTGTGGTTTCAGAAGTGGTAGAGGATGTGTGGATCAGGTGTTTGCTTTGAAGAATGTATGTGAGAAATACTCAGAAAAGCAAATGGATTTGTATGTAGCTTTTATGGATCTGGATAAGGCATATGATAGAGTTGATAGAGCTGCTGTGTGGAAGGTATTAAATATATATGGTGTGGGAGGCAAGTTATTAGAAGCAGTGAAAAGTTTTTATTGAGGATGTAAGGCATGTGTACGTGTAGGAAGAGAGGAAAGTGATTGGTTCTCAGTGAATGTAGGATTGTGGCAGGGGTGTGTGATGTCTCCACAGTTGTTTAATTTGAATATGGATGGGGTTGTTAGGAAGGTGAATGCAAGGGTTTTGGAAAGAGGGGCAAGTATGCAGTCTGTTGTCGATGAGAGAGCTTGGGAAGTGAGTCAGTTGTTGTTCGCTGATGACACAGCGCTAGTGGCTGATTCATGTGAGAAACTGCAGAAGCTGGTGATTGAGTTTGGTAAAGTGTGTGAAAGAAAAAAGTTGAGAGTAAATGTGAATAAGAGCAAGGTTATTAGGTACAGTAGGGTTGAGGGTCAAGTCAATTGGGAGGTAAGTTTGAATGGAGAAAAACTGGAGGAAGTGAAGTGTTTTAGATATCTGGGAGTGGTTTTCGGCAGCGGATGGAACCATGGAAGCGGAAGTAAATCATAGGATGGGGGAGGGGGCGAAAATTCTGGGAGCCTTGAAGAATGTGTGGAAGTCGAGAACATTATCTCGGAAAGCAAAAATGGGTATGTTTGAAGGAATAGTGGTTCCAACAATGTTGTATGGTTTTGAGGCATGGGCTATGGATAGAGTTGTGCGCAGGAGGGTGGATGTGCTGGAAATGAGATGTTTGAGGACAATGTGTGGTGTGAGATGGTTTGATCGAGTAAGTAATAATAGGGTAAGAGAGATGTGTGGTAATAAAAAGAGTGTGGTTGAGAGAGCAGAAGAGGGTGTTTTGAAATGGTTTGGTCACATGGAGAGAATGAGTGAGGAAAGATTGACCAAGAGGATATATGTGTCAGTGGTGGAGGGAACAAGGAGAAGTGAGAGACCAAATTGGAGGTGGAAAGATGGAGTGAAAAAGATTTTGAGTGATCGGGGCCTGAACTTGCAGGAGGGTGAAAGGTGTGCAAGGAATAGAGTGAATTGGAACGCTGTGGTATACCGGGGTCGACGAGCTGTCAATGGATTGAACCAGGACATGTGAAGCATCTGGGGTAAACCATGGAAAGTTCTGTGGGGCCTGGATGTGGAAAGGGAGCTGTGGTTTCGGTTCATTATTACATGACAGCTAGAGACTGAGTGTGAACGCATGGAGCCTTTGTTGTCTTCCTAGCGCTACCTTGCACACATCAGGGAGGAGGGGGTTGTTATTGCATGTGTTGCGGGGTGGTGATGGGAATGAATAAAGGCAGACAGTATGAATTATGTACATGTGTATATATGTCTGTGTGTGTATATATATGTATACGTTGAGATGTATAGGTATATATGTGGACGTGTATGTATAAACATGTGTATGTGGGTGGGGTGGGCCATTCTTTTGTCTGTTTCCTTGTGCTACCTCGCTAACACGGCAGACAGCGACAAAGCAAAATAATAAAAATAATATATATATATATATATATATATATATATATATATATGGTATTGCAGTGGAATTTATTAAAAAAGGGGGTAACTGTATTGTTGACTGGTTGGTAAAGTTATTTGATGTATGTATGATTCATGGTGAGGTGCCTGAGGATTGGCAGAATGCTTGCATAGTGCCATTGTGCAAAGGCAAAGGGGATAAAAGTGAGTGCTCAAATTACGAAGGTATAAGTTTGTTGAGTATTCCTGGGAAATTATATGGGAGGGTATTGATTGGAAGGGTGAAGGCATGTACAGAGCATCAGATTGGGGAAGAGCAGTGTGGTTTCAGAAGTGGTAGAGAATGTGTGGATCAGGTGTTTGCTTTGAAGAATGTATGTGAGAAATACTTAGAAAAGCAAATGAATTTGTATGTAGCATTTATGGATTTGGAGAAGGCATATGATAGAGTTGATAGAGATGCTCTGTGGAAGGTATTAAAAGTATATGGTGTGGGTGGCAAGTTGTCAGAAGCAGTGAAAAGTTTTTATCGAGGATGTAAGGCATGTGTATGTGTAGGAAGAGAGGAAAGTGATTGGTTCTCAGTAAATGTAGGTTTGTGGCAGGGGCGTGTGATGTCTCCATGGTTGTTTAATTTGTTTATGGATGGGGTTATTAGGGAGGTGAATGGAAGAGTTTTGGAAAGAGGGGCAAGTATGCAGTCAGTTGTGGATGAGAAAGCTTGGGAAGTGAGTCAGTTGTTGTTCGCTGATGATACAGCGCTGGTGGCTATTCGTGAGAGAAACTGCAGAAGCTGGTGACTGAGTTTGGTAAAGTGTGTGAAAGAAAAAAGTTGAGAGTAAATGTGAATAAGAGCAAGGTTATTAGGTACAGTAGGGTTGAGTCAATTGGGAGGTAAGTTTGAATGAAGAAAAACTGGAGGAAGTGAAGTGTTTTAGATATCTGGGAGTGGATTTTGGCAGTTAATGGAACCATGGAAACAGAAGTGAATCATAGGATGGGGGAGGGGGCGAAAGTTCTGGGATTGAAGAATGTGTGGAAGTCAAGGACATTATCTCGGAAAGCAAAAATGGGTATGTTTGAAGGAATAATGGTTCCAACAATGTTATATGGTTGCAAGGCATGGGCTATGGATAGAGTTGTGTGCAGGAGGGTGGATGTGCTGGAAATGAGATGTTTGAGGACAATATGTGGTGTGAGGTGGTTTGATCGAGTAAGTAATAATAGGGTAAGAGAGATGTGTGGTAATAAAAAGAGCGTGGTTGAGAGAGCAGAAGAGGGTGTTTTGGAATGGTTTGGTCACATGGAGAGAATGAGTGAGGAAAGATTGACCAAGAGGATATATGTGTCAGAGGTGGAGGGAATGAGAAGTGGAAGACCAAATTGGAGGTGGAAAGATGGAGTGAAAAAGATTTTGAGTGATCTGGGCCTGAACTTGCAGGAGGGTGAAATGCGTGCAAGGAATAGAGTGAATTGGAACGATGTGGTATACCGGGGTCGATGTGCTGTCAATGGATTGAACCAGGGCATGTGAAGCGTCTGGGGTAAACCATGGAAAGTGTGGGGCCTGGATAAGGTAAGGTAGCTGTGGTTTCGGTGCATTATTACATGACAGCTAGAGACTGAGTGTGAATGAATGTGGCCTTTGTTGTCTTTTCCTAGTGCTACCTCGCGCACATGCTGGGGGAGGGGGTTGATATTTCATGTGTGGTGGGGTGGGAATGGGAATGAATAAGGGAAGACAGTATGAATTATGTACATGTGTATATATGTATATGTCTGTGTGTGTATATATATCTATATATTGAGATGTATAGGCATGTATATTTGCGTGTGTGGACGTGTATGTATATACATGTGTATGTGGGTGGGTTGGGCTATTCTTTCGTCTGTTTCCTTGCGCTACCTCGCTAATGCGGGAGACAGCTTCACATGCCCTGGTACAATCCAATGACAGCACATCGACCCCGGTATACTACATCGTTCCAATTCACTCTATTCCTCGAGTGCTTTTCACCCTCTTGCATGTTAAGGCCCCGATCACTTAGAATCTTTTTTACTCCATCTTTCCACCTCCAATTTGGTCTCTCACTTCTCGTTCCCTCAACCTCTGACCCATGTATCCTCTTTGTCAATCTTTCCTCGCTCATTCTCTCCATGTGACCAAACCATTTCAAAACACCCTCATCTGCTCTCTCAACCACACTCTTTTTACCCCCACACATCTCCCTTATCCTTTCATTACTTACCCAATCAAACCACCTCACACCACATATTGTCCTCAAACATCTCATTTCCAGCACATCCATCCTCCTCCGCACAACTCTATCCATAGCCCACGCCTCGCAACCACATAACATTGTTGGAACCACTATTCCTTCAAACATCCCCATTTTGGTTTCCAAGATAACATTCTCGACTTCCACACATTTTTCAACGTTCCCAGAACTTTCGCCCCCTCCCCCACCCTATGATTCACTTCCACTTCCATGGTTCCATCTGCTGCCAAATCCACTCCCAGATATCTAAAACACTTCTTTCCTCCAGTTTTTCTCCATTCAAACTTGCCTCCCAATTGACATGTCCCTCAACCCTACTGTACCAAATAACCTTGCTCTTATTCACATTTACTCTCACATTTACTTCCCATGCATTCCTGAAGTGCTGTAGAAGGCGACTTAAGCGGATGGTGCGGGGGACTAGAAACCCTCCGCTCCTTATATTTTAACTTTCTAAAAGGGGAAACAGAAGAAGGAGTCACACAGGGAGTGCTCATCCTCCTCGAAGGCTCAGATTGGGATGTCTAAATGTGTATGGATGTAACCAAGATGAGAAAAAAGGAGAGATAGGTAGTATGTTTTAGGAAAGGAACCTGGATGTTTTGGCTCTGAGTGAAACGAAGCTCAAGTTTAAAGGGGAAGAGTGGTTTGGGAATGTATTGGGAGTAAAGTCAGGGGTTAGTGAGAGGACAAGAGCAAGGGAAGGAGCAGCAATACTCCTGAAACAGGAGTGGTGGGAGTATGAGATAGAATGTAAAAAAGTAAACTCTAGATTGATATGAGTAAAACTGAAAGTGGATGGAGAGGGATGGGTGATTATTGGTGCATGTGCAATTGGGCATGAGAAGAAAGATCGTGAGGCTAGTGTTTTGGGAGCAGCTGAGTGAATGTGTTAGTAGTTTTGATGCATGAGACTGGGTTATAGAGATGGGTGATGTGAATGCAAAGGTGACTAATGTGGCAGCTGAGGGAATAATTGGTGTACATGGGGTGTCCAGTGCTGTAAATGGAAATGGTGAAGAGCTTGTAGATTTATGTGCTGAAAAAGGACTGGTGATTGGGAATACATGGTTTAAAAAGAGAGACATACATAAGTATACATATGTAAGTAGGAGAGATGGCCAGAGAGCATTACTGATAGGTGTGCAAAAGAGAGACTTTTGGATGTTCATGTGCTGAGAGGTGCAACTGGAGGGATGTCTGATCATTATCTTGTGGAGGCAAAGGTGAAGATTTGTAGAGGTTTTCAGAAAAGAAGAGAGAATGTTGGGGTAAAGAGAGTGGTGAGAGTAAGTGAGCTTGGGAAGGAGACTTGTGTGAGGAAGTACCAGGAGAGACTGAGTGCAGAATGGAAAAAGGTGAGAGCAAAGGACATAAGGGGAATGGGATAAGAATGGGATGTATTTAGGGAACCAGTGATGGCTTGCGCAAAAGATGCTTGTGGCATGAGAAGCGTTGGAGGTCGGCAGATTAGAAAGGGTAGTGAGTGGTGGGACGAAGAAGTAAGATTATTAGTGAAAGAGAAGAGAGAGGCATTTGGATGGGTTTTGTAGGGAAACAGTGCAAATGACTGGGAGATGTATAAAAGAAAGAGGGAGGACGTCAAGAGAAAGATGGAAGAGGTGAAAAAGAGGGCAAATGAGAGTTGGGATGAGAAGGTATCATTAAATTTTAGGGAGATTATAAAGATGTTTTGGAAGGAGGTAAATAAAGTGCGTAAGACAAGAGAACAAATGGGAACTTCAGTGAAGGGGGCTAATGGGAAGGTAATAACAGGTAGTGGTGATGTGAGTAGGAGATGGAGTGAGTATTCTGAAGGTTTGTTGAATGTGTTAGATGATACAGTGGCACATATAGGGTGTTTTGGTCGAGGTGGTGTGCAAAGTGAGAGGGTTAGACAGAATGATTTGGTAAATAGAGAAGAGGTAGTAAAAGCTTTGCAGAAGATGAAAGCTGGCAAGGCAGTGGGTTTGGATGGTTTTGCAGTGGAATTTATTAAAAAAGGGTGTGACTGTGTTGTTGACTGGTTGGTAAGGATATCTAATGTATGTATGACTCATGGTGGGGTGCCTGAGGATTGGCGGAACGCATGCATAGTGCCATTGTACAAAGGCAAAGGGGATAAAGGTGAGTGCTCACATAACAAAGGTATAAGTTTGTTGAGTATTCCTGGGAAATTATATGGGAGGGTATTGATTGAGAGGGTGAAGGCATGTACAGAGCATCAGATTGGGGAAGAGCAATGTGGTTTCAGAAGTGGTAAAGGATGTGTGGATCAGGTGTTTGCCTTGAAGAATGTATGTGAGAAATACTTAGAAAAGCAAATGGATTTGTATGTAGCATTTATGGATCTGGAGAAGGCATATAATAGAGTTGATAGAGATGCTCTGTGGAAGGCATTAAGAATATATGGTGTAGGAGGTAAGTTGTTAGAAGCAGTGAAAAGTTTTTATCAAGGATGTAAGGCATGTGTACGAGTAGGAAGATAGAAAAGTGATTGGTTCTCAGTGAATGTCAGTTTGCGGCAGGGGTGTGTGATGTCTCCATGGTTGTTTAATTTGTTTATGGATGGGGTTGTTAGGGAGGTGAATGCAAGAGTTTTGGAGAGAGGGGCAAGTATGCAGTCTGTTGTGAATGAGAGAGCTTGGGAAGAGTCAGTTGTTGTTCACTGATGATACAGCACTGGTGGATGATTCGGGTGAGAAACTGCAGAAGCTGGTGACTGAGTTTGGTAAAGTGTGTGAAAGAAGAAAACTGAGAGTAAATGTGAATAAGAGCAAGGTTATTAGGTACAGTAGGGTTGAGGGACAAGTCAATTGGGAGGCAAGTTTGAATGAAGAAAAACTGGAGGAAGTGAAGTGTTTTAGATATGTGGGAGTGGATTTGGCAGAGGATGGAACCATGGAAGTGGAAATGAGTCACAGGGTGGGGGAGGGGGCAAAAGTTCCAGATGCATTGAAAAATTTGTGGAAGGCAAGAACATTATCTCAGAAAGCAAAAATGGGTATGTTTGAAGGAATAGTGGTTCTAACAATTTATATGGTTGCAAGGTGTGGGCTATAGATAGAGTTGTGCAGAGGAGGAAGGATGTGTTGGAAATGAGATGTTCGAGGACAATATGTGGTGGGAGGTGGTTTGATCGAGTAATTGATGAAAGGGTAAGAGCGATGTGTGGTAATAAAAAGAGTGTGGTTGAGAGAGCGGAAGAAGGTGTATTGAAATGATTTGGTTACATGGAGAGAATGAGTGAGGAAAGATTGACATAGAGTTTATATGTGTGAGAGGTGGAGGGAATGAGAAGTGGGAGACCAAATTGGAGGTGGAAGGATGGAGTGATCGGGGCCTGAACATGCATGAGGGCGAAAGGTTTGCAAGGAATAGAGTAAATTGGAACAATGTGGTATACCGGGGTTAACGTGCTGTCAATGGATTGAATCAGGGCATGTGAAGTGTCTGGAGTAAACCATGGAAAGTTTTGTGAGGCCTGGATGTGGAAAGGGAGCTGTGGTTTCGGTGCATTATACATGACAGCTAGAGATTGAGTGTGAATGAATGAGGCCTTTGTTGTCTTTTCCTAGCACTACCTCGCATGCGTGTGGGTGGAGGGGGGTGTCATTTCATGTGCGGCAGGGTGGCAACGGGAATGAATAAAGGCAGCAAGCATGAATTATGTATATGTTTATATATGTATATATCTGTATATGTATATTTATTTATGGATGGGGTTGTTAGGGAGGTGAATGCAAGTGTTTTGGAAAGAGGGGCAAGTATGAAGTCTGTTGTGGATGAGAGAGCTTGGGAAGTGAGTCAGTTGTTGTTCGCTGATGATATACCACATCGTTCCAATTCACTCTATTCCTTGCACGCCTTTCACCCTCCTGCATGTTCAGGCCCTGATCGCTCAAAATCTTTTTTACTCCATCTTTCCACCTCCAATTTGGTCTCCCACTTCTCCTCTTTCCCTCCACCTCCAACACATATATCCTCTTTGTGAATCTTTCCTTGCTCATTCTCTCCATGTGACCAAACCATTTCAAAACACCCTCTTCTGCTCTCTCAACCACACTCTTTTTATTACCACACATCTTTCTTACGCTTTCATTATTCACTCAATCAAACCACCTCACACCACATATTGTCCTCAAACATCTCATTTCCAGCACATCCACCCTCCTCTGCACAACCCTATCTATAGCCCATGCCTACCAACCATATAACATTATTGGAACCATTCCTTTAAACATACCCATTTTTGCTTACCGAGATAATGTTCTTGCCTTTCCACACATTCTTCAACGCTCCCAGAACTTTCACTCCCTCCCCCACCCTGTCACTCACTTCCGCTTCCATGGTTCCAACCACTGCCAAATCCACTACCAGATATCTAAAACACTTCACTTCCTCCAGTTTTTCTCCATTCAAACTTACCTCCCAATTGACTTGACCCTCAACCCTACTGTTCCTAATAACCTTGCTCTTATTCACATTTACTCTCAGCTTTCTTCTTTCACACACTCTACCAAACTCAGTCACCAGCTTCTGCAATTTCTCATCTGAATCAGCCAACAGCGCTGTATCATCAGCGAACAACAACTGACTCACTTCCCAAGCCCTTTCATCCACAACAGACTGCATACTTGCCCTTCTCTCCAAAACTCTTGCATTCAACTCCCTAACAACTCAATCCATAAACAAATTAAACAACCATGGAGACATCACCCATCCCTACCACAAACCAACATTCACTGGGAACCAATCACTTTCCTCTCTTCCTACTCGTACACATGCCTTACATCCTCAATAAAAACTTTTCACTGCTTCTAGCAACTTGCCTCTCACACCATATATTCTTAATACCTTCCACAGAGCATCTCTATCAACTCTATCATATGCCTCCTCCAGGTCCATAAATGCTACATACAAATACATTTGTTTTTCTAAGTATTTCTCACATACATTCTTCAAAGCAAATACCTGATCCATACATCCTCTACCACTTCTGAAACCACACTGCTCTTCCCCAATCTGATATAGAAAAAAATATTGTCGTAGAGTTGGAATGCCATGAATCATGGGAACACTCATGATCGGCTATTTCTTTCTTTTAAACATTCAACTTCTGTGAGTTTTAAAGTAAATAGCATTTTTCATTTTTTTTCAACATAATTCTCTGCAACCACCTCAGGATTGGCAGAATGCCTGTATATTGCCACTGTACAAAGGCAAAGGGGATAAAGTAGTGTGCTCAAACTACAGAGGCATGTTTGTTGAGTATTCCTGGGAAATTATATGGAAGGGTATTGACTGAGAGGGTGAAGGTATGTACAGAACATCAAACTGGGGAAGAGCAGTGTGGTCTCAGAAGTGGTAGAGGATGTGTGGATCAGGTGTTTGCTTTTAAAATTGTATGAGAGAAATACTTAAAACACAAATAGATTTGTATGTAGCATTTATGGATCTGGAGAAGGAATATGATAGGGTTGATAGAAATGCTTTGTGGAAGGTTTTAAGAGTATACGGTGTGGGTAGTAAGTTGCTTGTGGGTGGTAAGTTGCTAGAAGCAGTGAGAAGTTCTTCCCAAGGATGCAATGCATGCGTACAAGTAGGAGGAGAGGTGAGTGATTGGTTCCCAGTGAATGTTGGTCTGCAGCAGGGGTGTGTGATGTTCTTATGGTTGTTTAATTTGTTTATGGATGGGGTGGTTAGGGAGGTTAATGCAAGAGTTTTAGAGAGAGGGGCAGGTATGCAGTCTGTTGTGGATGAGCATGACAAGCATGCAGTCTGTTGTGGATGAGAGGGCCTAGGAAATGAGTCACTTCTTGTTTGCCGATGATACAGCTCTAGTGGCTGATTTGGGTGAGAAACTGCAGAAATTGGTGACTAAGTTTGGAAAAGTTTGTGAAAGGAGAAAGTTGAGAGTAAATGTGAATAAGAACAAGGTCATTAGGTTCAGTAGAGTTGAGGGACAAGTCAATTGGGATGTAATTTTGAATGGAGTAAAATTGGAAGAAGTGAAGTGTTTTAAATCTCTGGAAGTGGACTTAGCAGCAGATGGAACCATGGAAGCAGAAGTGAGTCACAGGGTTGGGGAGGGGGAAAAGGTTCTGGGAGCAATGAAGAATGTGTGGAACAAGAGAACGTTAACTCGAAGCAAAAATGGGTATGTTTGAGGGAATAGTAGTTCCAACAACAGTATATGGTTGTGAGGTATGGGCTATCAATAGGGTTGTACGGAGGAGGGTGATGTGTTAGAAATGAAATGTTTGAGGACAATATGTGGTGTGAGGTAGTTTGATCGAGTAAGTAATGAAAGGGTAAGAAAGATGTGTGGAAATAAAAAGAATGTGGTTGAGAGAGCAGAAGAGGGTGTGTTATACTGGTTTGAACATATGCAGAGAATGAGTGAGGAAAGACTGACAACAAAGAGTATATATGTGTCAGAGGTGAAGGGAACAAGGAGAAGCAGGAGACCTAATTGGAGGTAGAAGGATGGAGTGAAAATGATTTTGAGCAATTGGGGCCTGAACATACAGGAGAATGAAAGGTGTGCAAGGAATAGAGTGAATTGGAATGATGTGGTATACTGGGGTCAATGTGCTGTCAATGGACTGAACTAGGGTGTGTGAAGCATCTGGGGTAAACCATAGAAAGGTCTGTGGAGCCTGGATGTGGATAGGAAGCTGTGCTTCAGTGCATTGCACATGACAGCTAGAGAGTGAGTGTGAATGAATGTAGCCTTTTTGTCTGTTTTCCTGGCAGTACCTTGCTGAAATGGGGGGTAGTGACCCTATTTCCAGTGTGGCAGGATAGCGACAGGAATGGATGAAGGAAAGCAAGTATGAATATGTAATTGTTTATATATGTATATGTCCGTGTAAGTGTACGTATATGTGGGTATGTATATGAATGTATATGTGCAGGTGTGGGCGTTTATATATGTGTATATGAGTGGATGGGCCATTCTTCATCTGTTTCTTGACACTACCTTGCTGATGTGGGAAACAGCGATTAAGTATAATAATAAAAATGCTAAAAAATAATTTATTTTATTTTGATTTATTTTGCTTTGTCGCTGTGTCCCACGTTAGCGAGGTAGCGCAAGGAAACAGACAAAAGAATGGCCCAACCCACCCACATACACAAGTATATACATACACGTCCACACACGCAAATATACATACCTATACATCTTAACGTATACATATATATACACACACACAGACATATACATATACACATGTACATAGTTCATACTGGCTGCTTTTATTCATTCCCATCGCCACCCTGCCACACATGAAATAACAACCCCCTCCCCCCTCATGTGCGCGACGTAGCGCCAGGAAAGGACAACAAAGGCCCCATTCGTTCACATTCAGTCTCTAGCTGTCATGTAATAATGCACCAAAACCACAGCTTCCTTTCCACATCCAGGCCCCACACAACTTTCCATGGTTTACCCCAGACGCTTCACATGCCCTGGTTCAATCCATTGGCAGCACGTCGACCCTGGTATACCACATCGTTCCAATTCACTCTATTCCTTGCACGCCTTTCACCCTCCTGCATGTTCAGGCCCTGATCACTCAAAATCTTTTTCACTCCATCTTTCCACCCCCAATTTGGTCTCCCACTTCTCGTTCCCTCCACCTCCGACACATATATCCTCTTGGTCAATCTTTCCTCACTCATTCTCTCCATGTGACCAAACCATTTCAAAATACCCTCTTCTGCTCTCTCAACTACACTCTTTTTATTACCACACATCTCTCTTACTATTACTTACTCAATCAAATCACCTCACACCACATATTGTCCTCAAACATCTCATTTCCAGCACATCCACCCTCCTCCGCACAACTCTACCCATAGCCCACGCCTCGCAACCATACAACATTGTTGGAACCACTATTCCTTCAAACATACCCATTTTCGCTTTCCGAGATAATGTTCTCGACTTCCACACATTCTTCAAGGCTCCCAGAATTTTTGCCCCCTTCCCCACCCTATGATTCACTTCCGCTTCCATGGTTCCATCCGCTGCCAAATCCACTTCCAGGTATCTAAAACACTTCACTTCCTCCAGTTTTTGTCCATTCAAAAAATAATTATCTTCAACAATTCTAGTGCATGTCCAAAATCAGAAAAATATAGAGGAAAATGCTTGTGATCATCTTCCTTTCAAAATATTCATTTTATGATTAATAAACTGATACAGAAAAATGTATTTTCTATACATTTTTTCTACACTGTATTTTTCAGAAGGGTCTTACCTAATATATACATTAATGTTTATATTCATTATACTTAATTGCCATCTCCCATATTAGCGAGACAGCGCAAGGAAACAGACGAAAGAATAGCCCAACCCATCCACATACACATGTATATACATAAATGCTGTATGTATGTAATAGTTATTTCCATATCTATAAAAAATTTCCCTGGGGATAGGGGAGAAAGAATACTTCCCACGTATTCCCTGCGTGTCGTAGAAGGCGACTAAAAGGGAAGGGAGCGGGGGGCTGGAAATCCTCCCCTCTCGTTTTTTTTTTTTTTTTTTTTCCAAAAGAAGGAACAGAGGAGAGGTCCAGGTGAGGATATTCCCTCAAAGGCCCAGTCCTCTGTTCTTAACGCTACCTCGCTATCGCGGGAAATAGTGAATAGTATGAAAAAAAAAATAAAAATACAATAGAAATAGGTGTAAAGGAAATGGAATCCTTATCTAGCTCCCACCTTATAAATAATAAAACGATGTTGTGAATTGTAATTCTAAAATATCTTTTACAGAGTTAACTATCATCTGCATATTTAGAAATAAGTAAGAGTATATAACTAATGGATATAGAACTATCACCTAGCTCATGCCTACCTTCATTTGAAAACATTCAACATGTACTTGACAAAAAGATTCAGTAAACTGTACTTTTCAAAAAATTTTTCTATGCAGATCTCTTCAATAGGTTTCTCACATAATGCATAAATTCATAACTTTCTTCATGTTTACATAAATATGTGAAAAGATAGCTGAAAGAGAAGGGGTGTGGCAAAACCTCAAAGCATATGTGAAATCAACAGACACATCCAAGAATAAAACAATACTATATATTAACCAAATTGCCTTACTTGTCTTTAGATTAACTGATAGAACAATGTTTGATAAAAATCAAGAGATGATTCATAGCTAATCAAAGATAATACAGAATTATTTCTCTCTATGGCTAAAACCAGATCACTTTCCAAACACTGAATGACCTCATAAGTAAAATAATGTGAAAAAATTATTTCCTCTTAGGAAATAAATTCACATCATATTAGAATAATATAACAATCAAAAATGTCACAAATTCCTAACCTAACACAGGAAGAAAAATAAACTTGAGGTGGATGTGTATTGGTTAGATAACAATACAGTTGTGGTGGGTTTATATTGGCATAATATCTTATCAATATAGCACATTCCTGCCACAAGATTCATATCTACATCTATTCTGGTAAGATATCTTACCAATACAGTACACTCCTACCACAAGTATTATATTTCTCCTTGGGTAAATTGAGGACTGCATCATTTGTTTTTTGGATGTTTTAATATTCTTATATGATGGTCTAACATTTCATCAGAGAGTTGTATTTTCATCTTAATGTACTATAATAAGGATTCAAAATATATTTTGGTGTCTGGAAAACAAATCTGGTGAGAGCACTAGGGTGCAATAATCATGCATTTTTCTTTGACTACAAATCTTTTATTTTGTATTAAACATTGTTCTTCTAGTTCATTTAACACAAATCAAAGACTTTGGATGGTTTAAACTATGTTCCTCTGGTATATCACATTCCATTAATTTTGGGTATTTTCAAAATGAGTTAGCAGAATCCTTACCTAGCTTCTGTCTGCCTCTGTTTCAAATGCATAATTGATATAATGATATGTTACACTGTATTTTTCAAATATTTTTTCCTACATAATTCTCTGAAGTACATTCTTACCTGATGCATGAATTAGTAATCATCCATATACATATATTCAGATGAATATAAGATGGAATAAGTGAATTAATGGAAGTCTTACCTTCTTACTAAGTGTCATGAATCATGTCTGATATAAACCATTCAAGATAAAAATGATGAAATGATACAGTAAATTGTATAGTTCATACAAAGTATTTTTTTGACATTTCTCTTCAAAAACTTCTTAATGCATGAATTAATGAGTACCAGAAAAAACTGGAGAAAATAGGTGGAAGAAATGGAACTTTTATCAAAAATTAGTGACAACCTTTGGTTTGCTATATTCAACAAATAATCAAGAAAATACTACAGTAAATTATATTGCAGTTTCCCACTTCATCAAGGCAGTGCCAGAAAACAGATGAAGAATGGACCATCCTCTCATATATACACACACACACACATATATATATATATATATATATATACATATGGATGTGCTGGAAATGAGATGTTTGAGGACAATGTGTGGTGTGAGGTGGTTTGATCGAGTAAGTAACGTAAGGGTAAGAGAGATGTGTGGAAATAAAAAGAGCGTGGTTGAGAGAGCAGAAGAGGGTGTTTTGAAATGGTTTGGGCACATGGAGAGAATGAGTGAGGAAAGATTGACCAAGAGGATATATGTGTCGGAGGTGGAGGGAACGAGGAGAAGAGGGAGACCAAATTGGAGGTGGAAAGATGGAGTGAAAAAGATTTTGTGTGATCGGGGCCTGAACATGCAGGAGGGTGAAAGGAGGGCAAGGAATAGAGTGAATTGGAGCGATGTGGTATACCGGGGTTGACGTGCTGTCAGTGGATTGAATCGGGGCATGTGAAGCGTCTGGGGTAAACCATGGAAAGCTGTATAGGTATGTATATTTGCGTGTGTGGACGTATGTGTATACATGTGTATGGGGGTGGGTTGGGCCATTTCTTTCGTCTGTTTCCTTGCGTTACCTCACAAACGCGGGAGACAGCGACAAAGAAAAAAAAAAATATATATATATATATATATATATATATATATATATATATATATATATATATATATATATATATTTTTTTTTTTTTTTTTTTTTCTTTGTCGCTGTCTCCCGCGTTTGCGAGGTAGCGCAAGGAAACAGACGAAAGAAATGGCCCAACCCACCCCCATACACATGTATATACATACGTCCACACACGCAAATATACATACCTACACAGCTTTCCATGGTTTACCCCAGACGCTTCACATGCCCCGATTCAATCCACTGACAGCACATCAACCCCGGTATACCACATCGCTCCAATTCACTCTATTCCTTGCCCTCCTTTCACCCTCCTGCATGTTCAGGCCCCGATCACACAAATTCTTTTTCACTCCATCTTTCCACCTCCAATTTGGTCTCCCTCTTCTCCTCGTTCCCTCCACCTCCAACACATATATCCTCTTGGTCAATCTTTCCTCACTCATTCTCTCCATGTGCCCAAACCATTTCAAAACACCCTCTTCTGCTCTCTCAACCACGCTCTTTTTATTTCCACACATCTCTCTTATCCTTACGTTACTTACTCGATCAAACCACCTAACACCACACATTGTCCTCAAACATCTCATTTTCAGCACATCCATCCTCCTGCGCACAACTCTATCCATAGCCCACGCCTCGCAACCATACAACATTGTTGGAACCACTATTCCTTCAAACATACCCATTTTTGCTTTCCGAGATAATGTTCTCGACTTCCACACATTCTTCAAGGCTCCCAGGATTTTCGCCCCCTCCCCACCCTATGATCCACTTCCGCTTCCATGGTTCCATCCGCTGCCAGATCCACTCCCAGATATCTAAAACACTTCACTTCCTCCAGTTTTTCTCCATTCAAACTCACCTCCCATGTCTCCATGGTTGTTTAATTTGTTTATGGATGGGGTTGTTAGGTAGGTGAATGCAAGAGTTTTGGAAAGAGGGGCAAGTATGAAGTCTGTTGGGGATGAGAGAGCTTGGGAAGTGAGTCAGTTATTGTTCGCTGATGATACAGCGCTGGTGGCTGATTCATGTGAGAAACTGCAGAAGCTGGTGACTGAGTTTGGTAAAGTGTGTGAAAGAAGAAAGTTAAGAGTAAATGTGAATAAGAGCAAGGTTATTAGGTACAGTAGGGTTGAGGGTCAAGTCATATATATATATATATATATATATATATATATATATATATATATATATATATATATATATATATATACATAAATGCACATACATGTACATATACACATCAACATATGCATATATACACCTGTACATATATACATATAATGCATATATGTAATATATATAATATATATAATGTATATATACATATAATGTATATAAGTCAATGTGCTGAGAGAAGCAACTGGAGGGATGTCTGATCATTATCTTGTGGAGGCGAAGGTGAAGATTTGTAGAGGTTTTCAGAAAAGAAAAGAGAATGTTGGGGTGAAAAGAGTGGTGAGAATAAGTGAGCTTGGGAAGGAGACTTGTGTGAGGAAGTCCCAGGAGAGACTGAGTACAGAATGGAAAAAGGTGAGAACAAAGGAGGTAAGGGGAGTGGGGGAGGAATGGGATGTATTTAGGGAAGCAGTAATGTCTTGCACAAAAGATGCTTGTGGCATGAGAAGCATGGGAGGTGGGCAGATTAGAAAGGGTAGAGTGGTGGGATCAAGAAGTAAGATTATTAATGAAAGAGAAGAGAGAGGCATTTGGACGATTTTTGCAGCAAAATAATGCAAAGGACTGGGAGATGTATAAAATAAAGAGGCAGGAGGTCAAGAGAAAGGTGCAAGAGGTGAAAAAGAGGGCAAATGAGAGTTGGGGTGAGAGAGTATCATCAAATTTTAAAAAAAAGGAGAATAAAAAGATGTTTTAGAAGGAGGTAAATAAAGTGCATAAGACAAGGGAACAAATGGGAACTTCAGTGAAGGGGGCAAGTGGGGAGGTGATAACAAGTAGTGATGTGAGAAGGAGGTGAAGTGAGTATTTTGATGGTTTGTTGAATGTGTCTGATGATAGAGTGGCAGATATAGGGTGTTTTGGTTGAGGTGGTGTGCAAAGTGAGAGGGTTAAGGAGAATGATTTGGTAAACAGAGAAGAGGTAGTAAAAGCTTTGCGGAAGATGAAAGCTGGCAAGGCAGCAGGTTTGGATGGTATTGCAGTGGAATTTGTTAAATAAGGGGGTGACTGTATTGTTGACTGGTTGGTAAGGTTATTTAATGTATGAATGACTCATGGTGAGGTGCCTGAGGATTGGCGGAATGCTTGCATAGTGCCATTGTACAAAGGCAAAGGGGATAAAAGTGATTGCTCAAATTACAGAGGTATAAGTTTGTTGAGTATTCCTGGTAAATCATATGGGAGGGTATTGATTGAGAGGGTGAAGGCATGTACAGAGCATCAGATTGGGGAAGAGCACTGTGGTTTCAGAAGTGGTAGAGGATGTGTGGATCAGGTGTTTGCTTTAAAGAATGTATGTGAGAAATACTTAGAAAAGCAAATGGATTTGTATGTAGCATTTATGGATCTAGAGAATGCATATGATAGAGTTGATAGAGATGCTCTGTGGAAGGTACTAAGAATATATGGTGTGGGGGGCAAGCTGTTAGAAGCAGTGAAAGGTTCCTATCAGGGATGTAAGGCATGTGTGCGTGTAGGAAGAGAGGAAAGTGATTGGTTCTCAGTTAATGTCGGTTTGTGGCAGGGGTGTGTGATGTCTCCATGGTTGTTTAATTTGTTTATGGATGGGGTTGTTAGGGAGGTGAATACAAGAGTTTGGGAAAGAGGGGCAAGTATGCAGGCTGCTGTGGATGAGAGAGCTTGGGAAGTGAGTCAGTTGTTGTTCGCTGATTCAGGTGAGAAACTGTAGAAGCTGGTGACTGAGTTTGGTAAAGTATGTGAAAGAAGAAAGGGAGGTATGTTTGAATGGAGAAAAACTGGAGGAAGTAAAGTGTTTTAGATATCTGGGAGTGGATTTGGCAGTGGATGGAACCATGGAAGCAGAAGTGAATCATAGGGTGGGGGAGGGGGCAAAAGTTCTGGGAGCATTGAAGAATGTGTGGAAGTCGAGAACATTATCTCGGAAAGCAAAAATGGGTATGTTTGAAGGAATAGTGGTTCCAACAATGTTATATGGTTGCGAGGCGTAGGCTATGGATAGAGTTGTGCAGAGGAGAGTGGATGTGCTGGAAATAAGATGTTTGAGGACAATATGTGGTGTGAGGTGGTTTGATCGAGTAAGTAATAATAGGGTAAGAGAGATGTGTGGTAATAAAAAGAGAGTTGTTGAGAGAGCAGAGGAGGGTGTGTTGAAATGATTTGGTCACATGGAGAGAATGAGTGAGGAAAGATTGACCAAGACGATATATGTGTCAGAGGTGGAGGGAACGAGAAGTGGGAGACCAAACTGGACGTGGAAAGATGGAGTGAAAAAGATTTTGAGTGATCAGGGCCTGAACATGCAGGAGGGTGAAAGGCTTGCAAGGAATAGAGTGAATTGGAACAATGTGGTATACCGGGGTTGACGTGCTGCCAATGGATTGAACTGGGGCATGTGAAGCGTCTGGGGTAAACATAGAAAGTTCTGTGGGGCCTGGATGTGGAGAGGGAGCTGTGGTTTTGGTGCATTAATACATGGCAGCTAGAGACTGAATGTGAATGAATGTGGCCTTTGTTGTCTTTTCCTAGCGCTACCTTGCGCACATTTGGGGGGAGGGGGTGGTTATTTTCATGTGTGGCGGGGTGGCGATGGAAATGAATAAAGGCATACAGTATGAATTATGTGCATTATCCCGGAAAGCAAAAATGGGTATGTTTGAAGGAATAGTGGTTCCAACAATGTTGTATGGTTGCGAGGCGTGGGCTATGGATAGAGTTGTGCGCAGGAGGATGGATGTGCTGGAAATGAGATGTTTGAGGACAATGTGTGGTGTGAGGTGGTTTGATTGAGTAAGTAACGTAAGGGTAAGAGAGATGTGTGGAAATAAAAAGAGTGTGGTTGAGAGAGCAGAAGAGGGTGTTTTGAAATGGTTTGGGCACATGGAGAGAATGAGTGAGGAAAGATTGACCAAGAGGATATATGTGGCGGAGGTGGAGGGAACGAGGAGAAGAGGGAGACCAAATTGGAGGTGGAAAGATGGAGTGAAAAGGATTTTGTGTGATCGGGGCCTGAACATGCAGGAGGGTGAAAGGAGGGCAAGGAATAGAGTGAATTGGAGCGATGTGGTATACAGGGGTTGACGTGCTGTCAGTGGATTGAATCAAGGCATGTGAAGCGTCCGGGGTAAACCATGGAAAGCTGTGTAGGTATGTATATTTGCGTGTGTGGACGTGTGTATGTACATGTGTATGGGGGGGGTTGGGCCATTTCTTTCGTCTGTTTCCTTGCGCTACCTCGCAAACGCGGGAGACAGCGACGAGGTATAAAAAAAAAAAAAAAAGTATATATGTATATGTCTGTGTGTATATATATATATGTATACTTTGAGATGTATAAGTATGTATATTTGCGTGTGTGGATGTGTATGTATATATCTGTATGTGGGTAGGTTGGGCCATTCTCTCGTCTGTTTCCTTGTGCTACCTCGCTAACGTGGGAGACAGCGACAAAGCTAAATTCCACTGCAATACCATCCAAACCCGCTGCTTGCCGGCTTTCATCTTCCAAAAAGCTTTTACTACCTCTTCTCTGTTTACCAAATCATTCTCCCTAACCCTCTCACTTTGCACACCACCTCAACCAAAACACCCTATATCTGCCACTCTACCATCAAACACATTCAACAAACCTTCAAAATACTCACTCCATCTCCTCACATCACCACTACTTGTTATCACCTCCCCATTAGCCCCCTCCACTGAAGTTCCCAATTGTTCCCTTGTCTTACACACTTTATATACCTCCTTCCAAAACATCTTTTTATTCTCCCTAAAATTTAATGATACTCTCTCACCCTAACTCTCATTTGCCCTCTTTTTCACCTCTTCCACCTTTCTCTTGACATCCTGCCTCTTTCTTTTATACATCTCCCAGTCCTTTGCATTATTTCGCTGCAAAAATCTTCCAAATGCCTCTCTCTTCTCTTTCATTCATAATCTTACTTCTTCATCCCACCACTCACTACCCTTTCTAATCTGCCCACCTCCCATGCTTCTCATGCCACAAGCATCTTTTGCACAAGCCATCACTGCTTCCCTAAATGCATCCCATTCCTCCCCCACTCCCCTTACCTCCTTTGTTCTCACCTTTTTCCATTCTGTACTCAGTCTCTCCTGGTACTTCCTCACACAAGTCTCCTTCCCAAGCTCACTTACTCTCACCACTCTCTTCACCCCAACATTCTCTCTTCTTTTCTGAAAACCTCTACAAATCTTCACCTTCACCTCCACAAGATAATGATCAGACATCCCTGGGGATAGGGCATCCCTGGGGATAGGGGAGAAAGAATACCTCCCACGCATTTCTCACGTGTTGTAGAAGGTGACTAAAGGGGACGGGAGCGGAGGAATAGAAACCCTCCCCTCTTTGTATTTTAACTTTCAAAAAGGGGAAACAGAAGAAGGAGTCATGCGGGGAGTGCTCATCCTCCTCGAAGGTCCGCTACCTCGCTAATGCGGGAGATAGCGACAAAGCAAAATAAATATATAAATAAAATATATATATATATATATATATATATATATATATATATATATATATATATATATATATATATATATATATACACATATATATATCATATTTTTTTTTCATACTATTCGCCATTTCCTGCGTTAGCGAGGTAGCATTAAGAACTGAGGACTGAGCCTTTGAGGGAATATCCTCACTTGGCCCCCTTTTCTGTTCCTTCTTTTGGAAAATTAAAAACGAGAGGGGAGGATTTCCAGCCCCCCGCTCCCTTTCCTTTTAGTCGCCTTCTACGACACGCAGGGAATACGTGAGAAGTATTCTTTCTCCTCTATCCCCAGGGATATATTATATATATATATATATATATATATATATATATATATATATATATATATATATATATATATATATATATATATATATATATATATATATATATATATATATATATATAAATATATATATATATATATATATATATATATATATATATATATATATATATATTTTTTTTTTTTTTTTTTCTTTGTTGGTCTCCCGTGTTTGCGAGGTAGCGCAAGGAAACAGACGAAAGAAATGGCCCAACCCACCCCCATACACATGTATATACATACGTCCACACACGCAAATATACATACCTATACAGCTTTCCATGGTTAACCCCAGACGCTTCACATGCCTTGATTCAATCCACTGACAGCACGTCAACCCCGGTATACCACATCCATCCAATTCACTCCATTCCTTGCCCTCCTTTCACCCTCCTGCATGTTCAGGCCCCGATCACACAAAATCTTTTTCACTCCATCTTTCCACCTCCAATTTGGTCTCCCTCTTCTCCTCGTTCCCTCCACCTCCGACACATATATCCTCTTGGTCAATCTTTCCTCACTCATTCTCTCCATGTGCCCAAACCATTTCAAAACACCCTCTTCTGCTCTCTCAACCACGCTCTTTTTATTTCCACACATCTCTCTTACCCTTACGTTACTTACTCGATCAAACCACCTCACACCACACATTGTCCTCAAACATCTCATTTCCAGCACATCCATCCTCCTGCGCACAACTCTATCCATAGCCCACGCCTCGCAACCATACAACATTGTTGGAACCACTATTCCTTCAAACATACCCATTTTTGCTTTCCGAGATAATGTTCTCGACTTCCACACATTCTTCAAGGCTCCCAGAATTTTTGCCCCCTCCCCCACCCTATGATCCACTTCCGCTTCCATGGTTCCATCCACTGCCAGATCCACTCCCAGATATCTAAAACACTTCACTTCCTCCAGTTTTTCTCCATTCAAACTCACCTCCCAATTGACTTGACCCTCAACCCTACTGTACCTAATAACCTTGCTCTTATTCACATTTACTCTTAACTTTCTTCTTTCACACACTTTACCAAACTCAGTCACCAGCTTCTGCAGTTTCTCACATGAATCAGCAACCAGCGCTGTATCATCAGCGAACAACAACTGACTCACTTCCCAAGTTCTCTCATCCCCAACAGACTTCATACTTGCCCCTCTTTCCAAAACTCTTGCATTCACCTCCCTAACAACCCCATCCATATACAAATTAAACAACCATGGAGACATCACACACCCCTGCCGCAAACCTTCATTCACTGAGAACCAATCACTTTCCTCTCTTCCTACACGTACACATGCCTTACATCCTCGATAAAAACTTTTCACTGCTTCTAACAACTTGCCTCCCACACCATATATTTGGCTCTGAGGGAAACGAAGCTCAAGGGTAAAGGGGAAGAGTGGTTTGGGAATGTCTGGGGAGTAAAGTCAGGGGTTAGTGAGAGGACAAGAGCAAGGGAAGGAGTAGCACTACTCCTGAAACAGGAGTTGTGGGAGTATGTGATAGAATGTAAGAAAGTAAATTCTCGATTAATATGGGTAAAACTGAAAGTTGATGGAGAGAGATGGGTGATTATTGGTGCATATGCACCTGGGCATGAGAAGAAAGATCATGAGAGGCAAGTGTTTTGGGAGCAGCTGAATGAGTGTGTTAGTGGTTTTGATGCACGAGACCGGGTTATAGTGATGGGTGATTTGAATGCAAAGGTGAGTAATGTGGCAGTTGAGGGAATAATTGGTATACATGGGGTGTTCAGTGTTGTAAATGGAAATGGTGAAGAGCTTGTAGATTTATGTGCTGAAAAAGGACTGATGATTGGGAATACCTGGTTTAAAAAGCGAGATATACATAAGTATATGTATGTAAGTAGGAGAGATGGCCAGAGAGTGTTATTGGATTACGTGTTAATTGACAGACGCGCGAAAGAGAGACTTTTGGATGTTAATGTGCTGAGAGGTGCAACTGGAGGGATGTCTGATTATTATCTTGTGGAGGCTAAGGTGAAGATTTGTATGGGTTTTCAGCAAAGAAGAGTGAATGTTGGGGTGAAGAGGGTGGTGAGAGTAAGTGAGCTTGGGAAGGAGACTTGTGTGAGGAAGTACTAGGAGAGACTGAGTACAGAATGGAAAAAGGTGAGAACAATGGAAGTAAGGGGAGTGGGGGAGGAATGGGATGTATTTAGGGAATCAGTGATGGATTGCACAAAAGATGCTTGTGGCATGAGAAGAGTGGGAGGTAGGTTGATTAGAAAAGGTAGTGAGTGGTGGGATGAAGAAGTAAGAGTATTAGTGAAAGAGAAGAGAGAGGCATTTAGACGATTTTTGCAGGAAAAAAATGCAATTGAGTGGGAGATGTATAAAAGAAAGAGACAGGAGGTCAAGTGAAAGGTGCAAGAGGTGAAAAAAAGGGCAAATGAGAGTTGGGGTGAGAGAGTATCATTAAATTTTAGGGAGAATAAAAAGATGTTCTGGAAGGAGGTAAATAAAGTGCGTAAGACAAGGGAGCAAATGGGAACTTCAGTGAAGGGCGCAAATGGGGAGGTGATAACAAGTAGTGGTGATGTGAGAAGGAGATGGAGTGAGTATTTTGAAGGTTTGTTGAATGTGTTTGATGATAGAGTGGCAGATATAGGGTGTTTTGGTCGAGGTGGTGTGCAAAGTGAGAGGGTTAGGGAAAATGATTTGGTAAACATAGAAGAGGTAGTAAAAGCTTTGCGGAAGATGAAAGCCGGCAAGGCAGCAGGTTTGGATGGTATTACAGTGGAATTTATAAAAAAAGGGGGTGACTGTATTGTTGACTGGTTGGTAAGGTTATTTAATGTATGTATGATTCATGGCGAGGTGCCTGAGGATTGGCGGAATGCGTGCATAGTGCCATTGTACAAAGGCAAAGGGGATAAGAGTGAGTGCTCAAATTACAGAGGTATAAGTTTGTTGAGTATTCCTGGTAAATTATATGGGAGGGTATTGATTGAGAGGGTGAAGGCATGTACAGAGCATCAGATTGGGGAAGAGCAGTGTGGTTTCAGAAGTGGTAGAGGATGTGTGGATCAGGTGTTTGCTTTGAAGAATGTATGTGAGATATACTTAGAAAAGCAAATGGATTTGTATGTAGCATTTATGGATCTGGAGAAGGCTCTGTGGAAGGTATTAAGAATATATATATATATATATATATATATATATATATATATATATATATATATATATATATATTTTTTGCTTTGTCGCTGTCTCCCGCATTTGCGAGGTAGCGCAAGGAAACAGACGAAAGAAATGGCCCAACCCACCCCCATATACATGTATATACACACACATCCACACACGCAAATATCCATACCTATACATCTCAATGTACACATATATATACACACACAGACATATACATATATACCCATGCACACAATTCACACTGTCTGCCTTTATTCATTCCCATCGCCACCTCGCCACACATGGAATACCATCCCCCTCCCCCCTCATGTGTGCGAGGTAGCGCTAGGAAAAGACAACAAAGGCCCCATTCGTTCACACTCAGTCTCCAGCTGTCATGCAATAATGCCCGAAACCACAGCTCCCTTTCCACATCCAGGCCCCACACAAGATTCCATGGTTTACCCCAGACGCTTCACATGCCCTGATTCAATCCACTGACAGCACGTCAACCCCGGTATACCACATCCATCCAATTCACTCTATTCCTTGCCCGCCTTTCACCCTCCTGCATGTTCAGGCACCGATCACTCAAAATCTTTTTCACTCCATCTTTCCACCTCCAATTTGGTCTCCCACTTCTCCTCGTTCCCTCCACCTCCGACACATATATCCTCTTGGTCAATCTTTCCACACTCATTTTCTCCATGTGCCCAAACCATTTCAAAACACCCTCTTCTGCTCTCTCAACCACCCTCTTTTTATTTCCACACATCTCTCTTACCATTACATTACTTACTCGATCAAACCACCTCAAACCACACATTGTCCTCAAACATCTCATTTCCAGCACATCCACCCTCCTGCGCAAAACTCTATCCATAGCCCACGCCTCGCAACCGTACAACATTGTTGGAACCACTATTCCTTCAAACATACCCATTTTTGCTTTCCGAGATAATGTTCTCGACTTCCACACATTCTTCAATGCTCCTAGGATTTTCGCCCCCTCCCCCACCCTATGATTCACTTCCACTTCCATGGTTCCATCCGCTGCCAGATCCACTCCCAGATATCTAAAACACTTTACTTCCTCCTGTTTTTCTCCATTCAAACTTACCTCCCAATTGACTTGACCCTCAACCCTACTGTACCTAATAACCTTGCTCTTATTCACATTTACTCTTAACTTTCTTCTTTCACACACTTTACCAAACTAAGTCACCAGCTTCTGCAGTTTCTCACATGAATCAGCCACCAGCGCTGTATCATCAGCGAACAAAAACTGACTCACTTCCCAAGCTCTCTCATCCACAACAGACTTCATACTTGCCCCTCTTTCCAAAACTCTTGCATTCACCTCCCTAACAACCCCATCCATAAACAAATCAAACAACCATGGAGACATTACACACCCTTGCCGCAAACCTACATTCACTGAGAACCAATCACTTTCCTCTCTTCCTACACGTACACATGCCTTACATCCTCGATAAAAACTTTTCACTGCTTCTAACAACTTGCCTCCCACACCATATATTCTTAATACCTTCCACAGAGCATCTCTATCAACTCTATCATATGCCTTCTCCAGATCCATAAATGCTACATACAAATCCATTTGCTTTTCTAAGTATTTCTCACATACATTCTTCAAAGCAAACACCTGATCCACACATCCTCTACCACTTCTGAAACCACACTGCTCTTCCCCAATCTGATATACATATATATATTGAGAGGTAAGTTTGAATGGAGAAAAATTGGAGGAAGTGAAGTGTTTTAGATATCTGGGAGTGGATTTGGCAGCAGATGGAACCATGGAAGCGGAAGTGAATCATAGGGTGGGGGAGGGGCTGAAAATTCTGGGAGCCTTGAAGAATGTGTGGAAGTCGAGAACATTATCTCGGAAAGCAAAAATGGGTATGTTTGAAGGAATAGTGGTTCCAACAATGTTGTATGGTTGCGAGGCGTGGGCTAAGGATTGAGTTGTGCAGAGGAGGGTGGATGTGCTGGAAATGAGATGTTTGAGGACAATATGTGGTGTGAGGTGGTTTGATGAGTAAGTAATAACTGGGTAAGAGAGATGTGTGGTAGCAAAAATTATTTCAACACACCCTCTTCTGCTCTCTCAACCACACCACTCTTTTTATTACCACACATTTCTCTTACCCTTTCATTACTTACTAGATCAAACCATCTTGCCCCACATATTGTCCTCAAACATTTCATTTCCAACACATCCACCTTTCTCTGCACAACCCTATGTACAGCCCATGCCTCGCAACTATATAACATTGTTGGTACTACTATTTCTTCAAACATATCCATTTTTGGTTTCCGAGATAAAGTTCTCTCCTTCCACACATTCTTTATCGCTTCTTCCTGCATCAGTGAGGTAGCTCCAGGAAGCAGACGAAGAATGGCCCATCCACTCATATACACACACTCACACACACATATACATAGCTGTCATGTGTAATGCACTGAAACCACAGTTCTCTATCCACATCCAGGCCCCACAGGCGTTTTTATGGTTTACACCAGACACTTTACATGCCCTGGTTCAGTCCACTGACAGCACATCGACCCCGGTATACCACATCGCTCCAAATCTCTCTATTCCTTATATCAATGGTATGGCCTTGATTAGGGCTTCAGTTGCATATGCCATCTCAAAGAAAAAAACTTAAGTACTTTGAAAACCTGTTTACAAGTTAACATGGTGATTGTGCCTTATTCTGTGTAAACACTAAAATATTTTTCTAATATTCTGTTCCATTAACAGCAAAAAAATTAAAACGTGTTCGAGGCTTTCCTTTTTTTTTTTTTTTTTTAGCAATAATGCTGTTTATAACAAAGTCAAAGCGAAATAATCCCAGATTCCTGTACCACAAGCACTGGTAAGGAGCACCAGGTTTTCATATTCTTTAGTTGCCATATAACAAAAAGACATGACTTGAAAATTTGAAACAATTTATTTCATAACAGCTCGGTATGTCAAAAACATATTCAGAAGTCCCTTGCCAACCATGGGGGACACATTCCTGAAAGATCCCAAGGTTGGCAAAACTGTTGTTAGCAAGGTACAGGGCCTTTAGTAAATGGAAGGTTTTGGGGAGTGACCACTCAGATATATACTTCAGGGTTAAACATAAGCATGGTATATCTCAAGAACAACATACTTATTATATAAAATATTGTACAAACAAATGAAGTATAAAACTGTAAGATTATAATATAATGGCAGTATAGTATGTCAACCTGATGCTTCCTCTCAGTTCTCCCATAAACCAGCCAGCCAGGTTACAATGGTGCTCACCCTAGCAACACCACTTGGTTGTGACACCTACTCTGCCTCTCCCTAGAAATTCTAGTTTGCCAGTCTGGGCTACATGCAGCCCACAACCACATGACACACACTCAATGCATGGAAAATATTTTAGTGTTCTGTAGAAAACCGTGGACACCCAAAACTTGATGCCATGGTCAGTAATGGGGTATACTTTATTCTAAGTGCATATATTAAAAAATGTGAATGACTAAACCATGGTAAGCAAGAGAATACTGTACTGGAAACAGTACAAAACCATATACAGTATCAAAATTAACAAACTTACCAAAGAAGTCTTGACAAAGTGCTGGTAAGTCAGCATAGCAATTGTGCTTGAACCTTTGTTACACAAAAATGTGCAACTACTGGAATATGAATATAATTCTACTTCAGTTGTGGTTCTGGGAGGTGAAACAAATAATTTTGCTCCGTCTATCTAACCTTTCATTTATCACAAAACAAACGCCTGAAAATCCTTGAAATACACTCTTTAGTTACTGGTATTTCATTATCCAAGAAAATGAATACTAGTACAGTAAATCATAATAAACAGTGAAACAAATCCAGCTTTTTAAATTATAATGCATTTCACAATAACAAAGAAAAATAACATATGTATTTCATAAGCACTGACAAAGTCATTTTGAATCATATTGCAGTCTCTGAAAGTCCCCTTAAAAGGAACACCTACGTAAATTACCCAATATTCTTTGCTTTTAGTAATATACAGTAATAAATGATTACATAAAAGGTCTTTAATGAATGCCAAAGGCTTATAATTTGATTCATAACACATTAGCTTTTCCTATTCTATACATTGATACAGTTCACCTTGCTAATTCAAAATGAAATTGTAAGATATATCCATTTTAATATGCGATATTAGTGTTTTCCAGGTTATTAGTAATTCAGCATGTGTGAAAGATTGGTGTTCCTTAAAAGGTGACCTTTAGTGACTGGGATGTGATTCCAAACAATTTTGGACAATCTTTCACTTTTGAAGTCACTCACTGGATTACCTCAGTATTCTTTTACTTCTCATAACACTGGTCAACAAACTATAATTTTTCTTTGTTCCATGAACTAAAATAGGATGACCTTATGGTACTTTTTAGGCTGAATTTGAATGTTTTCAGAAATTTTCTATCAGGCATGATTTTTAAGTGACAGAGCAATTAAATTTTACAATAAGTGTATATTACTCATTCATAAATAAGGCTGGTATTACACTTAAATAACTTACCTCTTAAATGTAGAAAAGTACAATTTCTGGCTATATCTGGCCTTGGGAACATCCCCCCTTAGTGTCCAACAGTAATCTGTCAACATAGAAGGGCTCCACTTTCCTTGGTACTGTTTTTCCGTGTCCAAAATGTCTTGGTGAAATCTTTTGCTGTGCTCATCACTGACTGCCCCAAGATTCTCTGGGAAAATGTCTAAGGGTGAATCCAAAAAGTAAACTTTTAGACTCATATTGCACCCCAGAGTTTTATATGAAGTCAATAGGTCTTTAACAATATCACAGTAGTTTTCTGATCTATGATTCCCCCCAAAAGTCTATGCAAACTCTTAAATGACAGCCATGCAGTTTTTTCAACTTCATTTAGCTCTTCATCGAACTTTTCATCTTAATACATTTTTCTGATTTGCGGTCCTACAAAATACTCTCCTTGATTTTTGCATTACTGATTCTGGGTAATTTTTTCCTTAAATACTTGAATCCATGATCAGTTTTATCCATACCTTTGACGAAATTCTTCATCAACCCGAGCTTAATATGAAAAGGAGGCAGATGAATTCTCTCAGGATCAATAATAGGACGATTGATGAAGTTCTTCTTCAATGGAGTCAGCAATATTTCCTCTGGCCACACTTTCTTTACATAATGATTTTTCTTGTCCTGGCAGTCCCACCCACCAAAGAAACAACAGAACTTCATGTAACCAAGTTGCATTCTGAGTAAAAGTGTTGCAACCTTTCCGTCACCACATACAATCCACTAAAAGTCCTCATACTTAATTTTTTCCAAAAGAAGCTTCATGTTATCATATGATTCCTTCATGTTAGCTATGTGAACCAGAGGAACATAAGGGAACTTATTTCCATTGTGGAGTAGAACCACTTTCAAGATTACTTTTGATGAGTTAATAAACAAATGTCACTCATTTGTGTTACATTCGTGGCCAAGTGCCTCCATAACAGAACAAACATCAATACAAAACACCAGACCATCTTCAAGTGAGAAAAATTCCTTGAAAAGGACATTGCAATCATGATAAAAACAAACTTTAGTTTCATTCTGCAGAAGGTTTCAGCCCTTTAACCTGGAACCCAAATGTTTGGCTTGCTAAGTTTCTGACAAGTTTAAATCATGGACAAGATCATTAAGATCTTGACTCAGCAAGTGTGGTTCACTTGAAGAACAGCTTGCTTCAAATGCTGGATCCACATTGTCCTCTACTTGGTCTAGTTTCTCATCACCAGACTCATTGTCTCTCAGGGTCATGTTTCTTGGAAGCTCTGACACTGGTAATTCCTGACTATGAGGTGCTGGCCTCATAGCAGATGGTAAATCAGGATATCTAATAGCATCCTTGGATTTTGATGTTATACCATTTACATCTGTTAAGCAGAAGTAGCAATCTGAAGCGTGATCTTTGGGTTCTCTCATAACTATAAGAATGGCAAAATGCATATGGCTTGAACCTTTTGCAAATGTTGTGAGAAGTCTGACACATGTGACACAACAAATATGGAAGGCCCAACTTTTATCCTGGTTGTCCACTTTACAACCAAAGCAATGCTCATAACAATTTCTAATGAGGGGTGTGAAAGAACATTTTTGCAATATGAATGTCAATTCAGTGTAGATGTAACAGAAAGAATTTGGACTATTTACATAGTTTCTCAGCATTATAATGGTGGATGGAGTATCAGCACAACATTTGAATACACAAAAACACAATCTGTCAACATAGTGGAAAAGACACAGTTTACACATTGTGTTCTAGCTTGCAACAGACAAAGACCTGCTACTCAGGGGTGGGCACTGTTTGAATGTCCCAACATTTCCAGATGTGTTTCTGCAGGCCCTTGGTGACTAATTTTTCTAGGCTTGTGGTTTCAAAAAGAAGCTATTGCACTTTACAATGAAAATAGCTGTTTGTTAAACTTTTCGTTTCAACTGTTCTGTGGAGCACTGGTACATACATACTGTACGTAATGATATGAGAGTATGCTGGAACAAAACAACTATGGGTGATAGAGAAATTCTGTAAACATATTTAGATTCAAAATGTAAAAATAATTTTTTTTTCCATAGGCCAAATCTTTGTTGACCAGTGTAATCTATCTATCTATAATTGACATTCTTTTCCTCTGGGAACTTCTATCAAGGGGGTGGCTATGGCAAAAGTTTCCATTTTCCTGTCTTAACATATCTCTTACACATACATTAATCCATGCATTCTTCCATGTCCATCCCTCCAGCATTCTTCTACTCTATTTCCCCATGTTACAGGAAGTCTTTCTCTCACACCAACCCCTGAAATTGGACAATCATACACTCTCCTTGTAAATTCCCACTTGCATTCTTTCCAAATACCCAAACCACCTCAAAGCATTGTAATTCACTCACTCTACCACTCCACAATTCATTCCCTTTGCAATTCTTGCCATACCACTATTCTCATATGCTCCTTCATTTCCACAGCCTGGATTCTTGACCTCTGTGATTCATTCCATGTCCATGTTTTAGCTGCATATATCTGGGTTGGGAGGACTATGCTGTCCCTTAATCCTTTCTTTGTTTCCATACTTACTTCTTTCGTCTTACTATTCTATTAAGGGACGCAATGAATCTTCTACCCTGTACAGCCCTCTCCCTCATCTCTGCTTTTATATCACCAAACTTACTCATGAGAGCTCCTAAATACTTAAATTCTCTCACCATTTCCAGTCTCTCTCTCTCTCTCCCTCTCCCCCCGCCCTAATATCAAATACATGGTTTAGTACACATTCTTGTTTCAATTCATAGGATTTTGCAGAATCTTTACTTTCATTGTTACCTTTCTAACACAATTACTTTACTTTTACTTGCATTTACTTTTAATTGCCTATGCTTGAAAATATCATAAAAGACACTTACAACCAGTATCATCTGCAAACAGGCTTGTCACTAACCACTACACCTCATTGCCACACTCAAACTCTGCGTTCCCTTTTCCACATTTTGCTTTTACCACTCTTATCACTCCATCCATACATATATTAAAAAGCCATGGTGACATCACTCCCACATGAATACCAAAATTTTTGCTCAACTCTCCATCCACTCTTACACATGCATCTGCTAATCTATAAAATGCTTTCATACCATTTAACAGTTGTACCCCTACCTCATATATCCTTAACATATCCCATAAAGCATTCCACCCAAATCAGTCATGCACTTTCTCCAGATCTATAAAGGCTGCATGCAACTAATCTTTCCCTAGATACTTTTTCACAGCTATTTTCACTATGAACATGTGATCCACATATCCCCTACCTTTCCTAAAACCCCCATGCTTCTCATTTACTTAATATCAGTCACTTCCATCACTATATCAATCAACACTTGCATACACTTTTCCTGGTATATTGACTTATTCCACCATAATTATACATACATCCTCAACACCTTTTCCTTGGAATAAAGGAACAATAATAACTTTCACCCAATCCTTGAGCACAACCTTCCGTGTCCATGTTGAATTACATATCAAATGCATCCAGTCTATCACACTTTCTCCTACATACTTTAATATTTCAGCCATAACCCCATCTACTCCAGGTGCATTTCCTAACTTCAGCTTCATTGTCGTCATTTTTACCTACCTTCTTGCTATAGGCCCTTGCACTTGTATCCTCTTCCTTCCATCCTCCATACCCATGCATGTAACAACTGCTGCCTCTCCTTCCACATTCATCAATACTTCAAAATATTCTTTACATCTTCCTTTCACTTTCTCCCTTTGATTCAGCAACTCCCCTTCTTTATTTCTCATATCAATATTTTCCATTCTCATATCCACCCTTTTCCTTTTTCATCTCCTTTCAGTGCAATTTCTTACTTTTCCTAAACTTTTCACTCAACTTTCTCCCAGAATCCTTTGCTCTTACTTTTCTTTCCACCATAAGCTTCTAACATTCCAATTATCTAACTTCTATTCTTCCCTCCTTTGCTGAACTTTCACAGGTACATTCCTTTCCAGCAATATACCATATGCCTTTTTTCTTCTCTTCTAGAGCATTTCTAATCTCACCTGTCTACCATGGATTACCCTTTTTATTCCTATACCTCAAGACCTTGTATCTAACTACTAATCCTATAACCTTTAACAGCCTTTCTCTATACATTTTAAACACCTCATTCAGGCATGACTGCACTTCCATCTGAACTATTCACCCTCCTTTCATACTCCTTGTATTCTTACTGATTCATCTTCTCACTTGCCAACACTTTTGCCTCTCCATTCTTTCTTACACCATACCTCAACTTTTCTCCCAGTCTTCCTTAAACCATACCTCAACATCTCTCTCTCATAAAATCACAATTATTTTGGGATTAGTAAAGTTCCTGTTTCGGGATCTTGCAGGAATAACCACATGTAAAGGACTTTTTTCATATAACATCAAATTGCAATCAATACAGGGGGAAATTAGATAAAGTTATCATAGGCGCAGCTGATTCTTAAATGCTTCCTTAGCTTTTACATTTTTCCAGATCAGCATTGACTGAGTGTAGACTCAGATATGTAAAGTTATTATAAAATCTTCAGATTTTATGAAGTGTTTACCTTTAAGGTAGCTGATATTTTCCCAGAGTTGCATAGCCTTTCTATCAGTTACGTAAGGTTTTCACAGGTTCTGTTGATATCTATTAGTGTTTCCCTTACATTTACATTTTCTCAGATTAGCGCAGTCCTAAGAAGGATTTGTTAGACAAGGGTTTTATGCACCCTATCGATTTTCAAAAGTACAAGTTGTACCTCTCTCATCCAGTGCTCTGTGGTCCGGTAACTGCCACTTGGACAGCATTGTTTGCAGCCCTAAGGCATGAAAATCTGTTTACACTGCAGCCAGGCCGATCAACACTCCTGTTAATTACTTATAGCCCAAAAACAAGTGTATAATGCTAATGAATCTGTCCTGTATTGGTGTCATATGCCATGAAAATCACTTACCCAAGATACTGAGGAGTTTCCATCTGGGGGTAAGGGTTCCAAACACACAAAACCAAGCTGATGGTAACTGGTAAGTGTTTACCCAAAGGCCTTCAAAGGGGTAAATTTTTGCTTTCTGGCATTTTCTGTGATTTGGCAATGGCCAGGTCCCAAGGTTGTCGGATTAAAGAGGTACAACCTGTATTTCCCTTCAGTATATGGTACTCAAATTTATCCTAAGATCAGTATAATCATCCCTAATATTTTCTTAGTTAAGGTTTAAAAACTTTCTTTTGATTTTCAAGTGCTTCCCTTACTTTTACAATAACAAACATCATCCTGGATACACATAACCCTTCCCACAATAAGTAACAAGTTTTCAGAAGGGGCAAACATTTCATCAGGAATGCTACCCTCTTAAAACATAGGGCTCAATTTCTCATATCAGTGAATCCCCTGGAATGACATCTCTCAAGGAGTGCAACCCAGTCATTCTATGAAGGCCAGGAGTTCTCATAAAACTTTTGAAGACTGGTGAAATCAAATGTTACACACAAACATACAAATATATACAGGTACATCACCGATTTTCCGGCACTCTTGGTTCCAGGCCTTGCTGGATCAACTATTTTGCCAGACCAACCATGGCCATGTAATGATAATTCATCAACAAACCTCTTACCCACTAATTATACATCTCCCATGTGTCTAAAGTATACCATGGACTGCTAGAAATTTAAATAAAATAAATACTAAATGTTTGAGCACCCTAAAATGGTAAGTCTGTCCTTAGATTGTTTGAATCCTATGATTCTTCTTCGTCTTATTGTTAGTGTTTTCCTAGGTGTGCATCACCAGAATAATGCAGTTTCGTCCGCATTATACACCTGCTCAGGACTGAGGTGCTCATCAGCTACGAGTTTCACAAATTCGTCCACATACTCGAAAGCCCCTTAGTAATTTGCAGACCACTTTTCTCAGCACATTTTATTCATGGAAATTATATGATGCTTCCTGAATCTTTGAAGCCATCCTTCACTATAGTCATGCTCATGTAATTCAATTTTTTTATAGAATAACTTAGCTTGGACCATTATCATGCTATCTGACAAGTCCACTCCATCACTTGGATGCTATCAAAACCATTTCATCATCACTTGATCGTGCTCAGTACTCTTACCCTCTTTCATAGTTTTTCTAATCGTCATTTGCTTCTTGGAATCGCTGTCTACATAGAATTTCAATACTTTCTCCCTTTCCTTCTTTATATCATAAACCGTTGATGAACCAATACCGTAGATGTCAAACAGTTTATGGACTGAAACACCAAGGTCCATTTTTTTCAACAGTTTTACTTTATCTTGAATCGATATGGACTGGTGTTTAGGTTTGACACTATGACTGACACTCTCATAAATCCTAGAAGCCATAGATAGGGTTAAATTTAAGCAAAATAAGCTACGAATAATCACAGAATTATGGTATCACCAACAACAAGTGCAGTGTAAAGAATGTAAATAAGTGCGTCCTACACACAACGCCATCTGTGGCTGCCCAGTAAACTAGTCTAGTGGCCGCAGTAAATTCAAGTTCCCTCACGTAATTTTGTCCGGACTACAGAAAGGAGGTAAGTTGCTAGAAGCAGTGAAAAGTTTTTATCAAGGATGTAAGGCATGTATATGAGTAGGAAGAAAGGAAAATGATTAGTTTTCAGTAAATGTCGGTTTGCGGCAGGGGTGCGTGATGTCTCCATTGTTATTTAATTTGTTTATGGATAGGGTTGTTAGGGAGGTGAATGCAAGAGTTTTGGAGAGAGGGGCAAGTATGCAGTCTGTTGTCGATGAGACGGCTTGGGAAGTGAGTCAGTTGTTGTTTGCTGATACAGCACTGGTGGCTGATTCGGGAGAGAAATTGCAGAAGTTGGTGCCTGAATTTGGTAAAACATGTGAAAGAAGAAAGCTGAGAGTAAATGTGAATAGGAGCAAGGTTATTGGGGTCTGTAGGGTTGAGGGACAAGTCAACAGGGAGGAAAGTTTGAATGGAGAAAAATCTGGAGGAAGTGAAGTGTTTTAGATATCTGGGAGTGGATTTAGCAGTGGATGGAACCATGGAAGTCGAAGTGGTCACAGGGTGGGGGAGGGGTCGAAGGTTCTGGGAGCATTGAAGAATGTGTGGAAGGCGAGAATGTTATCTTGGAGAGCAAAAAATGGGTATGTTTGAGGGAATAATGATTCCAACAATGTTATATGGTTGCAAGGCAGGGGCTATAGATAGGGTTGTGTGGAGGAGGATGGATTTGTTGGAAATGAGATGTTTCAGGACAGTATGTGGTGTGAGGTGGTTTGATCGACTAAGTAATCAAAAGGTAAAAGAGAGATGTGTTGTAATAAAAAGAATGTGGTTGAGAGAGCAGAAGAGGGTGTATTGAAATGGTTTGATCACATGGAGAGAATGAGTGAGGAAAGATTGACAAAGAGGATATATGTGTCAGAGGTGGAGGAACGAGCTGAAGTGGGAGACCAAAATGGTGGTGGAAGGATGGAGTGAAAAAGATTTTGAGCGATCAAGGCCTGAACATACAGGAGGGTGAATGGCATGCAAGGAATAGAGTGAATTGGAACGATATGGTATACCAGGGTGGACGTGCTGTCAATGGATTGAACCAGGGCGTGTGAAGTGTCTGAAGTAAAACATGGAAAGTTTTGTGGGGCCCAGACGTCGAAAGGGAGCTATGATTTTGGTACATCACACATGACAGCTAGAGACTAAGTGTGAATGAATGTGGCCTTTGTTGTCTTTTCCTGGAGCTACCTCACATGCGCATAGGGGGAAGGGGTGACATTTAATGTGTGGGGTGGCGACGGGATGGATGAAGGCAGCAAGTACGAATATGTACATGTGTATATATGTATATGTCTGTGTATAAGGGAGCGGGGGGCTGGAAATCCTCCCCTCTCATTATTTTTTTTTAATTTTCCAAAATAAGGAAAAGAGAAGGGGGCCAGGTGAGGATATTCCCTCAAAGGCCCAGTTCTCTGTTCTTAACGCTACCTCGCTAACGCGGAAAATGGTGAATAGTTTGAAAGAAAAGAAAAGTCTGTGTATGTCTATGTATGTATATGTTGAAATTTGTAGGTATGTATATGTGCATATGTGCATGAGTGGGCATTTATGTATATACATATGTGTATGTGGGTGGGTTGGGCCATTCTTTTGTCTGTCTTTTTTTTTTTTTTTTCCAAAGGAAGGAACAGAGAAGGGGGCTAGATGAGGATGTTTCCTCAGAGGCCCAGTCCTCTGTTCTTAACGCTACCTCGCTGATGCGGGAAATGGCAAATAGTATGAAAGAAAAGATAAGATATATATTATATATATGATTTATATTTTGAAGATTTGTTGAATGTGTTTGACGATAGAGTGGCAGATATAGGGTGTTTTGGTCGAGGTGGTGTGCAAAGTGAGAGGGTTAGGGAAAATGATTTGGTAAACAGAAAAGAGGTAGTAAAAGCTTTGCGGAAGATGAAAGCCGGCAAGGCGGCAGGTTTGGATGGCATTGCAGTGGAATTTATTAAAAAAGGGGGTGAATGTATTGTTGACTGGTTGGTAAGGTTATTTAATGTATGTATGATTCATGGTGAGGTGCCTGAGGATTGGCGGAATGCGTGCATAGTGCCATTGTAAAAAGGCAAAGGGGATAAGAGTGAGTGCTCAAATTACAGAGGTATATGTTTGTTGAGTATTCCTGGAAAATTATATGGGAGGGTATTGATTGAGGGGGTAAAGGCATGTACAGAGCATTAGACTGGGGAAGAGTAGTGTTGTTTCAGAAGGGGTAGAGGATGTGTGGATCAGGTGTTTGCTTTGAAGAATGTATGTGAGAAATACTTAGAAAAGCAAATGGATTTGTATGTAGCATTTATGGATCTGGAGAAGGCATATGATAGAGTTGATAGAGATGCTCTGTGGAAGGTACTAAGAATATATGGTGTGGGAGGCAAGTTGTTATAAGCAGTGAAAAGTTTTTATCGAGGATGTAAGGCATGTGTACGTGTAGGAAGAGAGGAAAGTGATTGGTTCTCAGTGAATGTACGGTTGCGGCAGGGATGTGTGATGTCTCCATGGTTGTTTAATTTGTTTATGGATGGGGTTGTTAGGGAGGTGAATGCAAGAGTTTTGGAAAGAGGGGCAAGTATGAAGTCTGTTGGGGATGAGAGAGCTTGGAAAGTGAGTCAGTTGTTGTTCGCTGATGATACAGCACTGGTGGCTGATTCATGTGAGAAACTGCAGAAGCTGGTGACTGAGTTTGGTAAAGTGTGTGAAAGAAGAAAGCTAAGAGTAAATGTGAATAAGAGCAAGGTTATTAGGTACAGTAGGGTTGAGGGTCAAGTGAACTGGGAGGTAAGTTTGAATGGAGAAAAACTGGAGGAAGTAAAGTGTTTTAGATATCTGGGAGTGGATCTGGCAGCGGATGGAACCATGGAAGTGGAAGTGAATCATAGGGTAGGGGAGGGGGCGAAAATCCTGGGAGCCTTGAAAAGTGTGTGGAAGTCGAGAACATTATCTCGGAAAGCAAAAATGGGTATGTTTGAAGGAATAGTGGTTCCAACAATGTTGTATGGTTAAAAGGCGTGGGCTATGGATAGACTTGTGTGCAGGAGGGTGGATGTGCTAAAAATGAGATGTTTGAGGACAATATGTGGTGTGAGGTGGTTTGATCGAGTAAGTAATGTAAGGGTAAGGGAGATGTGTGGAAATAAAAAGAGCGTGGTTGAGAGAGCAGAAGAGGGTGTTTTGAAATGGTTTGGGCACATGGAGAGAATGAGTGAGAAAAGATTGACCAAGAGGGTATATGTGTCGGAGGTGGAAGGAACGAGAAGTGGGAGACCAAATTGGAGATGGAAAGATGGAGTGAAAATGATTTTGAGTGATCGGGGCCTGAACATTCAGGAGGGTGAAAGGCAGGCAAGGAATAGAGTGAATTGGATTGATGTGGTATACCGGGGTCGACGTGCTGTCAATGGATTGAATGAAGTGTCTGGGGTAAACCATGAAAAGTTCTGTGGGGCCTGGATGTGGAAAGGGTGCTGTGGTTTCAGGCATTATTGCATGACAGTTAGAGACTGAGTGTGAACGAATGGGGCATTTGTTGTTTTTTCCTAGAGCTACCTCGCACACATGAGGGGGGAGGGGATGTAATTCCATGTGTGGCGAGGTGGCAATGGGAATGAATAAAGGCAGACAGTGTGAATTGTGTGCATGTGTATATATATGTGTATATTGAGATGTATGGGTATGTATATTTGCGTGTGTGGACGTGTATGTATATACATGTGTATGGGGGTGGGTTGGGCCATTTCTTTTGTCTGTTTCCTTGTGCTACCTCGCAAACGTGGGAGACAGCGACAAAGCAAACTAATAAAAAAATAATATATATATATATATATATATATATATATATATATATATATATATATATATATATATATATATATACGAATAAAGTGTATATGAACGCGCACCTTCATAGAACATACAAAGCTCCAACAGCCAGGATCGAACCTGGGACCCCTTGTGCAAGAGGCAGGCATGCTAACCGCTAGGCTAAGGGACTGTATAATAGGAAACAACTATTCGAAATATTTCACTCTATTCCTTGCATGCCTTTCACCCTCCTGCATGTTTAGGCCACTATTCCTTCAAACATACCCATTTTTGCTTTCCGAGATAATGTTCTCGACTTCCACACATTCTTCAAGGCTCCCAGAATTTTCGCCCCCTCCCCCACCCTATGATTCACTTCCGCTTCCATGGTTCCATCTGCTGCCAGATCCACTCCAAGATATCTAAAACTCTTTACTTCCTCCAGTTTTTCTCCATTCAAACTTACCTCCCAATTGACTTGATCCTCAACCCTACTGTACCTAATAACCTTGCTCTTATTCACATTTACTCTTAACTTTCTTCTTTCACACACTTTACCAAACTCAGTCACCAGCTTCTGCAGTTTCTCACATGAATCAGCCACCAGCGCTGTATCATCAGCGAACAACAACTGACTCACTTCCCAAGCTCTCTCATCCACAAAAGACTGCCCCTCTTTCCAAAACTCTTGCATTCACCTTCCTAAGAACCCCATCCATAAACAAACTAAACAACTATGGAGACATCACACACCCCTGCCGCAAACCTACATTCACTGAGAACCAATCACTTTCCTCTCTTCCTACACGTATACATGCCTTACAGCCTCAATAAAAACTTTTCACTGCTTCTAACGATTTGCCTCCCACACCATATATTCTTAATACCTTCCACAGAGCACCTCTATCCACTCTATCATATGTCTTCTCCAGATCCATAAATCCTACATACAAATCCATTTGCTTTTCTAAGTATTTCTCACATACATTCTTCAAAGCATACACCTGATCCACACATCCTCTACCACTTCTGAAACCACACTGCTCTTCCCCAATATGATGCTCTGTACATACCTTCACCCTCTCAATCAATACCCTCCCATATACTTTACCAGGAATACTCAACAAACTTATATCTCTGTAATTTGAGCACTCACTCTTATCCCCCTTGCCTTGGTACAATGGCACTATGCAAGCATTCCACCAATCCTCAGGCACCTCACCATGAATCATACATACATTAAATATCCTTACCAACCAGTCAACAATACAGTCACCCCCTTTTTTGATAAATTTCACTGCAATACCATCCACACCTGCTACCTTGCCAGCTTTCATCTTCTGCAAAGCTTTTACTACCTCTTCTCTGTTTACCAAATCATTTTCCCTAACCCTCTCACTTTGAACAACCACCTCAACCAAAACACCCTATATCTGCCACTCTGTGCACCTCAACCAAAACACCCTATATCTGCCACTCTATCATCAAACACATTCAACAAACCTTCAAAATACTCACTCCATCTTCTCACATCACCACTACTTGTTATCTCCTCCCCATTAGCCCCCTTCACTGAAGTTCCCATTTGCCCCCTTGTCTTAGGCACTTTATTTACCTCCTTCCAAAACATCTTTTTATTCTCCCTAAAATTTAATGATACTCACTCACCCCAACTCTCATTTGCCCTCTTTTTCACCTCTTGCACCTTTCTCTTGACCTACTGCCTCTTTCCTTTATACATCTCCCACTCAATTGCATTTTTTCCCTGCAAAAATCGTCCAAATGCATCTCTCTTCTCTTTCACTAATAATCTTACTTCTTCATCCCACCACTCACTGCCCTTTCTAATCTGCCCTCCTCCTACACTTCGCATGCCACAAGCATCTTTTGCGCAAGCCATCACTGCTTCCCTAAATACATCCCATTCCTCCCCCACTCCCACTACCTCCTTTGTTCTCACCTTTTTCCATTCTGTACTCAATCTCTCCTGGTACTTCCTCACACAAGTCTCCTTCCCAAGCTCACTTACTCTCACCACTCTCTTCACCCCAACATTCTCTCTTCTTTTCTGAAAACCCATACAAATCTTCACCTTCGCCTCCATAAGATAATGATCAGGCATCCCTCCAGTTGCACCTCTCAACACATTAACATCCAAAAGTCTCTCTTTCGCGCGCCTATCAATTAACAGTAATCCAACAACGCTCTCTCTGGCCATCTCTCCTACTCACATACGTATACTTATGTATATCTCGCTTTTTAAACCAGGTATTCCCAATCACCAGTCCTTTTTCAGCACATACATCTATAAGCTCTTCACCATATCCATTTACAACACTGAACACCCCATGTATACCAATTATTCCCTCAACTGCCACATTACTCACCTTTGCATTCAAATCGCCCATCACTATAACCCGGTCTTGTGCATCAAAACCACTAACACACTCATTCAGCTGCTCCCAAAACACTTGCCTCTCATGATCTTTCTTCTCATGCCCAGGTGCATATGCACCAATAATCACCCATCTCTCTCCATCACCTTTCAGTTTTACCCATATCAATCTAGAATTTACTTTCTTACACTCTATCACATACTCTCACAACTCCTGTTTCAGGAGTAGTGCTACTCCTTCTCTTGCTCGTCAATTCACTAACCCCTGACTTTACTCCCAAGACATTTCCAAACCACTCTTCCCCTTTACCCTTGAGCTTCTTTTCACTCAGAGCCAAAACATCCAGATTCATATCCTCAAACATACTACCAATCTCTCCTTTTTTCTCATCTTGGTTACATCCACACACATTTAGACACCCCAGTCTGAGCCTTCGAGGAGGATGAGCACTCCCTGTGTGACTCCTTCTGTTTCCCCTTTTAGAAAGTTAAAATACAAGGAGGGGAGTGTTTCTGGCCCCCCGCTCCTGTCCCCTTTAGTCGCCTTCTACGACACGTGAGGAATGCGTGGGAAGTATTCTTTTTCCCCTATCCCCAGGGATAAAAAGCATATATATATATATATATATATATATATATATATATATATATATATATTTTTTTTTTTTTATACTTTGTCGCTGTCTCCCGCGTTTGCGAGGTAGCGCAAGGAAACAGACGAAAGAAATGGCCCAACCCCCCCCCATACACATGTATATACACACGTCCACACACGCAAATATACATACCTACACAGCTTTCCATGGTTTACCCCAGACGCTTCACATGCCTTGATTCAATCCACTGACAGCACGTCAGCCCCGTTATACCACATCGCTCCAATTCACTCTATTCCTTGCCCTCCTTTCACCCTCCTGCATGTTCAGGCCCCGATCACACAAAATCTTTTTCACTCCATCTTTCCACCTCCAATTTGGTCTCCCTCTTCTCCTTGTTCCCTCCACCTCCGACACATATATCCTCTTGGTCAATCTTTCCTCACTCATCCTCTCCATGTGCCCAAACCACTTTAAAACACCCTCTTCTGCTCTCTCAACCACGCTCTTTTTATTTCCACACATCTCTCTTACCCTTACGTTACTCACTCGATCAAACCACCTCACACCACACATTGTCCTCAAACATCTCATTTCCAGCACATCCATCCTCCTGCGCACAACTCTATCCATAGCCCACGCCTCGCAACCATACAACATTGTTGGAACCACTTTTCCTTCAAACATACCCATTTTTGCTTTCCGAGATAATGTTCTCGACTTCCACACATTCTTCAAGGCCCCCAGAATTTTCGCCCCCTCCCCCACCCTATGATCCACTTCCGCTTCCATGGTCCCATCCGCTGCCAGATCCACTCCCAGATATCTAATACACTTTACTTCCTCCAGTTTTTCTCCATTCAAACTTACCTCCCAATTGACTTGATCCTCAACCCTACTGTACCTAATAACCTTGCTCTTATTCACATTTACTCTTAACTTTCTTCTTCCACACACTTTACCACACACTTTATATATATATATATATATATATATATATATATATATATATATATATATATATATATATATATATATATATATATATAATTTTTTTTTTGCTTTGTCGCTGTCTCCCGCGTTTGCGAGGTAACGCAAGGAAACAGACGAAAGAAATGGCCCAACCCACCCCCATACACATGTATATACATATGTCCACACACGCAAATATACATACCTACAAAGCTTTCCATAGTTTACCCTAGACGCTTCACATGCCCTGTTTTAATCCACTGACAGCACGTCAACCCCGGTATACCACATCGATCCAATTCACTCTATTCTTTGCCCTCCTTTCACCCTCCTGCATGTTCAGGCCCCGATCACACAAAATCTTTTTCACTCCATCTTTCCACCTCCAATTTGGTCTCCCACTTCTCCTCGTTCCTTCCACCTCCGACACATATATCCTCTTGGTCAATCTTTCCTCGCTCATTCTCTCCATGTGCCCAAACCATTTCAAAACACCCTCTTCAACTCTCTCAACCACACTCTTTTTATTTCCACACACCTCTCTTACCCTTACGTTACTTACTCGATCAAACCACCTCACACCACACATTGTCCTCAAACATCTCATTTCCAGCACATCCATCCTCCTGCGCACAACTCTATCCATAGCCCACGCCTCGCAACCATACAACATTGTTGGAACCACTATTCCTTCAAACATACCCATTTTTGCTTTCCGAGATAATGTTCTCGACTTCCACACATTCTTCAAGGCTCCCAGGATTTTCGCCCCCCTCCCCCACCCTATCATCCACTTCCGCTTCCATGGTTCCATCCGCTGCCAGATCCACTCCCAGATATCTAATACACTTTACTTCCTCCAGTTTTTCTCCATTCAAACTTACCTCCCAATTGACTTGATCCTCAACCCTACTGTACCTAATAACCTTGCTCTTATTCACATTTACTCTTAACTTTCTTCTTTCACACACTTTACCAAACTCAGTCACCAGCTTCTGCAGTTTCTCACATGAATCAGCCACCAGCGCTGTATCATCAGCGAACAACAACTGACTCACTTCCCAAGCTCTCTCATCCACAACAGATTTCATACTTGCCCCTCTTTCCAAAACTCTTGCATTCACCTCCCTAACAACCCCATCCATAAACAAATTAAACAACCATGGAGACATCACACACCCCTGCCGCAAACCTACATTCACTGAAAACCAATCACTTTCCTCTCTTCCTACACGTACACATGCCTTACATCCTTGATAAAAACTTTTCACTGCTTCTAACAACTTGCCTCCCACACCATATATTCTTAATACCTTCCACAGAGCATCTCTATCCACTCTATCACATGCCTTCTCCAGATCCATAAATGCTACATACAAAATCCATTTGCTTTTCTAAGTATTTCTCATATACATTCTTCAAAGCAAACACCTGATCCACATATCCTCTACCACTTCTGAAACCACACTGCTCTTCCCCAGTCTGATGCTCTGTACATGCCTACACTCTCTCAATCGATACCCTCCCATATAATTTACCAGGAATACTCAACAAACTTATACCTCTGTAATTTGAGCACTCACTCTTATCCCCTCTGCCTTTGTACAATGGCACTATGCACGCATTCCGCCAATCCTCAGGCACCTCACCATGAGTCATACATACATTAAATAACCTTACCAACCAGTCAATAATACAGTCACCCCCTTCTTTAATAAATTCCACTGCAATACCATCCAAACCTGCTGCCTTGTCGGCTTTCATCTTCCGCAAAGCTTTTACTACCTCTTCTCTGTTTACCAAATCATTTTCCCTAACCCTCTCACTTTGCACACCACCTCGACCAAAACACCCTATATCTGCCACTCTATCATCAAACACATTCAACAAACCTTCAAAATACTCACTCCATCTCCTTCTCACATCACCACTACTTGTTATCACCTACCCATTTGCGCCCTTCACTGAAGTTCCCATTTGCTCCCTTGTCTTATGCACTTTATTTACCTCCTTCCAGAACAACTTTTTATTCCCCGTAAAATTTAATGATACTCCCTCACCCCAACTCTCATTTGCCCTCTTTTTCACCTCTTACACCTTTCTCTTGACCTTCTGTCTCTTTCTTTTATACATCTCCCACTCAATTGCATTTTTTCCCCGCAAAAATCGTCCAAATGCCTCTCTCTTCTCTTTCACTAATAATCTTACTTCTTCATCCCACCACTCACTACCCTTTCTAATCAACCCACCTCCCACTCTTTTCATGCCACAAGCATCTTTTGCGCAATCCATCACTGATTCCCTAAATATATATATATATATATATATATATATATATATATATATATATATATATATATATATATATTTTTTTTTTTTTTATACTTTGTCGCTGTCTCCCGCGTTTGCGAGGTAGCGCAAGGAAACAGACGAAAGAAATTGCCCAACCCCCCCCCATACATATGTACATACACACGTCCACACACGCAAATATACATACCTACACAGCTTTCCATGGTTTACCCCAGACGCTTCACATGCCTTGATTCACTCCACTGACAGCACGTCAACCCCTGTATACCACATCGCTCCAATTCACTCTATTCCTTGCCCTCCTTTCACCCTCCTGCATGTTCAGGCCCCGATCACACAAAACCTTTTTCACTCCATCTTTCCACCTCCAATTTGGTCTCCCTCTTCTCCTCGTTCCCTCCACCTCCGACACATATATCCTCTTGGTCAATCTTTCCTCACTCATTCTCTCCATGTGCCCAAACCATTTCAAAACACCCTCTTCTGCTCTCTCAACCACGCTCTTTTTATTTCCACACAACTCTCTTACCCTTACGTTACTTACTCGATCAAACCACCTCACACCACACATTGTCCTCAAACATCTCATTTCCAGCACATCCATCCTCCTGCGCACAACTCTATCCATAGCCCACGCCTCGCAACCATACAACATTGTTGGAACCACTATTCCTTCAAACATACCCATTTTTGCTTTCCGAGATAATGTTCTCAACTTCCACACATTTTTCAAGGCTCCCAAAATTTTCGCCCCCTCCCCCACCCTATGATCCACTTCCGCTTCCATGGTTCCATCTGCTGACAGATCCACTCCCAGATATCTAAAACACTTCACTTCCTCCAGTTTTTCTCCATTCAAACTCACCTCCCAATTGACTTGACCCTCAACCCTACTGTACCTAATAACCTTGCTCTTATTCACATTTACTCTTAACTTTCTTCTTCCACACACTTTACCAAACTCAGTCACCAGCTTCTGCAGTTTCTCACATGAATCAGCCACCAGCGCTGTATCATCAGCGAACAACAACTGACTCACTTCCCAAGCTCTCTCATCCCCAACAGACTTCATACTTGCCCCTCTTTCCAGGACTCTTGCATTTACCTCCCTAACAACCCCATCCATAAACAAATTAAACAACCATGGAGACATCACACACCCCTGCCGCAAACCTACATTCACTGAGAACCAATCACTTTCCTCTCTTCCTACACGTACACATGCCTTACATCCTCGATAAAAACTTTTCACTGCTTCTAACAACTTGCCTCCCACACCATATATTCTTAATACCTTCCACAGAGCATCTCTATCAACTCTATCATATGCCTTCTCCAGATCCATAAATGCTACATACAAATCCATTTGCTTTTCTAAGTATTTCTCACATACATTCTTCAAAGCAAACACCTGATCCACACATCCTCTACCACTTCTGAAACCACACTGCTCTTCCCCAATCTGATGCTCTGTACATGCCTTCACCCTCTCAATCAATACCCTCCCATATAATTTACCAGGAATACTCAACAAACTTATACCTCTGTAATTTGAGCACTCACTCTTATCCCCTTTGCCTTTGTACAATGGCACTATGCACACATTCCGCAAATCCTCAGGCACCTCACCATGAGTCATACATACATTAAATAACCTTACCAACCAGTCAACAATACAGTCACCCCCTTTTTTAATAAATTCCACTGCAATACCATCCAAACCTGCTGCCTTGCTGGCTTTCATCTTCCGCAAAGCTTTCACTACCTCTTCTCTGTTTACCAAATCATTTTCCCTAACCCTCTCACTTTGCACACCATCTCGACCAAAACACCCTATATCTGCCACTCTATCATCAAACACATTCAAACCTTCAAAATACTCACTCCATCTCCTTCTCACATCACCACTACTTGTTATCACCTCCCCATTTGCACCCTTCACTGAAGTTCCCATTTGCTCCCTTGTCTTATGCACTTTATTTACCTCCTTCCAGAACATCTTTTTATTCTCCCTAAAATTTAATGATACTCTCTCACCCCAACTCTCATTTGCCCTTTTTTTCACCTCTTGCACCTTTCTCTTGACCTCCTGTCTCTTTCTTTTATACATCTCCCACTCAATTGCATTTTTTCCCTGCAAAAATCGTCCAAATATACATACATATATATATATATATATATATATATATATATATATATATATATATATATATATATATATATATATATTTTTTTTCTTTTGCTTTGTCGCTGTCTCCCATATTTGCGAGGTAGCGCAAGGAAACAGACGAAAGAAATGGCCCAACCCACCCCCATACACATGTATATACATACGTCCACACACGCAAATATACATACCTACACAGCTTTCCATGGTTTACCCCAGACGCTTCACATGCCTTGATTCAATCCACTGACAGCACGTCAACCCCGGTATACCACATTGCTCCAATTCACTCTATTCCTTGCCCTCCTTTCACCCTCCTGCATGTTCAGGCCCTGATCACACAAAATCTTTTTCACTCCATCTTTCCACCTCCAATTTGGTCTCCCTCTTCTCCTCGTTCCCTCCACCTCCGACACATATATCCTCTTGGTCAATCTTTCCTCACTCATTCTCTCCATGTGCCCAAACCACTTCAAAACACCCTCTTCTGCTCTCTCAACCACGCTCTTTTTATTTCCACACATCTCTCTTACCCTTACGTTACTCACTCGATCAAATCACCTTACACCACACATTGTCCTCAAACATCTCATTTCCAGCACCTCCATCCTCCTGCGCACAACTCTATCCATAGCCCATGTCTCGCAACCATACAACATTGTTGGAACCACTATTACTTCAAACATACCCATTTTTGCTTTCCGAGATAATGTTCTCGACTTCCACACATTCTTCAAGGCTCCCAAAATTTTCGCCCCCTCCCCCACCCTATGATCCACTTCCGTTTCCATGGTTCCATCCGCTGCCAGATCCACTCCCAGATATCTAAAACATTTCACTTCCTCCAGTTTTTCTCCATTCAAACTCACCTCCCAATTGACTTGACCCTCAACCCTACTGTACCTAATAACCTTGCTCTTATTCACATTTACTCTTAACTTTCTTCTTTCACACACTTTACCAAACTCAGTCACCAGCTTCTGCAGTTTCTCACATGAATCAGCCACCAGCGCTGTATCATCAGCGAACAACAACTGACTCACTTCCCAAGTTCTCTCATCCCCAACAGACTTCATACTTGCCCCTCTCTCCAAAACTCTTGCATTCACCTCCCTAACAACCCCATCCATAAACAAATTAAACAATCATGGAGACATCACACACCGCTGCCGCAAACCTACATTCACTGAGAACCAATCACTTTCCTCTCTTCCTACATGTACACATGCCTTACATCCTCGATAAAAACTTTTCACTGCTTCTAACAACTTGCCTCCCACACCATATATTCTTAATACCTTCCACAGAGCATCTCTATCAACTCTATCATATGCCTTCTCCAGATCCATAAATGCTACATACAATCCATTTGCTTTTCTAAGTATTTCTCACATACATTCTTCAAAGCAAACACCTGATCCACACATCCTCTACCACTTCTGAAACCACACTGCTCTTCCCCAATCTGATGCTCTGTACATGCCTTCACCCTCTCAATCAATACCCTCCCATATAATTTACCAGGAATACTCAACAAACTTATACCTCTGTAATTTGAGCACTCACTCTTATCCCCTTTGCCTTTGTACAATGGCACTATGCACCATTCCGCCAAATCCTCAGGCACTCTCACCATGAGTCATACATACATTAAATAACCTTACCAACCAGTCAACAATACAGTCACCCCCTTTTTTAATAAATTCCACTGCAATACCATCCAAACCTGCTGCCTTGCGGCTTTCATCTTCCGCAAAGCTTTCACTACCTCTTCTCTGTTTACCAAATCATTTTCCCTAACCCTCTCACTTTGCACACCACTCGACCAAACACCCTATATCTGCCACTCTATCATCAAACACATTCAAACCTTCAAAATACTCACTCCATCTCCTTCTCACATCACCACTACTTGTTATCACCTCCCCATTTGCGCCCTTCACTGAAGTTCCCATTTGCTCCCTTGTCTTAGCACTTTATTTACCTCCTTCCAGAACATCTTTTTATTCTCCCTAAAATTTAATGATACTCTCTCACCCCAACTCTCATTTGCTGTTTTTTTCACCTCTTGCACCTTTCTCTTGACCTCCTGTCTCTTTCTTTTATACATCTCCCACTCAATTGCATTTTTTTCCCTGCAAAAATCGTCCAAATTTTACATACATTATATATATATATATATATATATATATATAATATTATATATTATATATATATTATATATATATAATATATTATTTTTTTTCTTTTGCTTTGTCGCTGTCTCCGCTATTGCGAGGTAGCGCAAGGAAACAGACGAAAGAAATGGCCCAACCTCCCCCATACACATGTATATACATACGTCCACACACGCAAATATACATACCTAACAAGCTTTCCATGGTTTACCCCAGACGCTTCACATGCCTTGATTCAATCCACTGACAGCACGTCAACCCCGGTATACCACATGCTCCAATTCACTCTATTCCTTGCCCTCCTTTCACCCTCCTGCATGTTCAGGCCCTGATCACACAAAATCTTTTTCACTCCATCTTTCCACCTCCAATTTGGTCTCCCTCTTCTCCTCGTTCCCTCCACCTCCGACACATATATCCTCTTGGTCAATCTTTTCCTCACTCATTCTCTCCATGTGCCCAAACCACTTCAAAACACCCTCTTCTGCTCTCTCAACCACGCTCTTTTTTATTTCCACACATCTCTCTTACCCTTACGTTACTCACTCGATCAAATCACCTTACACCACACATTGTCCTCAAACATCTCATTTCCAGCACCTCCATCCTCCTGCTGCCACAACTCTATCCATAGCCCACGTCTCGCAACCATACAACATTGTTGGAACCACTATTACTTCAAACATACCCATTTTTGCTTTCCGAGATAATGTTCTCGACTTCACACATTCTTCAAGGCTCCCAAATTTTCGCCCCCCCCACCCTATGATCCACTTCCGTTTCCATGGTTCCATCCGCTGCCAGATCCACTCCCAGATATCTAAAACATTCACTTCTCAGTTTTTCTCCATTCAAACTCACCTCCCAATTGACTTGACCCTCAACCCTACTGTACCTAATAACTTGCTCTTATTACATTTACTCTTAACTTTCTTCTTTCACACACTTTACCAAACTCAAGTCACCAGCTTCTGCAGTTTCTCACATGAATCAGCCACCAGCGCTGTATCATCAGCGAACAACAACTGACTCACTTCCCAAGTTTTTCATCCCCAAAAAACTCCCCCTCTTTTCCAAAAATCTTGCATTCACCTTTCCTAAAACCCCATCCATAAAAAAAAAAACAACATGGAGACATCCACACCCCCTGCCGAAAAACCTAATTCATGAAAACCAAATCATTTTCCCCTTCTTCCCTACGAAAACACCCTTTACACCTCAAAAAACTTTTCACTGCTTCTAACATTCCCTCCCACACCAATATTCTTAATACCTTCCACAGAACTCTATAAAACTCTATTTTTTGTTTTCCCCAGATCCAAAAATCTCATACAAATCCATTTGTTTTTCTAAGTATTCTCACATACATTCTTCAAAGCAAAACCTGCCACACCCCTTTACCACTTCTGAAACCACACTGCTTTCCCCCAAATTTTGATGCTTGTACATCCTTTTCCCCTCTAAATCAATATCCCCCCCAAAATTTTTACCAAATCTCAACAAACTTATACTCTGAATTTGAGCACTCATCTTATATATATATATATATTTATTATATAATATTATATATAATATATATATATATTTTATATATAATAATGGGTTTGGGAAAAGTTTTGGAGTAAATCGGGGTTGGTGAGGGGCCCAGAGTTTGCTTAGACACTACTAAAACAGGAGTTGTGGAAGTAGGGAAAGAGTGTAAAAAAGTAAACTCTAGATTGACTGGGTGAAACTGAAGGGGGATGGAGGGTGGGTGTTTTTGGTACTTTTTACCGGGCATGAAAAGAAGATATAAGAGGCAAGTTTTTTGAGATGCGAATGAGTGTGTTAGTAGTATTGGGACGAAACCAGTTTAGTGATGGAGTTTAAAGCAAAGGTGGAATAATGTGGAAATTAGGGAATATGGTGTACATGGGGTGTTCAGTGTTGAAAATGGAAATGAAGAGCTTTAGATTTGTCTGCTAAAAAAGAATGGTGTTTGGGGAATATCTGGTTTAAAAAGGGGGATAACATAAGTTATGTATGTAAGTGGAGAGAGGGCCCAGAGATCATTATGGTTTATTGTTAACTGACAGCATTGGGAAGCTTTTGATTTTAATGTGTTGGAGGGGTGCAACTGGAGGGATGTTTGATCAATTTGTGGGGGAAACATGAAGATTTGAAAGGGGTTTTTTCGAAAAGGAGAGAGAATGTTGGGGTGAAGAAATGTGGGTAAGTGAGTTGGGGGAAGGAAGACTTGTGTGGGAGTACTAAGAGAGACTCGTGCGAAAGGAAAAAAGTGAGAGCAAAAGACGTAAGGGAGGGGGGGGTTTTTTGGTATTTAAAGGAAAAGCAGTGATGACTTGCACAAAGATGCTTGTGGAATGAAAAGTGTGGGAGGTGGGGGTTTTTAAATTTGAGTTGGGAGAAGGTTTTTATTCCAGGGGGGTGTTTGGTTTTGGGGGTAAAATTTGGGGATTAGAAAAAGGGGGGGGAAAAGGAAGGTGCAAAGGTGAAAAAGAGGGCAAAAGAGAGATGGGGTGAGAGAGATCATTAAATTTTAGGGAGAATAAAAAGATGTTTTGGAAAAAGTGAATAAGGGGATAAGACAAAGGAACCCCCCCAAATGGGAACATCATGAAGGGGGCTATGGGGGGTAATAACAAAATATGGTGTGTGAGAAAAAAATGGAGTGAGTATTTGGAAAACTTTGTTGAATGAGTTAGATGATAAGATGGCAGAAATTTTGGGTGCTTTGGTCAGTTGGTGTCAAAGCGAGAAGTCAGGGGGAAGATTTTTTAAAAGGAAGGGTAGTGAAAGCTTTGCAGAAAATGAAAGTGGAAAGCCGCAGGTTTGGATGTATTGCCGGGAATTATTAAAAAAAAAGGGGTGACTGTGTTTGTTTGGGGGGTTTGGGAGGATATTCGTGTATTATGGCTCATGGTGAAGTGCCTGAGGATTGGGGAGAAAGCATGCTTAGTCCTACTGACAAAGCAAAAGGGGTAAAGGGATGTTCAATTCGATGTATAAATTTGTTGAGATTTGGGAAATTATATGGGAGGGTATTGATTGAGGGGTGAGGAGTACAGAGAACAGTTTGGGGGGAAAAGGGAGGTGGTTTCAGAATGGAAGAGGAGTGTGGATCAGGTGTTTGTTTGAAGAGTGTAGAAAGAATATTAGAAAAAAAAATGGATTTGTATGAAACATTTATGGATCGGAAAGGTATTCATAGATTTTATAGAATGCCTGTGGAAATATTAAGAGTAATGGTGTGGGAGGAAATTGCTAGAAGCAGGGAAAAGTTTTTTCGAGGGTAAGGGATGTGTAAATGGAAGAAAGGAAAGTGATTGGGTTTCAGTGAATTCATTTGTGACAGGTAACATAAGAAACGACGAATGAATGGCCCAACCCAACCCCAAACATGATATAAACACTTCACACACACCATTTAATACCCATACATTTCAATGTATACCTGTATATACTTTCACGAAAATACTATATACACATTAAAAATTTGTACTTGCGGGCCTTCATTATTTCATCGCCACCCCACCGACATGAAATGACACCCCCCTCCATTGCACCAGCGAGGTAATGCCGGAAAAAAAAACAAAGGCCAATTTCATTCAACCACCCTCTAGCTGTCAGTAAAAATGCCCGAAATCAGCCCCTTTTCCAATCTGGCCCCACAAAATTTTCCCCATGGTTTACCCCAGATGCTTCACTTCCCCGATTCTCCACTGAAACACGTCATCCCCCCAGTTTACCTTCTTTTCCAAATTCACTCTTTTCCCTTCAAGCCTTTCCCCTCCTGCAGTTCAGGCCCCCGATTGCTCAAAAATTTTCTTTCATTCCTCCTTCCCCCTCCAATTTGGCTCCCATTTTCCGTTCCCTCCCTCGACAATAATCCACTTTGTCAATTTTCCTCATCATTCACCCCCAGTGACAAACCTTTTAATTACCCCCTCTTCTGCCTCTCAACGACACTCTTTTTTTTTTTAACCCAAATTTTTTCCTCTCTACCTTTTTTTAACTTGCTCATAAAACCCACCTCCACACCAACATTGCCCTCAAACATCTTTTTTCCAGCCCTCCATCTCCCGCAAAACTCTATCCCATAGCCCCGTCTCCAACCATACAACATTGTTGGAACCACTTTTACTTCACATACCCTTTTTTTGTTTCCGAGATAATTTTCTGATTCCAACATTTTCAAGGCCCCCGATTTTCGCCCCCCCCCCCCCTTGCCACTTCCTTTTCCCATGGTTCCATCGTGCCAGATCCACCCCGATATCAAAAACACTTCACTTCCCCCATTTTCTCATTCAAACTTACCTCCCAATTGCTTGCCCTCAACCCTACTGTACCTAATAACCTTGCTCTTATTACATTTACTTCAGGTTTTTTTCTTTCACACACTTTCCCAAATCAGTCATATTCTGCATTTTCTCCACGAATCACCCATCACGCGGGATCATTAGCAAACAACAATGACTCATTCCCCAAGCCCTCTAAACCACAACAGACTGCAATTTTGCCACTCTTTCCAAAACTTTTGTATTAACCCCCCTAAAAACCCCCCATCCAAAAACAAAAAAAAAAAAATCCTGGAGACATCAACCCCCCTTCCCCCCAAACCGACATTCAAGAGAACAATCGTTTCCCCTTCTTCCTACTCGTACACAACCCTTCACCTCGATAAAAACTTTTCATGCCTCTGCAACTTGTCCCCCAATATACTTTTAAATCCTTAAACAAAAACATTTTATCAACTCTATTATAGCCTTTCCAGATCCATAAATGCCCATAAAAAATCCATTTTTTTTTCTAAGTTTCTCACATACTTTCTTAAAAGAAACACCGCCCCACACTCCTCTCCCCTTCTAAAACCACATTGCTCTTCCCCCAATTGATGCTCTGTAATGCCTTCCCCTTCTCAGTCAATACCCCCCCTTTAAAATTTCCCCAGGAATAAAATAAACTTATACCTCTGAAATTTGAACATCTTTTTTATCCCTTTGTTTTGTACAATGGCATTATGCATGCATTTGCCCAAACCTCAGGACTTCACAATAGCCATAATACAGTTATATCCCCACCAAAATAGTGATCAAAACATCCCCCCTTTTTCTAAATTCCCCTGCAATACCTCCAAACCCCTTGCCTTTCCCGCTTTTCTTCCCAAAGCTTTCACTACCCTTCTTTGTTTACCAAATAATTTTTTCCCTGACCCTCCACTTCACACACCACCCCACCAAAAACACCCATACTGCCACTTATCACAAATACTTCAAAGACCTTAAAATATCACTCCTCTCCCACATCCCACTACTTGTTATTACTTTTCCCCATTAACCCCCTTTAACCCTGTTTTCATTTGTTTTTCTTTTTGCCTTTTTTACTTCCCTTTCCAAAAAACTTATTCTCCCCAAAAAATTTCATGATACCTCTCTTTGCAACTTCATTTGCCCCCCCTTTTTCACCCCCTCGCCCCTTTCTCTTGACCTCCGCCCTTTTTTTTTTACCTTCAAATCATTTGCTCTATTTCCCTTTCAAAAATCGACCAAATGCCTCTCTCTTTCTTTTCACTAATAATCTTACTTCTTCATCCCCCCCTCCTACCTTTTAATTGCCCCCCTCCCACACTTCTATGCCACAACATCTTGGCGCCAACCACCTGCTTCCCCAAATATATTTTCCCCATGTAAAAAGTAAACTCTAGATTGACATGGGTGAAACTGAAAGTGGATGGAGAGAGTGGGTGATTATTGGTACCTATTTACCTGGGCATGAGAAGAAAGATCATAAGAGGCAAGTGTTTTGAGATCAGCTGAATGAGTGTGTTAGTAGTATTGATGGACGAAACCAGGTTATAGTGATGGGAGATTTAAATGCAAAGGTGGAATAATGTGGCAATTGAGGGAATACTTGGTGTACATGGGGTGTTCAGTGTTGAAAATGGAAATGAAGAGCTTGTAGATTTGTCTGCTGAAAAAGAACTGGTGATTGGGAATATCTGGTTTAAAAGAGAGATATACATAAGTATATGTATGTAAGTAGGAGAGATGGCCAGAGATCATTATTGGATTACTTGTTAACTGACAGGCATGTGAGAGAGACTTTTGATGTTAATGTGCTGAGAGGTGCAACTGGAGGGATGTCTGATCATTATCTTGTGGAGGCAAACATGAAGATTTGTAGAGGTTTTCAGAAAAGGAGAGAGAATGTTGGGGTGAAGAAAGTGGTGAGAGTAAGTGAGCTTGGGAAGGAGACTTGTGTGAGGAAGTACTAAGAGAGACTCAGTGCAGAAAGGAAAAAAGTGAGAGCAAAAGACGTAAGGGGAGTGGGGGAGGATTGTCATGTATTTAGGGAAGCAGTGATGACTTGCACAAAAGATGCTTGTGGAATGAGAAGTGTGGGAGGTGGGGTGATTAGAAAGGGTAGTGAGTGGTGGGATGAAGAAGTAAGATTATTAGAGACAGAAGAGAGAAGTGTTTGGACAATTTTGCAGGGAAATAGTGCAAATGTCTGGGAGATGTATGAAAGAAAGAGGCAGGAGGTCAAGAGAAAGGTGCAAGAGGTGAAAAAGAGGGCAAATGAGAGATGGGGTGAGAGAGTATCATTAAATTTTAGGGAGAATAAAATGATGTTTTGGAAGAAAGTGAATAAAGGGCATAAGACAAGAGAACAAATGGGAACATCAGTGAAGGGGGCTAATGGGGAGGTAATAACAAGTAGTGGTGATGTGAGAAAAGATGGAGTGAGTATTTGGAAGCTTTGTTGAATGAGTTAGATGATAAGAGTGGCAGATATAGGGTGCTTTGGTCGAGTTGGTGTGCAAAGCGAGAGAGTCAGGGAGAATGATTTGTTAAACAGAGAAGAGGTAGTGAAAGCTTTGCAGAAGATGAAAGCTGGAAAGCCAGCAGGTTTGGATAGTATTGCCGAGGAATTTATTAAAAAACGGGGTGACTGTGTTGTTGACTGGTTGGTGAGGATATTCAGTGTATGTATGGCTCATGGTGAAGTGCCTGAGGATTGGCAGAATGCATGCTTAGTCCTACTGTACAAAGGCAAAAGGGATAAAGGTGAGTGTTCAAATTACAGATGTATAAGTTTGTTGAGTATTCCTGGGAAATTATATGGGAGGGTATTGATTGAGAGGGTGAAGGCACGTACAGAGAATCAGTTTGGGGAAGAGCAGTGTGGTTTCAGAAGTGGAAGAGGATGTGTGGATCAGGTGTTTGCTTTGAAGAGTGTATGAAAGAAATACTTAGAAAAACAAATGGATTTGTATGTAGCATTTATGGATCTGGAGAAGGTATATCATAGAGTTGATAGAGATGCTCTGTGGAAGATATTAAGAGTATATGGTGTGGGAGGCAAGTTGCTAGAAGCAGGGAAAAGTTTTTATCGAGGATGTAAGGCATGTGTACGAATAGGAAGAAAGGAAAGTGATTGGTTCTCAGTGAATGTCAGTTTGTGACAGGTAACATAAGGAAACAGACGAATGAATGGCCCAACCCAACCACATACACATGTATATACATACACTTTCACACACACCATATACATACCTATACATTTCAATGTATACCTGTATATACATACACAGACATATACATATATACACATTTACATAATTTGTACTTGCTGCCTTCATTCATTCTCATCGCCACCCCACCGCACATGAAATGACATCCCCCTCCATTGCACGCACGCGAGGTAATGCCAGGAAAAAAAAACAAAGGCCACATTCATTCACACTCAGTCTCTAGCTGTCATGTAATAATGCACCGAAATCACAGCTCCTTTTCCACATCTAGGCCC